>NC_052537.1:30419012-30724191 GCF_016699485.2 Gallus gallus | reverse complement strand
TAATTCATTAGTCTGAGCTGTAGCTCCGAGGGCATGGTGTCACACCCTCCCTTCATGCTCCTCTTGCTCCATTAGTTGCTCTGTGCTCTGACATCTCCTCGATTTCATTTTTTTTCTGAGGGAAAACGCAGAAGTCTTTTGCCTAATGCATGTATTGGTCATTCTTGACTCATTGACAGTGAAATTCATTGGATCATTTTGGAAATTCTTCTTTTGTTGTTGTTCATTTAAAGAAGTTTCATGCAGACCAGCAGAAACAGAAAAAGCCATTCATAGATTCTGAGCTGCAGCTGAAAAAATACAACTGCAGCTTCTGGTAGCACCTGGGATTATTTATGGTATGGTTCCTTTTTTTTTTGGCATTGTCTTAATTTTCATCCCTTACATTTCAAAAATTAAGTATCTTATCTGTCACTGAGTTACTTGTTGAACTTGGTGCGCTACAGAGAAGAAAACAGGTTTCTTCTTTGTCACTATGCGTAACTCAATGTATTGGTCTGATTTGTGCTCCTCGTTTGCTGACTTCGAGTTCCTCTTTCTCCCTAGAGCTTCCTGGGGCTGGTGAGTGGGCAGCAGCTGATCTGACCGAGGGTCAAAACCATGGAAAGGTCTCCTTTCCACAGTTTGGTAGGATGAAACTGGATACAAGAGGGAGAAGGGTTGGGAGAAAGGAGAGGGTCACTGAAAAAGCACTGCAGGAAGAGATCCTGCACAGTGAGGGAAAGGCCTATGACTGCTTGAAGTGCATGGGTCGTACCACTCATGTGTACTCATATACATCAGATCACTTTTTCATGATAAAGCAAAGGAAGACCTCTTTAGTGCCACTCACAAGTGTCTCCCACTACAATGTGGCTGGCTTAAGCTTCTGGAAGATGTGGGGAAGATTTTGATGCCTGGTACTTTTGTCACCTAGGCTTCTCCATAGAAACAAAGATGGAGTTTGTACCAGCTGGACCAGAAAGGCTGCAGTCAGAGCACGTGGGACCTTCCAGGGAGCAAGCATAGATATGAGTGAGCATGGGAGCACTGTGTGTTAGGATCTGCAACAGCCAGATGAGGGTTTGCTATTACAGTACCTTTCTTTGGACCTCTTAATTACCTTTTGCACAACTTTGTAATCACTGAAAGCTGGGTAGGGTTCATTAGATTCACTCACATAGTACCAAACTGTTTCAGTGATTTTAAAATTATTTCCACATAAACAGTGGGTGTAAACGTGTATTCCTGTGTATTCATAACTGCCATTGTTAGGCTGTCAGTGACATGGTCAGTGTGGCAGCAGAGACATGGGAGATGCTGTGCAGAAACTCCTTTGTTTATAGCTCCACAGAAGTCATACCTCTTGCAGAATGGATACTGTAGTAACTGTCTCCTGCTCTGGGTTTTCCTTCCCATGTACAACATGCAGATGCTAGAGGAACATGCCAGACAGGACATGTCAGAATATTTGTGATTATTTTCCAGCTACCTAACATGTGCTCTCCTCACATTTACTGCTGTTGCTACAGAGGGTAGGCAAGATCTAATTAAAGACAAGGAAGCCTGGATCTGCATATGTTGCGTGTGTTTGGGGACTGTCTGGCTCGAAGGAGTAATAATTGGCTACAGGGCCTCTCACCTCTTTGGCATGGCTTTGAATACAGATCAGCATAGGCAGTGACTTCTAATGTCATTACCATGTGACAGCTGTTTTCCATGTGAAATTAGCTGGTAGTCTTAGTGCTGTTTCTATAGGAAACCAATACCAATAATTACCACATCAAATGGTGCTCTTAGCACTCTTTAAAAATAGATATAATTTAATGAATTTAGTTTAATGGGTGTGCTTCAAGTGTACATACTGGTAACAGTGAAATCAATAGAACTCCATTTAGCTCCATAGTCAATTTTGTATATAAATACATGCTGGAGGTAAGTATGGTAAGATACAGTAGTAACATCTAGCTGACAAATTCTAATATATCTCTGAAACTCCTTTTGGGGTGGGCTCATAACACATTTGGGGTTAGACTGTGTGACTGTGACCTAAATGTGCAAAAATCACAGTGAAGGAGAAGCATCAGCAGAAAAGGTCGGGGTAGTTCAGGGGAAAGTCCTTGATAAATGACTCCTATTTTTGTGGTGAGAGCTGCGAGTAGAGATATCTCTTATTAGACCAACTCATAGAGCTGAATGAGACAGATAAGCTTTTGGGTACGTGGACTCTTATTTTTCCGTTTTTTTTTTTCCCCTTCTCTTTTTGTGCCAACCCTAGATTACATCAGCAGCCCAGCTCAATAAGAGCTTTTGCACTTTGCCAGCTGTAACTGCTATGTCTCAAGAGGTACGGTACATGCCTTTCTGATTTACGCCATCCAAAGTAGTGGCTGTGGTCTGACACTTGCAGAGAAAATTTTGCTACTTGCTATGTGGGGGAAGGAAAGAAAAACCGTGAGAGGCACCACGGAAAAAAAGTTGTGGTTGAAGGTTGACCTCAAGTTCTGTACTTTATTTCTCTGTTGCCTTTCAGAGTTCTGTTCTCCACTGCAACATTAACAATAGCATTAGTACAGCTGTGAACTGTTGCCTCATTCTCTGACCTGAGTGGGAAGCTAAGGATGGGGCTGGGAGTTTTAACTGGATGTGTTAGTGCTGGGGAATGACGGCCATCAAAGGTAAAACTTTCTGTGAAAATGTGTATTTAAAAAAAGAACTTTTCCTGCATGTCCCTCCAGGACTAGATGGACAAGCTTCTCTGTCAGAAAAGCCCATGCTTTTGCTGATCACTGGCAGGGTGGAAATCCTGAGCTTGTCTTAGTGTTCTTGCTTGGTATCAAGCATTTCTGCAAGGAATAGCAACTACAGAAGGCACTTGTTGAGAAAGATGCTGCCTTACCTCACTCTGAGGGATGAAAAGAAATACCTGACATCTTGACATTTTTCACGATGTGGAATCCTTTTTCTCACAGCACGTCCTTTTCAAAGTGATGAAGGGAAATGTTCTCAGAATTGCTGTTGCTCACTTATGGCCTCTGTTGATTCTGTAGATTTGCATACCTTCTCAAAAAAATCTTGCAGTAACGACATACTCATGCTCTATTATGATAACTTACCTCAGGGCAAAAGTGATTAAAAACCCTGTAATTCTGCAGTCCCCCATAATATGTGAAGCTCCTCCTACTAGGTAATGAAACCATTATTCACTAACGAGATAAACATGCAAGAGTGTGAAGGTCTTTTATAAACAGACAGGCTGCTATCTGCTGGGGAATAGAGGCTCCAGGCTACTGCAGAAGAGCATAATTTGCATGAAGTGAAGGATTATCCTGGGAAGGCACAGTAATAGAGATATTGCAATCTTTCATTACAATGATGGGAAGAGTGGTTTCTCAGACCCATCTTCTTGGAGGGGTTCCATAGAATAGTTCTAGAATAGGTTAGAGGGTTATCTGTCCAGGAGCAATGTAACTGAATTACATGGACTTCCTAGGGGTGGCGTTCTCCTGAGGTCTGCCCAGGACTTCACTTCTATAATTCTTTGTTATGCTCCTGTTCTTCACCCTATCCATTTCTGTGACCCCTGTGCTGCTGTGCATCTGAACCTTTTATCCTTTATGAAGCCTTGTTGCAACAGACCCCAAAAGCAAGGTATCTAGGAGATGCAGTAGGTTAAGAGATAGCTATAGTGTTGACTCGGACTTCTAAATGTCTAATTACAGGTGGAGTACATGCAGAGTTCATGAACAGGGAAGTGGTAGTCATTTAGCAGCCAGGACTGAAAAAAGGACCTTGTGTAGCAGGAAATTTAGTGACAAGAATGGGAAGAAGAATCTTGGATACACAGAAACAGTGTATCAGTGGGGTGCTGGCCTTGTTCATTATTGGATCATGAAAGAAGCAGTCTGTCCTACTCCAGATGTGTTTTATACTTTCATTAGACGACTTTCCGCATGAAAAGCAATTCCCTTACAAATGGCCTTTCATCAGCCGTGGGGTCACATCAGATACAATCATTAATGTATTGCTGATGTGGCCAACGCATCTCATGAACCCTTTGACCCTAGCAGTCAACAGGATTTCTTCATGTGAAGCTCTAATATGAAAAAAATAATTAGTATTAACGAAAGAGCTCTTGACCTGCTTGGTGTTCATGGCCAGATATTTACAGACACCTTTGCCTAACATGTCCTTTCCTTTAAAAACTTGAAATAATGTTTAAATAATACAGTCATAAGCATTAATCTGACTTTATTACTTTTTTTAAAAAAAATCTAGTTTGCTCTTGGACTGAAGCACAAATGAATGTTGAATACAGGTGAATGGTACAGCAAATTCACTCACGTCTAGAGTAGTGATGTACATAAACACTCTGCAGTTCTACATCAGACCCCCACGGATATCCAGGTGCCATCTGAGCAGTGAGTGGGTAAACGTAGGTTGGAGTTTTGCATATGTTTGAGACTCTGTTCTGGTCTTTGCAGTGGCAAAGACACATCGTTTGATTTCTGCTGCTTGCCTGATGCCAGCTGCATCACTGATTGACAGCACTTTTAAGCACTTGGGAAAAGAAAGCTATCTCAAACTGTTTTGTCAGCCTTGCAGAAGTGGTGGGATGTGCATAGGTAGGTAGGAACAATGACTGTGGCAGTCTCCTGTGAATAGTATCTTTGTTTCTAGTCTGGAGCATTCTCCTAGCTGTCTGGCATCTCACAGAGCTGGTTACATTGCAGAGGAAAAAATAGGTGGATGCTTGCCTGAGCTGTGGGGCTAAAAGTTCACCTACAAACTAATGGTATTTCAGCTGCCTGACTCTTTGTAGCAGGTGTTTACTTTAGGAAGGTGATTGTATCAGCTAGCTTGAATTTTAAGTGTTCTAACTGATATGTGTTACTTTAGGAACAATTCACTTAATATGATCTCTTAATTTTTCTCACCTGATTGAAATTTTTCATCAATATGATGGGGTAGCCAAACTCCAGTTCTGTTACAGACATGGGGTAATGCAAAAAGCTGGTGGTTCATCCTCCCCAGGGTATTCCTGGGTGAGACTGATGGTGAGCAGGCAACTAACTTCTATATGAATGCATGGGACCGACACAGGCACCGTTACCTCAAAGTCTGTATCTGACTTCCACCTCCAGGAGCTGCATCTCTTCCAGATCTCTTAGGGCAGGCCAGAAAGGTCCATTACTGAAGGTGGAAGTGCTGAAGTGTCAGGAGCGTCAGTTCTTTGATCCTTGTTATCCAGTGTCATCAGATCTCACCTGAGAGAGAGAGAGAATAGGCTGCCAGGAGAGAGGTGTGGAATATTTCATACCCCAGCTTGGGTAAACATTAGCTTCTGTGGGAGTAGCTTTATTTCTGGATTTGTTATGCTTGGTTTGTCTTGCTGGTTTTAAATATTTGTACAAGTGACTAGAGCTATGCAAACTGTGCCTGAAGGAAATGTGAAACAGAGGACAAGAATTAGCTGGAGGTACCAACATTTATCAGTGTCCTAACTAAAAATATTATGATGGGAACTGAAGAAATGTGGGAGAAGCTTAAGGAAGAAATTACTTTTCTCTGACCTGGGGAGGCAAGTGTCCAGGGAATGTATTAGTCTGACATAGAAGCTAGAGGTGAAAGTCAATGTTTAAATAGGCTTATAATTTACAGTGTCTTTCAAAGCACTCATTTATTTGTGTTTAGACAAACCAGTAGGTAGGGAGAGTGCTTGTGAAGTTACTGATCAGACATGTTGGCTTCTGCTACTGTTCTTATTGTCAATATTTACCTTTTTTTTTTTGAGGGGTAAAGATTTATAAAATTCATGGTAGCATCTGAACAGTTGTGCAGATGTGGTCAATGCAATCTCTGTCCTGTAACCCAGCCCTGAGTGGTGCTACAAATGCTCATTGCCATTCACACAAAGCAGCACAGTTTAAAACCTCTCCTGCAGTGGACAAGTTTGGACAATTTTTCAGGGATTAAAAATACCTAAGTTAGGGGTGTGCCACCCTACCAAACACATAGCTTCCTATCATATGTACCAAATCACAGGGCTGTATTTGCAAATGTCATCTCCACGTGAAAACAAGTAGATGCCTTTTTAAATTAATGGATTTCTTCCTGACAGCTGTTGCAATGGAAGACAATGCTTCTTGAGGGGAAAAATATAACACTGCCAAGTGGAATACCCTGAAAAGCAGAGACCTCTAAATATGCAGGAAATAGTGGTGGGGAATAGTAGCTCAGAGTGAAAGTATCCCCTGTCCCATATTTGGGGAGTTGGACTAGATGACCTTTAAAGGTCTCTTTTAGCTCAAACAAACAACTCTATGATTCTACCTGTCACTACTGTCACACCAGTGGCTTTTCTGTATTTTTTTTTCCAATTCTTATTGGGTGCTATTCTGGGGCACTGAAGAAATGAAACTCTCCCTGCTTTGCTCCTGGTTCCTTAGGCCATCAGTTCTGCTGCCTAAATCTCTATTTTGCTATTACTCGTGCTTTTGGTTGAGTGGTTGTTTCCAGAGCATTCACTGATTACTTTGATTACAGGTGAACTGAAATCCCACTCAGCAATTGGAAGCATTTCCTATTAATTCCTTTAAGCATTCATGAAACAAAGTTAAAATATTCTGCCAAGTAAAGAAAGGCTTAGCAGCCTGCAGCCACCTTGCAACAGCATGTGGCTCTTTGAGCTCCAAGGGGAACCTCAGCTCATGCCCCCAGCTCCCCAAAGTATTCACGTTGTAAACCATTGCAGACGCTTCTGTGAGCTGACAAAAGCAAATCCTGCTGAAACTTGCGGTGTATGAAGGCAAGAGAATTTTCCACTTCTGTTCTTGCAAAGCAGAACATCTCCTGCAGCCTCCCCTGTCTCAATCGATGAGCTGGGCTTTATTCACTGGCATATGTGCAAATATATGTTTTCCTCCTCCAAGGAAAACATGCAGGTTTCAGGAGACAGCACTTGACAAAAAGAGCAATGTCTTTTGTCTCTCTTTCAAATGAATTTGTGAGCATAAGGAAAAGATGCCTTCAGGAGGTTTAAAAATAGTTCTCATAGCTGGAATTTTTTGTCCATATTCCTGCATAACCTTATCTTCTCTTCCATGTTTAAAAAAGTGCAACCAGAGAAAAATGGCAGGAGCAGCAAGTGTTATCTGAGAACAATTTAACATGATAGCATTGCTATCTAGCAGCATTTGAAAATGGTATCTTGGTATATCCTGATTTTTAAGGCTGCTTGTTCTGGCAAATAGCTTGCTCAAGATGAGCGCTGTAGTCATGATTAGAGTATAATTGGCATTATTCCACAGTTTTCCCTTTCATATAGCACATCATGCTAATCTCACCGTATTCCATTTTTCAATAAAAGGTCAACAGTGCACTGTTTGTGCAGAATGCGCAATTTAAACTTCATGTCTGTCATTAGAGAGAATCTAGGTTTGCTGTATCAAGTGAGGTTGTCATAGAAACTAGACCCGAGATCTCTGTTTACAGCCTTTGGAGAATAAACACTTTGCATTTATTTCACTGAAAAAATAGGTGAACAATTAAATAAGGTTTGAAAACAAAACCATAATGGCCCAGAGAGGGATGTAATTCATCAAAAATCAATATATGTTATGCACCTGGTAAACTCCAAGCATTCAAACAGTTGACTGACAGCAATAGAGAAATATTTCCCAGGGGGAGTAGGGAGTAACTGATAGTGTATCATAATGCCCGCAGCAGAATTAATTTAAATTTGCTAATAAGTTTTGTTTCAGGAATTACAGTGCTGAGGAATATTTAAGTTTTGCTTGATGTCAGGTAAAGCTTTCTTTCTGTGCTGGCACCATGGATGTTTTTCATAGCACTGGGAGATATTTTAGGGTGTGGGATGTAACATTCCAGATCTTCATGTCATGACAAAACTTTTCCTTGTGGATTATATCAAGGTTTATGGGCATTCTAAAAATATCTCTGGTATCTGCAGCTTCATTAGTGAGCCAAAGGGCTTCAGCTTCAAACTTAATACCAGGGCTTGAGCTCACTCTCTTTGTGATGTGCTGTTAACTTGCAGAGCTCACCTCTGTCATGCAGTGGTATTCAGTAATGTTTCAGAAAGGGATTAGAGAAGTATGTGGGCAAAGATGGCTTTTATTGTTATAGTACAGTAAAATCACTGAGGCTATCAGTCTCGTCTCCTTGGGGCATAATCTTATTTCCAGCTGGGTGTTCACACAGGGATTTTGTCAATGACATAGTGTTTCTCTACCGATAAGATGAATCATGCAGATTGTGTGCCTTCTGAAGCATCTGAGCACTGCCTGATGTCCACATGTGCAGTCTCTTAAAAATACAGATGAACAGTTTGCTGCCTCCTTGGTTATAAAGGTGGCTCTCAAACAGGGGGCTGTGGCCAGCTTCTGAGAACAAGGTGGAGTAGGAAAACTGAGCTAATATGGAAAGCTGGCAAACCCATAGCTAAGGCAAACTGGAGGGAAAAAAATATTTTGCTTCTGTGTCAAAGCAAACACTTCTCTCTCTGCACAAACATCACCTGGGTTCTTCCAGGTGGGAGGTATCCATGCTCCTCCTCTTGTGCTGCAGAACAAGATTGTCAAACCTGTTGCTTTCAGCTCTGTTTGCTGCAATGAACTTGTCTGCATGTTTGCCAGCGGTGAATGTAATCTGTTAGTCCTCAACGGCTGTTTCTGATGTCTCCTCCTCAGAAATGAAAGGACAGCTCTGCAAAGAGTCACCTGCACTGTTATGCTTCAGAATGTGGCCTTTCAGGGGTGTTGATTACCTGGTGTTCAAGCCCTGAAATGGCAGTGGCGATGAATATAAGCTGATGGTTCTGGTGTTTGTAAGGCTTCAACTCTGAGCAAAGTCCTTGTGGTATCTTTCTTGGTTTATGTGCTTTCTTACAATACAAAGGTGCTCATGTAGTTCTGTAAACACTGCTTCTCTACCTTTCCAGAGCAGAAAATCTTCCTATGCTTGATGTGTTTGCTCAGCAGCACAAACTTCCCTTCTAATTATCTGCTCTATTTGTGATTCTTGACCTCAGCTGCAGCAGTAACATAGAAGGTCTGTGAATCAAGCCCTGCCTTGTTGAACTGCCACTGGGACAATCTTTATGATACTATATAATGTGATCCTGCCTGAAGATGGGCCTTCAAAAGCACTTCCTGTTATGCCTGTGCTGATACTGGGATTCACAGCCTTGCACTTGGGTGACTGGCACTGCATCGGTTAAAAGAATGAGAAACTCATTACCCATAATATGTTGTTTATTCTGGTGTTAAGCTTCCCTCAGAAGTTTGCCTGTAACTGTGCCATGTTAGCACAGGGGCCTCAAGTCCGTGGACATCTTCAAACAGAGAAACAAAAGCAACGACGGGCTCACAGTGTCTTCACTTGACTAAGCAGCATGAAAGGCTTGGGAATACCCTGGGGACATCTGCCAGTGCCTGCTGGCTTGGAGCTGAGCTGTCAGTGAGCAGAGCGTGTGTAGTCCTGGAGCTGTGAATGGGGAAGGTTCCCTTCCTTTTCTTGTGTCAGCTTTTAATGTATTTTGCTTGTAACACTTTAATTTCAGCATGTCACAAAAGCTTAGGTTGATGGGAATGTGTTGAGGTGGGAAACCTTTCTCCAAAAGGAGTTGCTTTGCAGTTCCTGACTGCCCTTCTGTCCAGCCTTACCTCATCTTGTATTGCAGCACAAGGGGAGAAATCTATCAGCTGAGCTAGCTGGGGAGTAGAACAGGTGGATCTGCAGAGAGCAGAGCATGTTGTATCCCAGTGACCACGGTGGAAGAGCCTTGCTACCATGCCTGGGCTCCTGCCTCTTTTATGAGTATGGTGATGGGCGGCCCTGACAAATGTGGATGGCTGTGCTGGCATCTGCGGGGGGATTTAAGGAGGTAATATTGCCTACTGAAGTGGAAGAAAGCATTTATTTGTGGTGTGATCTGCCTCCAGTGCTGATGGCATGCATCTTGAGGCTTGACAAATGCAGCTTTCAGGCTACTTCTCACTTATATTCTTGGATTCCTTCTCCCTACTACTCCCTGGTATTTATGGGATCCTGCCATGTATTTTCTCTTCCAGTTGTCAAGCTCCATGCATCCTGTTCATCCTACTGTTGTTAGGGGAATACCTGCTGTTGCAGCACTGATCTCTCATGTTGCACCAGTTCTGTTCAGTGATGAAGCTGTTGTCTCTGCTTAGGGGGTATTTTTTTCTGCTTCCACATTCATTTGCGCTTGTTTAGTGCTGGACTGAACACACTAAGTGATTTGTAGCCTGGGCCATTTTTTTATGTGGCAGTTATGAGGTCTGATGTAGTTTTCACAGTTATGAGTGTGGTTTTTTTGAAGCCCAGAGCAAGCTTTCTTTCAGACTGAATGAAAAATGGACATGTTACAGCTTCTTCATCTGCACGCTTCTCCAGGTCTTTTGAGCAGGCCAAGGGATCTTCTAAGGGATTCTATGACTTATCCTCTTGGTTAAAAAAGTAAATAAAACAAAAAAGCAAAAAGCATTTCATTATGGGAGCAGCCTGAATCTTAGCAGGTGTCCTTGTGCTAGCAATGTCAGTTGTCACTTCCAGTCTGCTGCTGCTTCAGGTCACTGTTGTGCATGGAAACATCAATGGAGCAATCAAACCAAAACTTTTTGAAGCTTATGCTTGAACTTTTTGTTATGGATGGACTCTGTCTCCATTGGAAAATGAGAGAGAGCAGGACTGGGTTGTTTTGGCTGGGTGTGCTGCTTGGAGCAGATCAGCATAGCATGAAGTACTGCCTGTGAAGGCCAAGGCTGTGGCTGTTGCATCTTGGTGGCAGAGCTTAATTACCTTCAGCATCCAAATCTTCCCAAAAGACTATGATGCATATGACAATGGGATGATTAGCTATTCTGTGAGGAACCAAGGTTAATCCATAGAGACCATATGCTCACACATGGCAATGTATTATTTGTCACGTTCACTGCACCCACTCTTCTGTGATCTCCCGTTCTTCATCTGTCTCTCCCCATGCACACTGGGGATAGATGGCTTTCTGGAAGTCCACACGGTAAACTACCCCTGCCTCCCCTCCAGTGGATGCTGTGGGGAAAATAAAAATAAAAGCTCAGCACCTACTGTTTGCTTCCCCCAGTTTTTAGGTATTTGATTCAGTTGCTCCGAAGTGTAATAAGATTATTTGGATCCTGTTTTACGATGTCTTTAACTTTGCTGACTGCAAATGGCCCATCGTGAATACCTGAGCTGAAGCTCACTTTGATGGGATTGAAGACAGAAAGTGAAGAGGCAGCTGAAAGTTATGAGTTTACTGGAGTTTTTGGCAGTTCAGAGAAAAACTCTCTGCAAATGTGGAAGGACTAGAGTATAACACTACAGTTGCTGCTGCCTGCCTCAGACCCAAAGGTTTTTTTGAGTTTTAATTTGATTCTTTCTTTATTTTTTTCCATGTCTTGAATTTAAAGCAAATACATGTCAAGATGTTCAGTTTGTCTTAAAGATTCTTCTTCAAGAGAAGATAATTCAGAACAATCAGTGCTTGACAAAAACTGGCAACTGTGAACAGAGTTCATGTACAGAGCTCAGCAGTTAAATAGTTCAGTCCCCATCTTGGGCCAGTAGATTTTTTTACAGTCAACGTTGGCAGAAGGTGATGGGGGAGAAGAGGGCAGAGGCTGCTGCTAATGTTTTTGATTTCTCATTTACTATCAGGCAGCACCATATGGAGCAGACTGGAGCATATAGAGGAAAGAGGGATGGATGGCATTTTTTCCCTTGAGCTTCTTGTAGAAGTCAGAGAAAGTGAATTCTCTGCAGGTAGCTTGAGCCTTGCCAGGAAGATTGCTAATGGTGATGAGGATGTTTTTCTTTAATCAAATGTGTAGGCTCTTGGATTTTTTTTTTGTTATTCTTAATTTGATAAGTGGGATTGACTTATGTCACTCTATTTTTTGTAATGTCAGTGCTTTATTTTCTTACAGCACTCAGAAGTATGCTAGGCAGTTGTCACAACCAAATATTATTTATTTGGACACTCTGTAGGATGCCCAGAAATCTGAATGCCTCTAAAGGAAACGCTGCTGCTTTGACTGATTGTGCAATGACACTTTTCCTGCCAGCTGCATCTCATAATCTGACTGCCAGCAGACCTGTGGTGAATAGAGATGCTTTCCTTTGCTTGGCTGATTCTATTCTGACATCTCTTCCTCCCCCAGGTTGCATCACCTTTCTTCCAGTGATCACTCAAAGGCAAAAGCTTTACACATGCTTAAAAGCCAAGGCCTTTGAAAATGGGGAGAGAAGGGAGAAGAGTCTGCCAGAACAGTGATGCCCTCCTTGAGGAGCATCTCATGATGCAACTCTGGTGTAACACAGAGAATGCTTGAGGTCTGATGTGAGTCCTCAGCTCCTCTCTAGCACTCAGAAGACACAAAAGGTACAAGTCAGAGTGGAGGCTTGGGACCAGCTTTTCAACAAAGCAGCCCTTGAAAGCTGCTTTGGAGCTATGACATCCAGAACCTAACACTGCGTCTGGTCTGTGTGTGGGTTTGTTAGGGAGAAGCAACACCTCAAAGCTGTGCTAGTGCCTGGGCAATGAGACTTAACATTGTATTCATTCAAGTGTAGGACACGGGGCTTCTCCATCTCCCAGTGCCCATGCTGGTTGGGTGCCTCCCCAGACCTGGAAGCAGCTAATGTTGGCATGGCTGCTTCAGCTCCCCTCCAGCCTCACACACTCTCAGCTCAACATGCTGCAAATTTAAGTGATGTAGAAAGCATTATTTGCTAACTTCTCCTTTAATAGGGATTGGTCTATCTTATTCCTTGTTTGTAGGTTGTGGTTTCATTGCTGTATGGTTGTGATCTCAGGACTCCAGCTCTTAATTACATTTAAGGACTACTCTTAATCCAGAATGGATTTGCAATGCAGTTGGAAAAGAAGAGTGAAGTCAATAAACCTCTGAGTTGAGGGTAGCTCAAAAATACCCTCAACCTTCCTATATGAGCCTGGTATTCTCTCCCTTGACAAAAGATATGCACACACACAAAATGCTTGTCTTGGTACTGTTTTGAAATGGTGAAATGCTGTGAATGGTTTCATGCTTCTGCTATGCTCATTCAGTGTCTGTAAATTTGAAAGGAACTTGGAAAACCCTCAATGAGTAGTGGTGGAGGTGCTTCTCATGGGTGTGGACTGGGGAGATGAGCCCAGAAAATATAGGAAGCAGAGTGGTGTGGCTCCAAGCCTGCCCTGAGTGGTCCTGCAGTGCTTCCAACAAGATACAGTCCTCCTCCTCTGTTCTATGGTTGGGGCCATAGAGCTCCAGCAGAGCCTGGCACATGCCTTGATTGTACGGACATGCTCAGGTATCACACACTGTGATACCTGATGTGTACATTTTTGAAGGTGAGGGAGATCTGAGCTGAATCTCTCAGTATGTGCCAATGTAAGCCTATTAAATCTGCTGAGAAGTGTTTAGCTTCAACTCTCAAACTTCTGAATTTGTGCAGAAGGCAGACTTCCTTAGGCTTGTTGCTGGCTTCCCCCCACCCCTGGCATCAGGCATAGCTCATGGCCATGGGGAACGGACAGTGGGAAGGGGGAGAGGAGGAGAATGAAATGAGGTCTCCAAGCAACTGGTGAGAAGGGAGAAAGATGACCTTGAATGGAAGGGGTCTTTATTCTATTTCTTATCTGAACTTTGCTAGATCAGGTCTGACTGCAAATGATTTTCTTCTGCTGCTTGCTCAATGACCTGTGTGAAATGCAGTTGACAGATTTAGCTGTGATGTTGCCAAGTCTTCAGGCTCCCTGTGAGTAACGCAGTTCTGGCCCCTGCTGTGCAGAGCCCCTCTCAGTGTAGCGTGAGGGACTGCTTATTTCCATGATATTTTGGGGGAGGAATACTGTTTTCTACTCCACGTATGATTCACAGCTGAAAGAAATGCATTGCCACAAGATCATGGGCTAAGTTTAGGCTGTGTTTTACTGCATGCATCTCATGAGACTGCTTTCATACAAGTTACATTAACTCTCATTTTTCATTAAAGATAGCATTGTATTTTTTTTGGCATAATATTGAGCAGCTTGGTTATGAACCTGAATCTGCACATGGTGAAATTTCCCCTGAAATAGAAAAACTTGGGTGATTCTGTACTTCAGGCTCACCATTTGCTGGTGACTCAGTGGTATCAACAGTAGGATGCATGTACAGGAGCAGTTCAGCTGTTGAATTCCATCAGGTGCTATCAGAGGGAGAGTGCAGAACTGAGGTGGGGCTCTGGGCATTGTGTTGCAGTAAAACTAATGCCAGTGCTTTCCATATTTCATGTGGAAGTTTGGATAGGCTGTGTCTTTAGGACAGGCTCTGTAGGAAATAGGCCTCTTGTGTGCCTCCTCTGAACTTAAGCTCTGCTTGGCTAGGATCTGAAAGTATCTGGAAAATAAACTTTTTTTTTGAGGCAAAAGGAAGCTTTCTGCTCGGTACAAGTTTTGGCTTGGAAACAGGGCACGAGGTGCATCTGAGACATTACAAAGGAACCACTGTGGTAATCAGGGCTGGCTTTCCCCCTGAGCTCCATTGGTTCAGTTACATTCAAATACTTCAATTCAGGGGATGTTTACCCTAATATGAAGTGAATTTGCATCTTATTTCCCATTCTTTCTTCCAGCATTACTGTCTGTCATTCTCCTGAGACATGTACATGACCTCTTATGTGATCCAGTCACTATGTAAGGACTCACCACCTAACTGCATTTTGCTACAAACCAGGTATGTCAGCACTTTCCCCAGTGGTTAGGTGTTCTCTACAGCTAAGACACATGATATGAGCAGAAGTCTTATCACAAGGTGTGCAAACTGCTTCCCTGCAAAGCGTGGGCCCAGCTTGCTCTCTGCTCTGAGTTTCAGACTGCTATGGGTGGCAAGTGGCAGACTGCTGAAGCAGTATAAGAAGCAACAGGGTGTGGGGAGGTTAAGCATGTTGGCTTCACATCTTGAAAGATATCTGGATGTCAGAAGAAGTGGTTGAAGGGACGTGTAGGTCCCAGTGGGCAGACAGTGGAGTCCAACCCTATGGAGTGATAGAGCCCTCCATTTGCCACCTTCCTGTGGATGACTTATTCCTCTTTCCTGGCAGTCGTCAAAAAGCAAGCTGAATGGACAGCATTTTTCCTCAGATGTTGCTATATTGACTGCTTAACTTAGCAGACACTTTGGCAGTCCCTCAGTGCCCAAAGCTGCCAAAAGAAACCTCTGTGTGGAGAGGGGAAAACAAGCAGGTCAAAAGCTTCATTAGTGTACGAGTCCATCAGTTGTGAAGAGGGAGAAAGAGGAAGCCCTTTGCTTTCCTGGGGCTCTGTAGCAGGTTTTCCTGCCTTGTATCCTTTGCTTTTGCCTCACCTTGGGGTTGTTTCTGTTGACCCCAGTGTAGCTGTCACACAAACATAAATTGGATGAGAGCTAATTAACTGTCAAAACCCAGGGCTAAAGACAATAAACCCCTGCTTCACCTCCTGGTGGGTTTTAGTCTTTTCTCTTTGATGTGACAGCTTGTCCTCTGTTTCTCTTGCAAACAACTCACCATTGCAGAGGAAATGCAATACAGCAAGGCAATCACTTATTGCCAGTGACAGCAAATAAACATGAAAAATGAGCTTTGAAACACTAAAGGACAATGATCAGAAAGGTTTCTTCTTTCATCCTAAATCATGATGTTTAGCACTCTGCTGTAGTATTATAAGTTATTTATAAATATGTCCTGGCTTGTTTTTATACAAAGATAAATAATGTTTTTAATCAGATGATAAATGTACATGCTCTGTGTGTGGGGGGGCAAGTGGGGGGAAAACCTATCCCAGCCTCAGTGTAATGTACAGATATTGGTAAGGTGCCTTCCATAAATGAAAATTTTACTGCCTGGCATTTGCTTCTGGGCATGTATAAACCAGACAGGTTTATATTACAGGAAAGCTAATCAGAGTTTCTGATGGAACAATTTTTTTTGTCAGAAAAAGCAGTTTCATCAAAATCAGAATATCTTATTGAGAAGTGTCAATTGCACAGATACTTTTCAACAGAAGAGCATTTTGTTTCGCTCTGCTAAGATAAAATCCTTGTTTTAGTGTTTGCTTGGATCCTTAACATCAAATGTTGATATACTTTAAGAAGATTTAATTTCTTACATTGCTTCAACGCTCTCAAAATAAATGTTTAAATGTATCAATATAGGTGGGTTCAAAATGGGAGTTTTTGGATTGCCATTACATGAGAAAACATAGGGTTTTTTTTTTAGTTCTGAGTCAGAGTAGAAGCATGCCATGATGTCAGTTTATCATATGATAGAAACTATGTTTTTTTTCACTCCAATTATAGCATTTGAATTTTGAAATTCAAAGGAGCAAGGAGAAAGAGGAGGCAGGAACAAGATGTGTTAAAACCACTTTTTTTTCCCCCTCCCTACATGTACACACAAATGAGCTTCAGAAAACTCAGCATTTTCAGTTGTTGGAATTGGAAACCTGGCAGGTTATTTCCATACTAGTGCTGGCACATTCCTTGCTGGGCCCACTGTGGCTGTATTTCATCTGGGAAAGTTCAGTCCCCACACCTGAACACTATGTCTGAGCACAATCCCATTGAAGCAGTATTTCCTAGATTCTCACTTCTACTCAGGAAGGTCTGAGGTCCTTCTGCTGATGGAATATTTAGAAGGAATGGAAGCTGCTGTACTCTGTAGGCTCTAGAGTGCCCTGTTGTCTTTGGGGACTTGGGATTCCCCATGCTGTGTCTGCTGTGGCCCTGCCTGAGTCAGGCAGCCTCAGTGCCTCTCACCAGCTTTGTGTGAAAATCTGAGAGCAGAGAGATTGGGTGGGAACCAAAGTAGAACTGGCTTTGTAAAACTATGCTCATTTCTGTTAAATAAAGTTGACAGTAGAAAAATGAGGAGATATAAACACCCCCTCCCAAACAGGGAATGGTGCATCTGCTGTGCTAGCAGATTTTGTTAAACATGATTCCTAAGTCTTCCACATACTACTGAAGGGCGTGAGCATGCTTGTATGCTTATGTGTGACTGATTTCTTTACCAAAAAAAAAAAAAAAGATATTCTCTTACTTAACTACAGGGCTTTCACATCAATTTTTACTTAAAGAAGAAAATGTCATCAATGGTAGCAAGCCAGCCCAAATAGGAACTTGCTCATATTCCCTTTTCCACACTTTTTCATGTAATGCTGTAGTAAATTTGGGGCAGCTGTGCTAAGTTCACTGTGAAGTAACTTTTGATTTATACAGGTGGGAAGAAAAATTGATTTGGCCAGTTGTGTTGGGATTTGTGGCTGATTTAACCATCTGGTAGGTAGCTGAATATAGCAATTTGCTAATCCGAACTACCAGAAGTAGATGCCCAAAGTAAATAATGACATTGGGAAAGGAATAAGGTGGGAGAGAAATGCTTCCTGAACATGTTCTGTCACATCCCAGGTTTTCTAATTGCTCCACCACCTGGGATCTGAGGTGCTCTCAGATGCCAACCCTGGCAAGTTACTGGAGGTAGTGAAGGTGGGTTCAGTGGGGTACTGGTACAGGTGCCTTATTCAAGTGTGTACTGCCTTTTCCATTGCGATTGCAAGAGGATTGTTACTACTAAACAGCAATCAGACTTGCTAATGCTCAAGTTTGTTAGGGCACTCAGGCTCTTGTGTATTTCACTATGGCAAAAAAAAAAAACAACAAACAAACACCCTTAATATTAGAGATTTGCATACAGTGTATGCATAATCAAAGTGGTGAATTGCATGACTTCTGGGACTTGTTATAAGAAGCCCATGGAAGTGGGAGAGCGTCCCTGTGGTTCTGTAGGAAACCCAGGCGTGGATGGAGGAAGGAGTCAGGGTAGGTGCAGGCTGTTGGATGAGATTTGGTGGAAGAAGTCCTGTTTCAGGTAACTGCAATTGTTAGAAAAGAGTCTTGTCCAGATTTTATTGGCTCTGCTGGCTCCTTTGTGGTGACTTTTGTTATCATGCATTCATTAAACGTAGAGAGTAACTTTGACTCTCAAACTGAGAATAGTGATGCGTAGGGATGGGAGTATGTGGGGGGGGAGGTGGTGTTGCTGTTGGTGGTGAAGATGTGTCCCTGAGATTCCTTTAGCTGAACCAAAGTTGTGTTAAGTTCTTCCCTGAGGGCAAACACTTGAGTTTATTTATGGTTCCTGCGTTGGAAAAATGCCTTCATTTTAGAGAAGTTGCAGAATTATTTCTCTTTTCTTTCCCACTTGTTTAACTAGCTGTGGCACTGCCTAT
Source organism: Gallus gallus (assembly GCF_016699485.2). Lineage (NCBI taxonomy): Eukaryota > Metazoa > Chordata > Aves > Galliformes > Phasianidae > Gallus > Gallus gallus. The sequence goes on along the minus strand of NC_052537.1, from coordinate 30,705,896 downwards.
TGTTTCATATCATAAAAACACTGTTAAGGCTAATCTGAAAAGAAATTAATCTCATAATAAACAAAATTGTCCTCCTATATCTTGTTTTTCAAATTGGATAGCTGTGGAAATGTTCATACCTCATGCATTTCTAAATTCTATGCTCTCGAATATGCCCTTCAACATAGTCCCTGTATTAAGTCCCAAATTTTAAAAACATTTACTTTAAAGGTAACCAAAGAGGTTTCTGTGCCCCAAGACTTCATGCTCCAATGCTAGAGATGGTCTGCAGTGACTAGCAGCTGCTGTCCAGCTGGAGGGGGTGGGATTCTCTGGTGTTTCAGGTGACCAGGTTGCTTAAGGTATGCAGGTTGAGCCCTGAAGCCAGAGCGGCTGCTGCAATGTAATGCCTTGCCATTGACAGGTGTCCTGCTGTGTCTCCTCATGCTGCAGTCTTCCTGCTGCTGAGGGGCTCCTCTTCTGAGCCTTTGTGCACACCAATCTGAACTGAGCATGAAGATCAGACAAGAGAATGGTGATAAATAACATTGTAAACAGGAAAAAATGTGGAAGCTCTTAAAATAGGTTGAAAAAGCGGAGTTTGAGTCCTTTGAGGCACTTGAATATGCTGGAGGACAAGTGCATGTGCCAAAAGTGAGGAGAGGGATTCTCCTGTTCCTTGCAGATAATAGGGCTTGGAGTACGGCCTGCTTTTGGCTTTGCTCCAGCTCAGCACCCGTCCAGCAGCTCCATACGAAAAGTATCTTGCCTTCAATGTCCTGGTGCAGCTTACCTTATCCAGGTGAGGTGACCTATTTAATTGGGTGACTTGTTTAGCTGTTTCTAGTCACATTGAAATGTTCATTATTTAAATCTGTCGCTTCTTTCTCTGGCCAGCTTTCATCTTGCTATTGATTGTTTCCTATTGAGAGCAATTAAGTAGGATGATCCTGTCCTTGGTTAATGATATCTACTAGTGAGTCATGTCTGTACTTAGAAATGAGAGCAGAATATTTCAATTGAGCATAACGGAGATGACAACAGAGACTGACAAACTTGGTCTTATGCTCTTCCTTCCTCCTCACTGGCATCAGTAATATGAAGAGCCCAAGAGAGTGAGCTGCTGGGCAGGTTTTGCCTTTCCCCCATGCACAAAGTAGTCCTTTAGAGTCCAGTGATGTGCTCTCAAGGCACTGATTTGTGCTGAATTTTGTCAGATCATCACAAACGGTTCCGTGATCTCAGCCTGTTCTATAAAAGTGTCATTGACACAACCAAAATAGAGGGAGCAGTGGTTCTCTTTCTGTTTGAGGTGCTCAGCCTGCTTGGCCTGCCATTGGAGTCCTGTCTCATCTCAGAGCTGCAGGAGATAGCGGCACTGCAGGGCTGATGGTCTGGCACACTTTGTGGTGCAGGATGCAGAGGGCTGGCATCAGTCTTATTCCCTTAATGCACTGATGCACACTGTACAGACTGGTAATGTGATGCACTGAGGTCTTAACAAACCCATCACAGAACACAGCATCAGTTTGATTATCCAATGGCTTCGCTCATGACCTCAGTTCAAGACTTCTTTTGCTCTTTGGGAAATTGTTCTTTTTGTCTCTGGTCAAACTCATCTCTGTACTGATCCTCTCAGCCATCTAAAGCTTAGCTTTCTGCACCATTTATTTGTTGTATGTTCCCACTTAAATTGCTGGTTCTGGTGACGTTTGTCTCACTTAATAGATAAGTAAACCAGTGTATGTGGTGCAAGTATATCCTTACAAGTTAGCTTACAAATGGAGTTGTTTCATCAGAATAAACTGAGTTTTCAAAGTGAGATTAACAAAGAGAGGTCTAGCTGAATTACTCCCTGAAGAACTTCACTGTAAAGCTGTTGAATGCCTGACATATATCTATCTATATAAAATAATAAATGGACAAGATTTTTAACTGTTGTAGCAAAGCAAGTTTTGTCTTCTCTTTGGTTAAGACTCTCTAAGACTTACTGTGATGTTACAAATGGCCACAAAAAACACATAGGGAGTGGATATAGTGTTTTAAGTGTCAGGTTTAGGAGCACTAAGAGTATATGATATAGATGATGTAATGGAAAGTTCTAGGGCACTTGCGGTGCCCTTACAGTTATGCAGTGTCATGCCCTCAGCTTAGTGAAGCTGCAAGGCTACAGCAACACCCCTCTCTGCCCTGAAAGCACTCTGAGAACAGCATTTTGAAGGATATATCTTAAAGCTCCCATCTTGAATGCACTTGGCTGTATGTGTACATTGAGTTAACATGCTGATAAGTTTACCAAGAAGCACACGTGGGAAGGATCTGGATGGTTTAACTGCCCTTAAAACAAGTTGAGGATAATGTGGCCCCATTTGTTTCTTAAACCCTGCCCCTTCACAGGCTGCTTTAACCTGAATCCTGAGACAGTTATGAAAACAAAGGTGTTGGGCCAGTGCAAAGGAGCCTGTGGGGAAATATAAGCTGAGGAGGGAGTAATGGGTTACAAACTCGTCCACTCTGTAGACATCTGGACTGAGAGAGGTTGTTCAAGATCCATGGCAGACACATGCACATAGTTTCAATGTTGTTTTAAAAGCATGCATTTAATGCTCTGCCCTCTTCCAGATTTCTTTCCCAAGTGGTGTTTTTCTGATTGCTTTTCTCTTAAGAAAAGTTTCCAGATACTTACAGCAAAGCACAATTACAGTGTGGTCTGGCAGTACCACTGGGCAGGCAGATCCTGAAGCTATGTTTCCTATGGAACTGAACCCCAGGGCTACGCCCCTGGCACACAGCCTGTGCTTGGGAGGGAGGCTGAACAAACCTAAGAGAAGATCAAAGTGGAGTCAGTTGTGAGACATGATGTAGCCTTAGGCAAGGTGTTTACAGCTCAGAACATGAAGTTTGCCTCCAAAAAACCCCAGCCTTCAATTACTGCTCATATAAGTCACACCAGGCTTGGAAAGCAGGAAGAGTCCAGTCCTAACTGTGTTGTCTGTAAATTAGAGCATGGAAGTCTCTGGAGGGTCTCTGTCACCTGCTAGGGATAAGAGTGAAGAAATATCTTGTCAGAAATCCTGGCATTGTTTTATTTTTTCCCCCCTCACTGTCTGCCTTTCTTCCTCTTCAAGCCTGAAGCTGTTTGGAAACACCCTGCATCATCTGCAATATTTCACTGTCACAGCTGGCATGCCAGGTTGGTCAAGTACCTTTTCTCTAACCTTTGGCATCTATGAAATTTTCTCTAACAACCAGCTTTACTTTGCCACCTGGGATTTTCCTATATCATTTTGCAATAATTTTGGACGCTAGAAGCAATATTTGCCAAATGTTTGTACAATCCCCCAGAGCCCAGGGGCTATTGCACAGCCTCTCTGGGCAGCTGGAGCTTCAGTGCTCCCCCTGCCCTTCCAGCAACTCGCAGTGCCTGTCTCCAGGTCAGATAAAGGAGGTAAAGAAACTCATACTTTTGTGCTCAGTGTCATATGTGCTTGGAATTATCTGCTGGCAGAAATTTAATTTTGTTTCCAGTAATTTGAGGTTATAGATAGGATTACATCTCCCAGTCTGAGAGAGACATTAATCAAGAAATAGGCCTCTTAATCCTCCTTTCAATGTTAATGAAACACTGTAAAAATGCCTTTCACCAGGGGATGTCAAGTATCAGTTGTGCTTTGATTAACATGCTTTTGTGACAGGTTTACTGTTGTACTATGTAGCAAGTTATTCAGCAACCTAATTTAAGCTGTCTGTCAAGAGAAAACAAGTACAAAGAGAGCATTATTTTCTCATTGGAGTTGCAATAACAGGCTTGTGTATCTACAAACATTTTTTTTTACTGCTGGTTACTCTGCACCTGTTGTGACATTTTAACCTTCAGAGTTAATGGGGAAAGGCTAGACGTGAACACAACTCTGCTGTCTCATGAATGGCAATTAGGAATGAGATAAGAAGTCGGAAATGTTGCAGCTGATGGAAGCTAAGCGCTTGCCTTTTTCACAGCAAAGCAGAATTTGGGCCAACTCTGCTGTACTGCAATGGATTTAAATCTGGGACAGCGGAGAGAGCCCTGGGTCTGTAATCCTCTCTTTGTTTTCCTCTCTCTGAAATCAAAGCATGTTTTCAATGGAGGCTTTGTGGTTTGGGTTGCATGTGGCTTCTTATCTGCTCAGTTCTTTCTATCGTGGCTTGATTATATTAGATATGAACTTCCTTGTGGAGGAAAGCCAACACCAGGCAGACCGTTCCCCCTCTTGTTTGCTAAAACCTGATGGGAGGTGCCAAACCCTGCAGAGGAGCTGCATTATTTGTAGAGAGGGTTTTTTCTGCTTCTTTTTCAAAACTGACCTTTCAAAACTTTCAAAATATATCTCCAAGTTACCTTAAGCACAAAGTAGCTGTAGTCTGGAGTCTCTTGTGCAAAAGTAGCCTCTTCCAACCAGTGTGGCACAAAACCACAAAGGCCTCACCAACCTGGCACCCATCAAGATTTAGTGGTGTGGTTTTCTATGTGACTGGGTATAATTACACTCTAGCCGTGTATTATGGATTAAAAGCTCCACATTGCACTGTCTTGTGTGTTGGCATGGTCTTTTCCATTAGCCAGATTTACAAACTAATTCAGTCCCACTCTGATGACTAACTGTGCCCAGGAGCTGGAGCACCACACTCCGTGGCTTGCTGGAGAGACAGCTGTGGAAGATGCAGCTTCTCAAGATGGGCTCTGCCAAAGCAACCAGTCCTCTCTGAACAAGGGTGTTTTTTCCCTACAGGGAAAGGCCAGCCTGCTGGGGGATACCTAGGTCTCCCTTCAGCATCCTCAGCCAGCGAGGATTTTGCAGGAAGGCTGTGGCATATCCTTGCCTGTAGAACTTCCCATGGCACCACAGCCTGTGCAGGTCTCCAGCCTCCTCCCTCTGCTAATCAGCTAGGAGGGCCCTGTATGTTGTGGTGATAAGAGGATGCTCAGGAGCCATTTCTAATATCTTAATGACCATATTAGCACCTCTAATTGTAAGTGACAGGGCAATTAGTCTCAGTATAGCAACTTGAACAATTATGCTTGCCCTATTCAAGTGGCAGAATATTCATTACTGTAATAAGGAAAAAAAAATCATCTCCTTGGAATTTGTCCCTCTAGGAGAGGGTTGACTATTTGCTTTCTGTAGCAGTTATTTTGATGTACTGCCTTGTCTCTGCTTTCAGTTTCTTTAAAAATAAAAGGTACAAGATTTTGTGCAGCTCTTGCCAGAAATGGTCAGCTGTTAAACCTATTTTATTCCATGACATACACTTATGGGAAGCGTGCATCTACTCTGACATGATTCACAAGGAAGATCTCTAAGGGTGACAAAGTGACTCAATCGCTATTTTTCACCAAGTTGAGGAGTCTTCAGGCTCTTTCACTGCGTCCCAAGATGAAGAACCTACTGAAGTAACCAATGTGCATACATCCAGGATCAGAAATTGGTCTGGACATTGTGCCAGGTCTGAAAGCTTATCACTTCTCATGCTACATTTGTGCTTGTGTAAAAGCAGTGCTGATTTTCTGGAGGAGTGCCAGTCCTCACCAACACTGCCAAAACCTAAGGCAGCAGGGTTAATGACCGGGGATCTAGATTGGTGGTGTGGTACGTTTCTGCATCTTTCCCTTGGATTTCACTGCTATTATGCAACCAAAGTCAGATTAATAAAGTCAGAATAATAGGCAGATTAATTTTGTCTGTAACATTGTTAGTCCTTTGAGTGGAATTTGGGTTGTCCATCAGTCACTTGCAAGAACTGGGTTTGCAATCCTGAGGCAAGTTACCTTCAGTGCATGGTTCCATTACCTGCTCACTGTCTGCCTCTTTCCTAGTTGACGTGGGGTAAAAAAGTAATTCTCCAGCTGTGTTTAATCTGACATTTCTGGGATACATCTGAGAAACAAATAGGACCATTCTTGAGTGGAGAGGCTGCTCCAGAGATTGCAGTAGGACTGAGGGTGAAGGGTGGTCCTAAAGGTAGCCTTGTTTGTCAGCCACCTTTATGTGATATTTCTCCCAAACAAGGTGTGTGGTGAAGGTAAGGATCTCTCTATACAAGCTTTTTTTTTTCCCTGCTGTTAACTGGTGAATATCCTCGTACCCTGGATGTGTTGAGTTTGTTGCTGTTACAAAAATAGCTTCACTCCTAAGAGAAAGCTGTCATTGCAGATGTGTTTTAGCTCACTGGAAGCATCAGGACTGTGTTTGGGACTGCAGGATCATGACATCTTTTTAAGCACAGTGGGAGACAGATGGGTGAGCTGCCAACTTGATGCGAAAACAATAAGAGCAAATGAGCTTATTTAAAAATAGAACAATTGCATTTGGAAGGAGGGTTGGAGGGGGGTGAAGTTAAAAGGGAAATAATTCTCCCATGATCCTAATCCTGACTTTTTTATATTAAACAAAACATGTTGTAACATTGCCTTCATTAGCAACGCAGTGACAAACTGGAGTGTTTCCAAAATGGCTGGCTCCAAACTGCTTTCATATTGACCTGAAATGTCAGCTGCTATTATGTTCTGCTGACCACTGATTGCTTCCAGAGTAATGTTTTTTTCTGCAGAATGAAAGAAGTTTCATTTCAGTGTCTCCTGGTGTTTGGGAAGTATGATAGTCATGGGAAATGATGGTGCTTTTTATTTCAAACTGCTCCTTAGTTCAAGTGAAATGAATTGTTAGTCCTGATGTTTTGTTTTTTTTTTTTAATGCTGTGACAGTGTATTTTGTGTAAGTGTTGTTCTTACTTGGAAGATCCATACTTCATGTTCCTAAAGCCAGCAAATCCTGCTGGTATGTATGTACCTCTAGTTTATTTCCCTGCCTTCGCATATATGTACACAGTTGGGCTTTGACATAACACTGCCATCAAACTCTGCAGTCAGACTGTATATCTTTTCTGTGTTGCTGTGCTTTCATGCTACAAATGTGAATGTGGAGATGTAGTACTTCTGGCAGCAGTAGAGGTAAGTTCTGTAGTCAAATCCCTAATGATATAATGGAAAGAGGTTGGGCTTTTTATGCTCTGTACTAGACTGGAGAATATTCAAGTAAACTGCTATTTCACATAACATGAGTTTATATTACATGACAACCTCTCGGTCGTTTATCATCAGGGAAATGAACTGGGTGATCTGTAAGGTCTTTTCAATTTTTCTGTTCTGAAAACCTGTGTAATTTATTCATATTTCTATACTATATTTTTCTGTAATTATGATTTGAAGGGGATTCTTCCAAGGAAAAGTGAAGGAAGTAGGTTTATCTTTCTTAAAAGATGAGCAGCCTTGTTACGCTATGAATTAGAATAAAACATACTGACCAAACAAGCCTTCTGGATCTAGTCCAGTAAACAGCAACTAAAAGGTCTGTAAAATGTAGGAAAACTATTATAATTATTATTATTTCAGGTAGAGATATTTTCTCTGCTGGGAAGTCCCAGCTGTTAGGGCAGAATTTGATTGCTTTCTTTAGTTTCTGTGATAATTGAGTTCCAGGAGGAAATGGGTTTGAAAGTGTTGGAAGAGTGCAACCTTAGGAAGGTATCAAACAAATGACAAACCTGCCCTTACATCTTTTCTAATCAGCACCCCTGTTTTATTTTTATTTTCCCCGTATCTTTTCTGAGAACTTTTCTTCCAAGCAAGTTACCATGAGTTAAGTGCAGCCAGGTCAGTCTGCAGGCTTTCCCAGTATCCTGGTGGCAGACAAATGGACTCCAAGAACATGGCTTGCTTTGGGTCCTTGCCAGCACCTAGTCATGTTCCATTTTCATTCTTCTCCGTCAAGCCCTATTCAACTAACCTAGAAGGAGATAGAAACAGCAGCTTCCCTAAAAGGAGGAAGAAGAAAAGTGCAAAGGAAAATGGTCATATTTTAGTAAGAGGCTTTAGATAACCTCTATTTTTGTATCTCTTAATTTGAACTAAAAGATAAAGCTGCACCACTTTGACTATGATATTGCTCAGTGAGGTCTAGCAGCTTTGTCCATTGAGACCCATTGTCTTTTTCTCTGCTGCCTCACAATTTAAAGTAAACTCAACTTGTGGAAGGTCCAACAGCTTTTATGAGCATTGGGCTGCTGTTCTATTATTATTATTATTTTAGGGCCATTTCTGCTCTACTTAATCAGTTATCAAGAAGGGAGTAAAACCACTTGTTTTCTGCAGTATTGCTATCAGCTCCTAGAAGAATGCTGAAATATCCCAAGAAAAGGAAAAAATGTCATCTTGCTGGCGGAGTAGTTGAAGAGCTGAATAGTAGCAGAACAAGAAAAAGTGTAGTTCCATACTTGCTGTGCATAATGTTCCTGAATGCTGGGTGGGGAGTAAGAAATTAGTTGAGGTGAATGTTTTGAAGACGAAATCCTTAACATGAAGCACAAAAGCAAATCATTTTATTGCACTGGTAGTGATCTGTATAGAGAAATAATGCCTGAACCACGAGGGGATTTCAGCAAAAAGGCTGAAAGGGTCTTACGATGAGGATACCAAATGAGAATTTTAAGGAGTCTTATTCAGTTTTTTCTGGTTAACTTTTCCTTGACAATTACTTAAAGGCATGCCCATATTACTGCTGTAGTATTTTGTCAGCAACAGCATTTGAGATTTTTTTGTTGTTGTTATTTCAAATCACTTTTCTGGAACAAAATGGGTGCAGCTTTCTTTGTCTCTTGCCAAATTTTAATGGCAGGGAAGGCTCAGCTATTTTTCACCACTCTGCTGCAAAGAAATCTCTCTCAGGAACAGCTGCTTTTATTATTGTCATAATGCATGGAGAGCACAAGCAGTGCTGTGCTGGGGGCTGGACCCTCTGTGCTGACTTTCTGGAGTGTTTTGTTGCATCTCCTGGGGGAGCAGCTGAAGCAGCCCTACAGAGATCCCATAGCATTGTGTGCTGGGGAGCAGCAAGGCACGATGCTTCCCAAGGGGAAGGGAGTCCTGATGGGTGAAGCCAGGGCTAACTGTTTGGAGATGGGCATGCGAGGGATCTCAGAACAGTTCTGTTTACAAAATGTGCAAGTAACTGAAATACTAGCAGCACAACTGAGTCATAGAGAGATGAAAGAATTTTACAGCTGCTGTGATGATTCTTGTGAATCCACAGGAGTCTGCTTGCTGGGAATTTAATTTCTAACAGCAGAAGCAGCAACTCTTACTACAAAACATGAAAAACTAACAGGAGTTAGCAGAATGCAGGTAGAGCTGTGGTAGCTTTAGTATGTGGTGCCATAGCAGGAGCAGACCCCAGGGCTTCTGCTGCACCCAGGGCGGAGCCCAACCCCAGTTTGCCCTTGGTCTGAGCACATACAAGCTTGTGAGATGCTGTTTCCCTTTCAAATGGACTTCATGGGACTCCAAACAGCCATCTTAAACATCTTTCTGTGAGAAGTTACTTGCTCAGCCACCTTTAATGATGCTCTCCTGGTAGGTCTGTCCTACAAAAAACAAATGAAGGTCACTAGGAAGAACTATCCCAAGGAGCAAGAAAGGCTTTGTAGATGTTTCTGCTCCCTATTCAGTCTAAGATAGGAGCCCTTTTGTTTGAATGCAGTACAGGTGAATAGACTCCCCAGGGTGATTGCCCCATTCTGGGTTTTATCACAGTCCGCAGATCTGGCAGGAATTCTGTTGGGTTCCCCTGTTAAAATATTGGCTGTAGTTCACTGAAAAGCCTAATGCTTTAAATTCTGCTTTGATGGCCTCCCACCCCCTGTGACTGTAGGGGGAAATATTCTGGCCAAATAAAGGATCTGTGAAATTTTTTTTTATGACACCCTGTTAGCCCTAATGACAGTTTTCTCTCTGTAAGTGCAGTAAAGTATGGAAATATTGCTGTGCTCCATGGTGCAATTTTCTGACTGTGATTTTCGTTGATAAAAGCCTTCAGAGAGCACATTTCCCTTCCCACTTATCTGCCATCAAAAGACAGCAAATACATGAAAAATTGAGCTGTCATTCTAAACAAAATATACAATTACTCTGGCTTGATGTTTTAAGCAGAAATAATTTCCATGGCAAAAAAGCTGGAGCTGTTTTCTAAATGCTATGATGTTTGTTTCTAGCTTATTGCATTATGCACAGATCACCTGGTTTAGATATTTCAATGCGAAGATGAGATCTCGTGAGTTAAAACTTAGCACTTGTCCAATTAAATATTTGTTGAACTGAGCCCGAAGTTCATTACTTGAATGATATTTTGCATTGGAGAATCCTTTCTAACCTGCCAAAGATGGTTATTTTAAGAAGCTGATGAAGAAGGCAGGTGTTATTCAAGTGGTTGGATAAGAAATGGAAATACTATATGTGAACTCTTCTGGTATAACTGGATAGATGAAAGAAGGTGGAAGTGCTCCTGAAATGTGATAATTTGTTTGGACAAAACTAAGCAGAAGAAACAGGATGGAAACTTGATATTTCACTTCATCTTTCACAAATTGAAATATGAGATTGTGGTTCTTACGTCCCATGTTACTGGGAATGGATTTCTTTTGGGGGTATTTCTGAACTCTGAAAGCACCCAAAATCTGGAACAGTGTTCCTGTGGTTTGGTTCTATATATTTTTTTTTAATACGACTGATATTAGAGATCAAGAGAACAATATCTTCAATCTTTTTCTATCTCAGTTTCTGAATACAGTTATATTAGTGTGGTGGTGTGTTTTTTTTTAAGAGCTGAGCTGACAAAAAGAAAAGAAAACAGGTCAAAAGCAGGTTGTTCTTATCTTGGCAAAACAAAACTTTTGAATCAAACTGAAAGGTCTGCTATTTTGTAAGTTGACTTAGTTTTTATTCCTCTTTCTTTCTCCACCTTTAAAAAAAAATATAGCTTATCTTGCCAGTCTGAAATGTCAATTCAAAGATCAGTTTAAAACTTCAGAAATATTTTAATGCTCCTAAATTAGGATTGTTGAGTTTGGAAGGGAAATCCGAGATCTCAACTACTCAGAGAAGAAACACTGAAACTCTCACTTTGAAAACATGAAGTAAAGAAAAATAAATACTGGCAAGCTATTTTGTGTCTTGCTATCACATAGGTACAATGTTGGAAGGGTCCTCTTGAGGTCATCTAATATATGGTTTAGGCAGGTTCAGCTGAAGTAGCTTGCCAGGAACTGTCCAGTTGGGTTCTGATTGTCTCCATGGATGGAGATGACTTTTCATTTTTTCCTAAAAGTATTATCTAGCTTTAATATTAATGCATTAGTAGTTTCTGTTTGCTCCTGCATAACATCTCTGCAAATCTCTTTAATAGGGAAAAAAAAAAAAAAAAACCTCTTAACTCACTGTGTTACTCATTTCCCAGAAGATACTGCTATTTGCACAAGCTTGGGTTTTGTTATTGTTGATGATGTATGCAATGTTCTCCTGAGAAGCCCCACAGCATCTTCTAGTTTCATAAAAAGCAGTCTAACTTACTCTTGTAGATTGAAAGAAATAGGAAGTTCAGAATGCAGGTACGTGACATTGAGTTAAATTATTCTAATTACTTGAGAAAGTGAGTATTTAGCATTCCATTGTGTGTTAAGATACGGTCATTTCATAGTGGCAGAGATTTATTCACCTTTATATGCAAGTGACATAGCTAGTTATTCTGATCTGAACCAATCCTGCTCTCATTGGCAGTGCTGGGCTCTCACTGCTGAAAGGACCATGGATTTCTCTTGAGCTTGGGTTGGGAGTGTTTGATGTGCCTGATCCACGTTTCTAGGTTTGGTAACCCATGCCCATTCTGAAAGATAGGCAATTTGCCTGCTCCCTCTCATCTGTTGGATCTTGTTCCTCACTTCCCTTTGGCCACTTGGGCTTCCAGACCATTTTCACTTCAGCATCTACATGGCTGTGGCAGTGTTAGTGTCTTAGTTGTATCACGCATGGTAATGCAACAAAGGAAACTTTATACAGACTTATGCTGCTTTTCCTGGGAGAAAAGAGCTGGAGAAATAGGGAAGACCATGCTACCCCTGATGCCATTTCCTTCCAGTCATCTTGCTTGCAGGTTCATGAATGATCTATTATGTGGCCTCAAAAGGTTTGTGATGCTGGTATAGGGGCTAAAGCTTGCTTCATGCTGCCTGAGTGGAGTTTTCCCATTAATAGTAACGTGGAAATATGCTGAAGCGTGAAGTTTCAAGTAGAGAAAGTTCCCTGCTAATTTCAGTGAGTTTGAGAAATTACCACAAAGTAGACTTCATTAAGAGTTGCTTTTTTATGCATATGACAGAGAGAAATTGCAGCCAGTGATGTCTTTGCTGAAAAGACTCCATTAGATTGCCATTAGATGCTAATAATATATCATAATTATTTTTATAGGGTTAAGCTTGTCTCTTTCCTCATCCACCTGCCTTGCAGAGATAACCTCTAAGAATACCCTGAAGGACTGCCAGACTCCAATTCAAACACTTTTTCCCCTAGCTAAATTTTCAAAACAATTTATTACCTATAAAAGATTGTTGAGAATGCAGAGATAAGGCTCTTTTCTCTCCTATTTACATTCTCATATAACTCCACTCAATGCTTAACCAGATTCTGGAATAATTTGATTTTTCATCCATTATTACTATGCAAAGATATTCTGCATATTAGTGTAAAACCCATTCATTCTTCAGAACACATCTCATTTGCTGTTAGCTACAAAAACACTTGACTGTACTTAAAGAATTGCTATTCATGGCTGTGTCACATATTTCATTTAAAATATCAATTTTATTTAGTGCATATGGGATGGTTTTCAAAAGGCTGAGCCTTAGTAGTGCATATTTTTACTAAAAATGAATTCATAATCTTGCTGCTAAGATGTATGCTTATGTAGGTGCATGTGTTGTTGGAAGTACTAAAGGCTGACATTAATTTTCTCATAAGCTTTGCCTGGAAGTGAAGCTTATCAGTGAATCTGTCAGGTCTAGTGGCAGCATCTGCTGCCTGACCTTTACTGCAAGAGCGTTAGATGATTTTAATTGTAGAACTGAGCACTACCGCTGTATTAAATATGAACAGCAGTGTAGCTGACTTGACTAAGCCTCACCAAGTCTTGACTTATTCTTTTTTTTCCCCCTTTCCTTCAAATTTTGCCTCTGTAAGCTAAGTGCTCTCGTGGATTGCAGTTCTCTGATGAAGGAGGTATTCTGTAATGCCAAAGGCAGATTCACACCCAAGGATTTTATACAAACATCTAAAAAACTGTTAGTAAAAATTGTCCACAATTTTCTTCATTTCTGGCATTTTTTTGACATGAAGCAAGCTGGCATAGCCTTACTGATGGTATGGGAACCTGTTGGATGGTTTTGCTTCAGAAAGGCATAAAAAGTGCTCAAGATAATTGCTTCCCTATAAGGTCTGTGAGAGAGACATCCTGGCAGAGGGAAGAAACCCCATAAATACCCCAGTAAAATCAACCAAGGGGAAAAATCACTAGAAGAATGGAAGTTGAGCAACTGACATCAGCAAACAAAATACCTCATGCATGGAAGTCTCATTCCACAGTCCATTGCCCATTGCTTAAAAAGTCTTAGCTTACAGTTGGAGAACGGACAAAGGAGGGGAAGAGAAGAACAAGGACAGTATTAGCAAAAGCTAGGGTACATTATGTAGTCAGTCAGTAATTGCTGCAATTGGAGCTCATCATCTGCTTAGCACTTAATGTCTTGGCCTTTTCAGAATGAGTTTTATTAATACTAGTGTTTATACCTAGTGTTTTAAGAAAACCTCAGCAGCCATTACCTTTGTTGAACCCGAAATGATGCTGTTCTCCTCTTGCTATTGATTACTAGTTTGAACAGGAAGCAAAAGTACAGAGCATGGGTGGCCAACTTGATTGAAGCTGTAAATCCTATTCCAAATTCTTCATGTCACCAGGGGCTGTCAGACACTTATAACATGCCCCTGGGCTCTCCAAGAAGGGACAGTGCCAGGAATAACTCTGAAGCCCAATTGCCTTGTGTCACATTGGGCATGGGCTGAATGTTACACTGAATTCCAAGCAATCCAGCTATGTTGGCCTCAGTGCCTGCCGTGCCCCACTTCTGGCTGTCCTGTAGGTTCTTCAACAGCACAGACTTCTGCAACATAGATAGGGGTGTGCTCAGCCTGTTAGAGAGCTGTGTGTGATTTGCACTGGATGTGACTAGCTTATAGAATGGCTGAGGCTGCAAAGGCCCTCTGGAGATCTCCTAGTCAATTGGCAATTGCTCACAGTAATAAGATCCCCTTAGCCTTTTCTTCTTTAGGCTGAAGAGCCTCTATCTTCTTTGTATGACAGATGCACCAATTCCTTCATCGTCTTCGAGGCTCTTGGACTATATGTCCATGTCTGTCCAATACTGGGGAGCCCAGCACCACACTCACCATGTCACATGTGTCCCAGCAGCGCTGAGCAGAAGAGAAAATTCACTTCTCTCCACCTGCTGGCAATATGCTGCCTAATGCAGTCTGGGATGCTGCTGATCTTTGCCATGAGGGCATACTCCTGTGCTTTTGGTGGCTGCATTCTGATAAACTGCTAGCATTCCCTAATGCCGCCAACATTGAACTGGAAAACTTGCTAGATGAAAGTTCACATGTGAAAGAGACTGAAAGGCTAAATGTTTTCAGCAGGCCAAATCTCACATGCTGCATTTGCTTCAGGTTTCAGGATACGGAGCTGCTATTAGCTCTGCTTGCAGGAGAGGTTTGTTACAATCCATGGTCTCTCTAGCAGAGCTTTCACAGGTGATGCTGAGAATATCTCACTGGTAAAGGATGGCTTTTATGTAGACTGTGCATTAGAAAGCAGCGTGTGCTTCTTTCTGCTGATGTTTTCCTTTTATTTCTATCCTATTTCTGTTTCCTTCCATCAGTTTCTCCAGTTAAGAGCAACAAACTGAGCTGCACCGAGCCCTTGCAGCAGGAGCAATAACATTTACAGTCCTGCAGAAAGAAATGCTTTCCCACATTCCCTTTAAAATTGTTAGGCAAAAATGATTTGTGTGCTCTAAAAGTAAGGGTAGAGCAGAGACCTTGGAGTGATAATGCTACGAAGACCTTTGTCTTTTTCAAAACATTGATTTCTTGAGGAAAGGAGATCATGAGCAAAAGAAAACAAAACCTCACATGCTGGAGTGGTCCCATTAGAGGAATGCAGGCTCATAAGTCCTGCTAAATATGATACTACATGTAAAGTCAAAAAAGCACAGTGAGGTCTGGGAAACTTGGCAGAGGATCAGCCAAGATCTGTTATATTATCTTTCACATGGCTTGTTAGTGATGACACTAATTGAAGGCTGGGCCGTCTTTTTTTGCTGACTGTCTCACAGAGGGCCATTTTAATTTCACTTGATTACATTGTCTTATTGTGAGAAGTCTGACAAAACCAAGATTTGTGAAAACTCCTACCAATGAGCCCTTGGCTGCCTGAAAGTTCACTTGGCAGTTAGATAGTTTCTGTTAATAAGTGGAATGACCCATTTTTTGTTTTTAAATAACCTAAATAAATTGGCTTCTGTGCTGCTACACCTCAGTTACAGATGGCCACATTTCTTTATCTTATAAATCTCAATTTAGTGGGAATGTTAAACTCATTTAGACATTAAAAGTGCTACAACTCCTACCATCCCCTGTAAGAAAGTGACTAGAGCAAGTGTGTCCCCAGCTGAGGGTTGCTGAAGAGTGGGAGAAGTTGGAATAAGCGCTGTTGAAAGGGTAGGACTGTACTATAGTAGATTTACATGGGGAGAACACTTGGATAAGAATAGTGATTTTTTTTCACTGCTTTTATCAACATTATTTGTAGTTTTCTTGCTCTGTCTTTGTACTCTCTTTTGCAAACAAACTCAGGTGTACAATAAGGAACTGAGTTTTGGGTCCCAGATGGAAGTCAGAAAGATCTGATGTTAGTTAGGGGACAAATGGTCCCACTAAAGACCTTGCTAAAGAGAAAAAAAATCCCTCTCCAATTGTGAAACAAATCAACTATTAGAAGCAGCCAGCTGGATGCACCTCTCTGGGGCTGATGACCAGAGAGACTTAAAAGTCTATTAAGCTAATGTTTAAACAGATTCTCTGCACGTAGTGTGCACAGAGAAGCTGTCCTCACAAGCTGGGCTGTGGCAAGGTCCTCGGTTTCCATCAGGAAAGGGATTTACATCACCAAGAAAACATTTGGTGATTATGACTACCAACCACGTTAATCTTCAGCTTGAATTAAAAGTCACTGACAAGTTGCTTTGGGATTTGTGTGGCTGTGCAAGGGAAAAGAGCCAGAATGAGAATTTCTGAGCTGATGAGGTGTGCCAGTGAGGGATCATCCTTTTCCTCTGTTGGCTGCTGATGCATCACACAGAAATGGGGCTTTGCAAGAACAGGGCAGGCCCTTTATGAAGCAAAATCTGCCCTTGTGCTTCATGAGAAGAGAACTGGGGCTGGGAATCTGCTTTTGTGTGCTCAACAGAGAGATGAGGCAGGCTGCTGCTGATGTGCCCACTTGGCATGGCTGACAGTGCTGTCTGCAGGTGCAAAGGCCTCCACATTTCTCATGGGAACATGTTTGCAAATGACTGCTGCCTGTGGAGATGCCCCTTTTAATCTGAAGGTCACTAGCTGACTTACACTGAGCCTGCTGCCTACCTCTCCCCACCATTACTGGGACACCCACCCCGACAGGACCAGGCTGGGTGCTGCCTTCTGCTGCCTGAATGGCTCCTCCATGGCCACAGCTCACTGAGCCCAGTGCCATGTGCCTTGCCCAGAGGCTGCAGAAACAGAAGCAGCCAGCTTGTCCCTCGAGCCATCTAGTGGTGCTTCCCTCAGCTATTGACTGTAATGTCTCACTGATAAAAAATGTAATGGCTTCTGGATAATCCAAAAAGAGCAATGAGTTGTTAGTGCCCAAAGCAGGGCAATTACAATGGAAATAAGGTATTGCTTTGACAAGTTACCAAAGCAACAAAAATTCCTGCCTGGAAATGGTAGACAATGTAGAAGTAAATGCCAACATAAGTTGTTCAAGGCTAAGGAGATAAGTTTGCAGTGGTCTGTCTTATGTTTTGTCCTGGTGTTTGTAGCACGTTATGGTTATTGAATCAAGCTGGGATTTTAAAAGTAAAGTTGAACCTTCTAACCTGAAACCTGAGATCCTTTTCTGATGAGTTTTGTAATTGAAAAGCAGAAATAGAGTCTTCAGTAATTCAAAAAACATTTAATGATCAAAGCTGCAATTAAAAGCACGGTGAGTCATCTTGCAATTGTCCATGTGTTAAAAAGTACAGGCTGTCTGAGACATCACGTTGTCGTGATCGCGATGGCTGGTTTTGCTCAAAGAGGTTATGGGAGCCGCTATTACTTCCAGCTTCAGAAGGAATCCATGTCTGCAGAACTATGTTTACAGAGCAGAAGGAAAGGCAATAGCAGCAGCTCCCCCATTTGTGTATTGTATTTAGCAGCTTTGTCTGTAGCATCTAAATTGACGATGGCGCTTTATTACTTTTTGTCTTCTTCCAAATTCTCTTGTCTCAGTAGGAGCCCTGATTTTTTTTCCCCAGTTTACACTAACAAATTACACCAACAAATATAGAACTGAACTTCAGAACACATCATTTTTTTTGCTTCCTGCAGCATGCACTAACAATGAAATATTTAACTAAACATCTCACAGCGTACGCAGTCTCCCAAATTAAAATTGCAGAAGACAAGGAAATGAAGATAAAAATATCCACCCATGCTATTTCACAGAAACCCTCAGCAGTAATCTGTTTTTCCCTTTAAATCCTATTTTTTTTATACTGCTTGATTTAAAAAAAAAAAAAAAAAAAAAAGAGAAAGGTGGTAAATACAGCTTGGTTTTGGTATAAAACTCCTATGGAGAAATGTTCCTAAAGATGTTTAGACTGTCACATAGAAAAACAGCTAAAAGGAAGCAAGAGAATTTGTAACTCTTTGCCTCAAAAATATAGTATGTTTTGAGTATTCTGCTGCAAGTCTTGCTTTCCTGGTTCCCCAGTTCTCTTCCTATTATAAGTGAGGTGTCTTCATCCTTTATTTTCTGATTCTCTTTACAGCTGCAGTATTCACACTCCAGCATACTAGAATGTAATTGCTTGCTTTTAAAAAAAGCACATTGTTTTAGCTCTCTTAAAGATTTATTTGTAAAACAAACTTTTTTGGTTTGCCATTTTTGACATCAGAAGCCTTGAATCATTGACAGGTAGCTGTAAACCAATGCCAGCTTCTAGAAGATTCCCAAAAATATAATCTAATGTAACACATATTGTAGTCAATTTAACTGGTATTTTTTTCTAGCTCCATGTGAGGAGACCTGCTCTGTATTTGGGGAGACAAATCACATTACCTGATCTAGCAAGTCTTGCAAACAAGCAAATTCAGATATCTTATAAGTCAACTCCACCGCAGTCACTTAATCCATTTAGTTCACATAATACACCTATAGAAAATACTCTTAAATTCTTCTAATTCTCTTCTACAAAAAGGATAGTATAGCAATTGACCCATGTTAAAGGAGTTTATGAGGAGAACTGAGAATTCTCAAAGTGCCTTTATTTTTTCCATGAATCTCTGCCATGCTCTGTGTTGTTGGTCTCCTCATCTAAATTTAGCCACCTCAGACATTCCAAAACCTCTTCACAAATTTCCTGTGATAGCTGTATCTGAGCCACTCATCCATGCAAGTGGAGATGGCTGCGCTACTAGATATCATTTTCAGTGGATAACTTCAGTGTCGATGAGAACTAAATACGTGACAATGAGGAGGAGGAGGACCATTCAAGACTCAAATGCCAAAAGCTGTGGCTAAAAATTGGCTCCCATTGTATTTGCTTTTTATGTGCATTCAAAAGAGGAAGAACACTTCCTTTTAATATCAAATCCGGCAATCTAAGTTGAGAGGGAAGTAATTATACATGAAAGAAATACGGTCTTTTGAAATAAGGTTTTTAAAGTATCAGATTCATTCTATCATAATATTTTTATGATTAGATTTACCTTCTAATATTTTAATGACTTTAGTATGAAGTAAGGAAGTTCTTTGTAGCTTATCTCATAAGCCTGTCTAGGACATTGCACTTAATGATGTTTCTAATTCAATCTATCCACATCTGCATCATTAATGATGCCTAACATTCAATCTTTATTGTACCACTTGAATAAAAAGTTCTAAAATTAAACCTGCTGCAGCTTAATCTAATGATAAACACACATGACATTTTGTACAAAAGGTATGCCTGATGAGCATGGTGCGCTCTTATGGCTATGTAAAATGTAGCAAAACAGAGTTTAATCAGCCAAAGGTAGATGGTGACATTCACCTACCGGTGATACACTTTGAAAAGCCACAAAGATCATTCACCTCGAAGAAAGAAGTGGCAAGCTCAGGTCCAGATCCCTGTAGTCAGAGCAGCGTGTACACAGACCTTTACTGATGTGGGGTAGTCCAGACCCTCTTGCTTCAGAGAAGTAATTTTGGTGCCTTCTATGGGAGCACCAGCAGCTAGAATAAGGGGGCTGCTCCTGCAGAGCTCTTTGTAGATTCAGAACTTTGCTTGTGACCTACGGATTGGTGGTGGTTCATTTCAAAGGTGGAAATACTGCTGTGTGTGATGCTTTGTGGGTTATGACAATTCTATCACTGTGAAATCAAGATTTCTGTATGATGAAAATGAGATAAAACAGGAAAGAAGATATAACATGCAGAGATAATGTTTTGGAGAAGAGGCGGTTTTAGAATCATCTTCAACCCATTTAGGTGATATGATGGTTTTATGAAAACTGAACAATTATTTAATAAAAATCTTAATCTGTCAACTTATCCTTGGGCTAGCTACACTCAAAATCATTGTCCTGATTTCTTACAGGTGCAGAAATTAGCAACAAAGTCAGCAAAAAACTGGAACCTATGCTAGGCCTTGATTCAAGATGTTTGACAACCTCCCTGCATTTAAAGGACTGTGGTTCTGGCCATTACTTGCAGAGCAGCCAAGGTCTGTTTCCTTTTAAATGCATTTTGAAGCAGATATGGCAAACAATAGTGCATCACCTCCATGTGAGATGCCTTTGTGATACTCACAGGAAGTCCCAGTCACAAATAAAAAGACTGTTCTTCACTAGGATCAAATTAGAATTATTTGACATCAGCTGGGTCAGGATGGGGAGCTTTGATCGGAGGAGATGAAAGACGGGTGAAAACTCTGCTGGGCCATAGAGTCCCCTGCTGAAACTGAAACTTTATGCTACAACTGGGCTTCATCTGACTTTAATTAAATAAGGGAAGATCAAAGCCTACAAATCTCCCTGATCTATATCAGCACAACAAATTAAAGGTAAAATTTCTCTGTATCTTTCTGTTCCTTTGAAGTCAATAGTGAACTTTGTGCTATGCACGAGAACACAATGAATGCTGTTTGGGTAGTTGCAGGTTTACAACGATTTTAATGTTATGTTTATGCAAGAGGAGAGAGGAAAGCTGCTTCTTGAAATGATGCCCTCACAGCTGTTGGGCCCCACTCGTCCCCCAGGTTGATTTTATCTTTGGATTTACTTTGCTTTACAATGATGCTAGGGGCACAATTACATCTAATAAATCAGGATAACTATTGTCTTTGTTTTCCCTCAGCTGTAAATCACAAAATATTCCACTTTTGTACAACCACTTCTCCTGCCTCCCTTGCATACTGGTGATATGAGCTGGAGACTTGGCTGATAAAAACATCCTGACCTGAAGCAGCTGGAAATAGGCAGTATAATCATGCAAGCCCACTGTCAGCCCTCATCTATTTTTGTTTGATTGGTATCTGATTGTGATTGAAAAGCTCAATCCCCTGGTTAGCTACCTTGAGGCCAACCTTGAAAATGTGTCACATTTGGCTACTTGATAGCATCTCAAGCGGAACGTTAGATCCAGAGTGCACACGGTGCAAAAAATAGAAAGCTGGCATCTTGCTACATTGCACAGCAAAGGAAAAGCAACAGGGAAAGAATCTGACAGACATGCAAAGAAATGGAAGTGCTGCAAGGCAGAGAGAGGAGTCAAAATATGCATTAGCAGCTCTGGGCAGAACAAAACAGCAACTTCCTCAGGGTTCAGGCTGGTTCCATGTCTAACTGTTGCTGCAAGTTACAACGTCCCTTGTCTGCGGTAAGGATCTGTGTAAGGATGGCTTAGGAGGGCATAAATCAGAGTAATTCCTGGAGTTATCAGGATTTTATTTGCTGGGATTGTTGTAAAGTTATGGAAGGGCTGGAGAGTATGTTTGTGATGCAGCCATACCATGGCTGAATGGGATTCTTATATAAGATAGGAGAAATAAAGTAACTTGTGATTATGTTGAATAAAAGTCAAAAGAAGGGAGTGACAGTGATAGGTTTGCGAAGGGAGAGAGCATTGGTTGTATAGATTTCCATTTCTGTTATCTGGCTGACAGCTACAAAGAACAACTGTAAGGACAAAAGATGCAGATCTCCAAGTCCTACCTCCCTGAAATGAAGGGAGGGATGCCATCAGAGGTTGAGTAGCTGAGACAAATAGCAACAAACTGTGGCGATGCCTGCAAAAGACAGAGTTAGGGAAGGCGACATGCCTGCTGAACAAAGCGATGCTCCAGTACAGAGAATGGGAATAGCAATGGAAAATTGGTGAGAGAGCAGCCTTCTTTCATCTGCACTGAAAATGCAAATAAGAAATAGATTGTGTCATTGAAGGAACAGGAGATATCATTGGTACTACGCAAACTGTGGTTTGACTTTGGGTCAATGTGCAGTATTTGATGCTGGCTTGCATGTGAGCTGCTCTCAAAATAGAATGATAAAAAATATAGTGTAGTGAGGAGATTGTGAGGAGATAAATCATAAAGGCCTACATACAGCTCTCACAACAGATAAAGAAATTAATAAAACAGAAATTGATATTTAAATTGCTTGCTTTTTCAAAACATTTTTATCATCATTCATCTATCAGCTCCTCCTCTGGGTTTATCCCAGCACAGCTCCCCTTGGACAATCTGTGAGACCCTGGTACTGCACACAGTCTTTCTGGCTGACCGTGCACACAGTCCGAGTTCTGCCACAAAGGACCAATTTTTACCAGTGGATACACTGGAACCACTGCACTGAGTGAGCAGGTGGAGCTGGAGGAAGGAGATCTGTGTTAAATACGCAGGAGAGGTCAGGTTCTGGATGGCAGGTGGGACTTGTCATTCATTTGTTTCTGGAGCAGCTAACAGCTCAAATGTGTCCTTCCTTCTTGGTGGTACAGGCAGCCAGCAAAGTGATGCAAAAGAGGAGGTTGGCTGGGAGATAAAATGTATTTTTTCCTTCTTGTGGGCACATGCTAGCAGGCAGGGAACTGCTCTGGGCTGTAGGTACTACTTAACCCAGAACACATATAAATAGTTTAAGCAAGTAATGAACTTTGCTTCCATACTAACCTGAAGAATTGGTGTGGTTCATTTTTTCTATGACTATAAAAGGTTAATGTCAATACAAAGGCACTCTGTGCAAAACAGGAGCAGGGTTGTCGAAAGCACTCAGTGCCTGCATAGTCTGAGTGGCAGAACAAGGCCACTTCAGATTGCTCAGAGAACAACACCAATTCTTCAGGTTAGTATGGAAGCGAAGTTGATTATCTACTTGAACTATTTATGTGCCTTCTGGGTTAAGTAGTACCTACAGCCCAGAGCAGTTCCCTGCCTGCTAGCATGTGCCCACAAGAAGTGTCCCAGGCTGCTGCGCTCCCACCCCACAAAGTGCTGGCTGTTCATTTTTAGTGGTGCGTCATTTTTAGCTAATAGGTACAGAAAACGAAACAATGAACTAAAGGTTCCAAATGGCTGTCAGTAAATTTATTTTGCAGTTAACAGCCTTTGTAATGCACGGACTAACTTTATCTCATTTCGCTGTGGGTGTGCTGGGATAATTGCTCGAGTACTTTGTTAAAAAGAAAAGCCCTCCACATTTCCATTAACTCGCTGCATGGTGTCTGTTTCACTTGATTGCACTAGGTACCATTTACAGTTCAATTTCACAGTCATGATGGACTGAAACGTATCAACCTGCTTTCTCTCCACTCCACTAATCACATGCATTAATAAACAAGGAGATTCATAAGATCTGTTACTCTTGTTTTTCTTTCCTAAGTCCATTTTTATGAATTAAATCATGAGCATTTTTTTTTCCTACAAAGTCCAAACTGCCAGAGGAATAAATACAGCACTATCTTATTCAGCAGGGTGTAATAAGTTACTATTTTAGGGAAGCAAGCCAGGCATACAGAAGTTGCTGCAAATTAGAAGACAAAAAAAATCCGGCAACAAAGAATAGCATTGTGTGATGTCAATCTACAGTATGCATGTGTTTATATAATCACATTGGAATTTTCTTTGAACTTTAGCCTGGAAAACTTACTTACCGGGGGTGGGGGAAGGGGAAAGGATTTGAGTGTCTAAGCACCAAAATAGCTAGGACAAAGTAGTGAATCTGTGTGGTTGGTTGTACAGCAGAACCACGTGAAAATGCAAAGAATCCCTCTTGTAACGGCTAGAAACAAGTAAGCCACTTGGTCATTACAGCATGAGATAAGTACATGAGCCACAGGAAATGCTGTGTTACTCACATTCCTCTCTCGTTGCTTTTCCAGGGTGGCTAATTTTTGCCTTTTTAAGGAATTTCTTTTGGACGTGACTTGTTCTTGCTCTGGTTTAATCATACCAGCTCTCTGTAGGAAAAAGAAAGAGCAGTGGTAAGTACTGTTACGTGAGATAAAACATGGGGAAGAGATTAGAACACTAAAGGACTGTCTTTTTTCCTGTAGCTTCTTTGGCGAAGCAAAAAGAAAAAAGCCCACATATCTGACCTGTCACAGAATTTGTTAGCTCTCATTCGTACTGGTTGAGTCCCGAGTTCTGTGTTGCTCCCCACTTAACTCATACTCCCTGCTTGGGTTGCTGTCTGGCTCCTAGTGAAAATGGAAAGGGCAGTGTTTCTTTGTCAAAAGTAAATAAGAGAAGTGTTCTGAACCCCTAACACCATTTTTAAATGTTCTCCATACTCAGCAATGTTCTTGGGGTTAACTTGGCTAGAATTACAAAAGATCTTAACGCTCTGATTACTGAACTACGTATTTAGAAAATCATGCTGCTTTTGCTGATGACCTGCAAGTGGAGCCCTCTTCAGAACCCCACCCAGAAATATTTGATAAAGTTGAATGCCTAGTTTTGCATCATACCTTTATATTTATCCATCTTAGGGCATGTTAGATGACAGTGGCCATATCTTTGATTATACACGACGTATTCTTCAGTCTTTCAGCTCTAGAAAAATCTTTCCATAAACAACTTGAAGTCTGTCTTCAAAAGATATCAGTGATGGACTGCAGAATTTTTTATCTCTTTTTTTTTTAAAGCAAAACATACTTAAACCCTTAGGATTTAATCACTGGTGTCAGACAGCTTTGTAGTCTCTCTTTCTCTCCCTTTTAAATGTTAGCTTCCCAGTATATTTTTTTTGAGAACAGGCCATAGTTGGGGTTTTATCTTCTGCTTAGGTAAACATTACAAAATTATTTTTTTCTCTTAGTAACCACCTTGTCCTAAAAGGCAGCTGGGTGACTTCTCTTATGAACCACCTGCAGTGTACAACGGCAGAGTGATTCATCTTCAGACTTAGCTATTGCAATAATAAAGCCTTTTCCAGTCAGTCACTAAAGTAGTTTAATTACAGTATTTGAGCTGAAAAACATAAGGATGTAGAAACATCCTCTGTGAGTGACTCACATAGTGTTTGGAAATTCACAATAGCAGTGAGCCTTTGCTTTAAAGTTTACTCTTCTCTCCTCTTCCTCCATGTTTTACCTGTTTTTTGTCAAGTGCTGTTAGAAAGGAGATTACAGCAAGGAGGTGTTGGTCTCTTTTCTAAGGTGACAAGTGATAGGACACGAAGAAACATTCTCAAGTTGTGCCAGGGGAGGTTTAGACTGGACATTAGGAAGAATTTCTTCATGGTAAGGACTTGGAGTGGGCAGCCCAGGGCAGTAATGGAGTTGCCATCCCTGGAGGTATTTAAGAGATGTGTGGATGTGGCTCTAAGGGACATGGTTAAGTGACAGGACTTGGTAGGTCAGGCTGGTGGCTGGACTTGATAACCTTGAAGATCTTTCCCTACCTAGATTATTCTATGATGAGGAGGATCAGGGCATCCCTTCCTTCCTTTGTGACATGCAGATCTAAGAGAAAGATACAGCAGGAAGGCATCAGGCCACTCTTTCCCTTCTGTGTGGCCTGCAAAATATGTGATGGGATGAAGTGGATGAGAAAACCTTGCTGCTCTTGTCTACCGACTGTTTCCCTAGCAAGTAGATCTCCTGTCTGTCCTTGAATGCATTCTGTGAACACTGCAAAAACACACTGAGAATAGGAAGCCTGTCTTAGAAAAACTGTACCCATGCTTCTAGCAGCTGCAGAGGTCTATACTGAATGCCTCAGTCTCCTGCTGTCAGGAGAATTTACTGAAATTTTCCTGACCCACTGCATAAGGTGATCAAGTATAGGATGGGAAATGATGAAAAGACTGTGTAAATGCACAGTGGCTGTTTTTCTTCTGGGCAATAGTCTGAATCCATGAATGATTAATGTGTTCAGCTCTCTCAGAACAGCAGATTCTCTGTGCTCCTCTTTGGAGCCTGGGCTTTGCAGAGACCTGCAGGAGTGAGCTGAGCCTTCCTGGCCCCAGGGTGCATTGGCTCAAGTCCATGGCTCCGTGACACTGCATTTTATTTTATACACTGGCAAGCTCAGGGTAGATGCTGCTGAGCTGGTTTATGTACCTCTGCTCCACAGACTTGGATATGAAGTGTGTCTGTTAACACAATAGCAAAAACAGGAATGAAATAAGGCATCTGTGTTATCAGACCTTTTTATTCCATATGATGCATTATCATTTAGTCAAAGGTATTTCTGCAGTCAATGACTCTTCTTTATTTGCTTCTCTCATAATTCCAGACCACTGAGTTTCTTCAATTATAATTTTTTTTAATAGATCTAGCCATATAGATCATGTAAAATTTTTGATTCACCTGCAGTCAGTAGCAATGGGTATAATTCTTTTCTTTCCAATATCTTCACAATTCCCACAATTCTTGACCTGGAGTCCTCAGAGTCTGTAGGGTTTTGAGATACCTGGGCCTACAGCTTTTATTGTCCTCTAAAAATTCCCAGATTGAGTTTCATGTTCTTCTTATCTCCTTTTTCAGTTGTTTCTATAATCCATGGTCTGAGGTCAATCTTACTTATCTATCAACACAACTCATACAGCTCATTTATTCTTCTATTTTCCTTCCAAACTACAGCCGTTATTAAGCTAAAGCCAAGCAGTTTCAGGGATAAGGAGAAATAAATCTGGGCATGGCACGTCTCCTTGTCTGACTTCAGTAGTCATCCTTAACCACTTCATCATCACCTTGTTTGCTGTCGCCACATGCACTGACTTGCCGTAGATGTTTTCTGTCAGCCTGATCGATCTCTGGGGATGTCACATGTTTGCAGAATTCACCATAACACTTTGTGTGCTGCTGTCAGAATCTGCTCAAATTTTGTGAAATTATTATAGCAGGTTCAGCTGGGTCTGTGCAGAATTTTCTGACGTCTGTCTTGACGGTATATACCGATATGATTTTCTGGAGTACTGCCCTAAACACAGCCTGTTCAACTGCAGGTGTTTCGTTCATTTTTCCCCACTATCTGTCTTACTTCTCATTCTTAACTCTGCTTTTATTTACATTTATTGATGGATTAGTTCATACAGCACCTTTGCTGTGGATTCCTTACTAGTAGCATGTTTCCAGTGCCATTTTACCCACCTGTTTCTCTTTCAAACTTTCTTCCAAGACCTTTAGGCTTTGACTTCTTTGTCTGGAGAGAAAGGAAAAACCAACACAACAAGGAACATAACACAAAGAAAACCCAAAGAACTTTGCACCTGCTCTGGTATTTGTGCCAGGAGGCTTCTCCAGGGCTCTTTCATCTGCTGTGCTTTGGGTTCTTGTGATACTCTTTCCAATGTCTGTTTTTGCTTGCTCACCTTGTGCTGTTGTCACAAAAAGCCTTTTCACGTCAAGCCTCCTGTTCACCTGTACAAACTCATCTTGCTGGGAAGTTCCCTGAATGGCCTAGCTGGTTCCCTGAACTGGCCTAGCTTAGTGACTGCTCAAAAACTATGTTGGAACAAATAAAAATTATTATTTAAAAAGTTAAAGGTGATATGGGAAAGGATTAGCAATGGACACAAAGGAATGCTTCAGTGTACTCTTCTGCTGACAGTGCCTCAGAAAGTGTCCTAGGAAGAGGGCTGTTGAATCTCCAAAGGTTTTTTTTTGATCTGGATTTCACTGGCTTCAGCTTTTCTGCTGATAAAGATGACTTTTGACAGGAAACAATAGGGTCTGTGTGTAACCGCCTCTGTTTCTGGTCTGGATTCCTTGCCAAAATAGCTGCACTTAGCACTTGCACAGCTCTTTTCATCTTCAAAGCCTTTCACAGATCTGATGTAAACAGCCGGAGTTCCACTGATTTTGGTGGCAAAGAGCTTAGTATCCTTCAGAACAGGATTATGTGTTTGCATGGAAAATAGCAATATCATCTGCCACTTTGCTCTCTAGAGTTTTATAAAGATGCCAGGCCTCAAGCTAGAGAGCAATCAGCTGCATGGGGCTAAGAACCTCTCCTCCTATTCAACATGCATCATTCTGACTGTGACTCTATGGTATGAATTGTTAAGCAATTGAGATTGATTACTGAATCAGTTCTTAAAGTGTGTACAAGAAATGCAAATAGCTGAGACAAACAGTATTTTTGAATGTAATTGGTTCTGATGTTTGCTCAAGCCGTGTATCTGCTCCAAACCAGTGCTAGCCTCCTTGCATTTGATGTGTTTTATTTTGCATGTGGAGAAAGAAGCACAGGTGAGCTGACTTGTGTTTGCTGCTCCGGGAAAAACGTGAAGCAATGCTGGAATTTGAGACCACCACAGCAGAGTTAGGAGCTGCTGCTTTGGTGTAGGTCTGCCCCTCTCACCTGGGGAGAAATCACCTCTGGAATGAGAAGGGCTGTGTATCAAACCAAGCACGCACCTGAGTAATTCACCTTTTACTTTCAGAGTAGTACAGTTTTGTCCTCCCTCTTCGACAAAGAAGTTCAGAATAATTGCCTCTTAATTTGTCATGGGTGTACCCTGCCATCTCCTCACAGACCAGCGTTACCAGTACAAGTGCTACTTTCAGGGGAGTGTACTTATGGCTTCTGCTGCACGGTGTGAAGAGCAGCCCTGTGAGAGAGCAATAGGAATGCCTTCAGCTGGCTCCACAGGCTGGCACTCCTGCTGCTTCTAATGGGAGGTGAGCTGCCATTACCAAAGGGAGATTTTCTGACAGTGATCACTGAGAATGCAAGCCTGTTGGTGTCATGCTTGTAAGCCATGTTGTTTACAGCCAAGTATTGGATTGCTACCTTAAAAGCACAGATTACAGGAAGATTCAACAATCCTGTCCCTTCTGCAGCACAGATGCACGCCTTCAACTCCATGTCTGCATCTGAAAGAGCCTCTGAAGACTTCTTTCCCTTTCCATCTATCAGGGATCTCCTTCAGCCTATTATTCTCTGTTCTTAAACATTTGACAGTGGCTTCCCCTGGGCTTGCTCTTTTTGCCTTCAGAGCTCCTTTCATACCACCAGATTCCTGTCTCTCCATCCTTTAGCGAGGTTTTAGAATACATCTTTTCCCTCGTGCCTCTCTTCCCGTCCTTTCTTTATTCACTTTCTGATGTCTGTTCTCTGTGCAGGTCAATGGCTCGTCCCTGAATCCTTAGAAAGCTTTGTGAATAACATTTTTCTTCCTTTTCATTTAAATGTATTTTTCTCCTGAATAGCTTCAAACTGTCACAACAACTATTTCCTGGTAAGAATGAAAAAGATGCTTGAAAGTATTTTCAAATTACTGCATTCATCATTCCTAGCTTCCCATATTATGGCCCTTCTCTTATTATCCCAGGCAGGCAGCAAGATGAATAAAGGCTGTGAATAACCCTGCCTTCTGCCCCTGAGCAATTCTCTCTGGAGTAGAATTCTCCCTGTTCTCTCAGCTTTAATTTTCACAAGCTGCACTTGCTGCTACACTTCGCTCCAGGACACTGCCAGAAGTACTTCTAACTCCGTTTTACTGTAGATATTCTGATGGGTGGGTTTGTTTCTTGTGTCCTAATGCAACAAGCAGTGTTGACAACCTCAGTGTACCCTCTGATGTTAGGCTGGGCCGGACCCTTTGTGCCATCCCTGCTGGGATGTGCAGGGCTGTGTCCTGTGGGGCAGGGAGTCCTGCAGGCAGCTCTTGCTGTGTATTGCATTGCCACGGCCAGCAGAACATACCCATCCTCTGCGATAGCCTTTTGTCTCTCCAGCTGCTATAGACCTTTCCTCTGGTTGCCAGTGAATCTGTCCTAGCAACAGGGAAAGTTGCTACCATGGAAAAGCTAATCAGAGAGATGAGTATAAAAAGATGTTAATGACACTTAAACCTGTGGTACTTGTAGCTAAGAAGTGTCTGGCGTTACTCGTTCTGAAAAGCCCTACCTTCTTAGCATGGGGAAACCTGGTGTGAACCAATCCCATAATCTGCGGTTAATGCTTATCTATGAAATGCAAACCTGATAAAAATAGCAGCCCTTCAGACTCTGCTTGATGTATAAAGAAATGCTCTGCGGTATATTTAGGATTAAAAATTTTAATATCAGTAATTCTTCCATTACAGCACAAAGCATTTTATTTTATATCGGAACACATCCAGAAAGTCTGTTTAGTAGATTTGATTAAAGACTTGCATAATAGTTTAAATATTTAGATTATCATTCAGAATCCCAGATCCAAGCTTGGAAGTGAACAAAGGAAAATACCTATTCTTTCCCAGATCCAGAAGAATAAGCTGCTGAATGTAGAAATTCATCTGCATGAAAACAATACACTGTACCAGAAATCAGTCGGATGCTGTCAGCTGGGTAATTTTAACCACTTCTTTGAAAACCACATCTGCCTTGATGCAAATGTTACAGCCCAATCTAAGCCTGAAATGAAAATATCTTCATGCCTTCTGGTAGGAATACCTAAATACTGTAGGGTTGTGGTTTGTTTTTTTTTTTTTGAGCATATTATCTGTCATTCTGTCTGTAGCAGAATTATTTTGTGAGTCTGTCAATGGTAGTGATGTGCTAGGAGGAAGGGTGAGCATAATCGTTTTGTTATGAGACACTGAATAAAACAGATGATCTTCTTGTAGATTCATAGTATTTAAGTTCAGAAGGGGTGGTTGCATTTAGCCTGACCTCCTTTATATCACATCGTTATGAAGCAGGAGCTGTCTCTACTGCACTAATCATTTTTTGAGGTCCGTGTTGCATACAATTATCAGTCTTCTGGATAAATACCAGCTATTGGGATCCTTCCAGCTATGCCTTTTCCTGAAGAGGCTTCTGTATAATAGAAGGGGACTGATGATGCTCTTTTTGAAACAGAATTGGGTTTCAGGAGCCAGGGATGTAAAAGCTTCAGCTCCAGGGAGAATGAGGGTTTATGGCACAGCTCTGAAGGTAGTGAGGGTGAGTGTTGAGCTAAAGAATTCCCCACCTGGCAGCCAATTTCTTACATTTTGTAAGGGAAGAATAAAGGGGAGAACAAATAACAATGCTCCAGAGCAGGCACTTCTCCCTCAGTTTGCAGCAGCAGCTGGTACTGTCCAAAAGCAAGGATGATGCATGCAATGAAGAAACATTTGTCCCTATGACAGTAAAAGGATGTACATTGCTTTTTTTCTCCTTTTGCACGTTGTCTCAATAATGAGCAGATTGCCCATAACCACAGCAATCAGTGATGATGTGACAGGTTTCTAATGGGCTAATCACAAAGGGGATTTCACTGGTTATAAATGTCCTGCAGTGAGACTGCATTGGTGGGGCTCCTACCTACTTATGCTAGTGGCTTTTCATTGCACCAGGGCACTATAGGGAGTGTGTGTGCATGCAGCGAGGAGACACGGTATGCTGCTTCCATAAGCAACTGCATTTCAGTTCTGTTAGGATATTGGTTTTGCTAAGAGCTGTGTGTACTTGGCAGATCATATAGCTCTCCAAATGCTTGTGATGGTGCCTTACTGACACCCACCTCCATAGATAGAGTTATGCTAGCTTATCCCTAGCAGACCATTAGGCACTAGCAGTCAATGCTGGTTACAGTTGCAGTTTCAAGAGTGGGGTGGAAGCAGGATGCTTGCAAAATGAGCCTTTTTGCACTGTATGTAGCATGAGCCGTGCTGGGGATCAGGCTGTGGCTGACTCTCATTTTTGAATGCTGTTTTCATAGAAAAATGAGCATGAAGTGACCTTTATCCCGTGCTCTTCATACATGCCTTGTGCGTCAGAGGCTGTAACAAGCCTTCTTAAGGAGATTGCCTCCATCTCGCTTCCTTTTGTGAGTGACTCAATGCATGCCAGCTGGGAGCCCCAGGTGTGGAGCTGGGATGTGGCTGCCCTGTGCTCCTTCAAGATGGAGACTGGGAGCTCTGCTGATTTGCCTATTCTGGTCTGTTTTGTTTGGTTTTGTTTTTTTTTTTTAATGGATGTGGCCTTTGTTTGAGGCTCTCCTCTGGTGAAATGATTTCAGCCTCATCTTGAGACTCCCTCTGAGGAAAAGAAGATACTTTTGAGAAAAATATCTTCCCTCTAATTTTGGTGTAGCCTTCTATACAGCCTGAACGGATGGAAAGCCATTTATAGAGCACACACAGTAATTGCTCGCTTAATATTTCATCAGCTGCATTAACAGTAATGTCACTAAAACCAGGTACAGATTTAAAAGGATCTTTTTTGATTAAAAGAGGCTTTATAGCTTCTTATGTATTATAATAGCAACAGCATGTATTACTGTAGATGTTGCTATGGGTTTCCAAATTTAGTATTTCAATACGTGTATACACACATGAATTTACACTGAAATTTTGGACAAAGCATACATTTTATATTTGGCAGCTATCTTCTAATTACACCAAGATTAGATTAATAGGAGGTATATTGCTTTAGCTTGAGCCACACTTCTTTCACAGCCACGAGAATGCAATGTTTTAGGATTGTGCAAAACCCCATGCTTTATTTACTCTCCTACAGTAGCAGCTGTAGAAAACAGTGGTTAGAATGACTGATTCTACCAGCCTTACTTTAGCCTCTTGCAGTAGAATGTCATACAATATTTGGACATGAGGCAGAGGTGTTTATTTTGACACTTTGCTTCAACTCGCTTACATTCTAATGCATCATAGTAGTCACTGAAAATAAAGCCCTCCTGCCAAAGCTCAGCAGGGCTCAAAGCCTGGTAATAAATCTCTTGTACTTCATTTTTGACCAAGAAATTAGAAACAAACTTTACAAGGAGGTCTTGGGTTAAATGGTGGTGAGGGATCCTTCAACAGCCATTGTCAGGTGGCTTCTTCAGAAACACGCCTGTTTATTATTTGCTGTTATTATTGAACTTATTATTTTCTGTTATTATTGAACTCGTGCTAAATTTCAGTGATGTTTCCATTGCAGGTCTAAGCTAGAGATAGTGGTTGCTGTTGGTGTTTCTTTCTGGTTTGTTGTTTCTTTTCTTTTCTTCTTTTTTTTAATGCCAATGTTTCATTGATTTAAAAAAAATAAGAAAATTGTTCTATTTTCAAGTTATACTCATCAAAACAGATTTCGCAGATGCCCTCTCCCAGTTTAAAGGTGTGTATATTGTGAGGCACACATCTTGAATTTCCACTGGCAATGAGAACTCAACTCTGGAGAGCAGAAATGCATTGTTTTGCACTGTTCTAACTTTAAATTAAGTATGTATATACATATCCATATATATAAGTACATAGCTCTTCTATGGTTAAGATTGGAGAAATTGTTGCTCATCGCTGTATGGGTAATATACTGCATTCAAATGTGCATACTGAGTATGGCAAACCATTGCTCGTTTTCTACATGATTCAACCACACTGATGTGTCCCACTGTACAACTGCTCTAAGTTTTAAAGGTGAGAAAAGTAATACGCATGAGTAAAACAAAACTCAGTTTCAGTGTTTACCTTATGATTCAAGCTGTAATTAGCCATTTTATAAACATAATCCATTATAAACATAATATAAGCATAACAGTAGTAGAGTGAGAAATGCGTTATTGGTAATTCTGGTCAGGTTCCTTTCTATTCTGTTAGCATGATAGCAAATATATGTCAAGTTTCTTCCTGATGTTTTTCCTCACGTTGCTTGTGGGACAGTAATTTCAATGGGCTGCATGAACACAGCACAAGGGGTAAGGCAGTAGCTACGTCTCATGTTCTTGTTGGCTGACAGTAACATCACGGTCATAGCACTGCCTTAAACCTTCCTTCTGCTTCCACATAGGAATAAAAGCTCCTCCCTGTCACCCACTGTGTTTGCTCATATTTAGTTAGCTTACAACTGTAGTGGAAGGTCTTACATTTTCTGCCTGTGAGAGTTATCCCTTGAGTAGCCTACTAATCCTTCTGCCCCTCGGAGCTCATAAGCCTTCTATGAGCTTTGTTATTGTAAACATAAAGGTGAAGGATGCTGCCCTGTTGTGCGCAGTGTATTCAGTGCAATTAGTTTTCTGTTACAATGCTTTGTTTCATTTTTATGTGGTTGCTGGATAAATGAATGAAGTATTCTGTAGCTGAAAATGGAGGTCAGTAGCTGGAGCAAGACATACTGTTTGCTTGCTCTTGTGTCTTTCTTTTTGCTAGTCCGAAGGCATCACTTCCTACCTGTGCACTCAGTTAGCAGCTCCGTCCTGTAACGCTGATTTACGGGAATACCAGCACACGCAGGGAGGTTGAATCCATGTGCCTTGTGCTACCATAATCATAGAATGCTTTAAATGATATTTCAATGCTTTTGTGTTATGCATGAACATGAGCAGCTGAAAGCTCTATTCCTGTGGCAAAGTTCATTTAGATGTACGTATACAGCTGAAGAGTTTAGTACATCTTTATTTCATATATAAGTTCAATTATCTCCCTATTTTTTCATCATCCAAGGCTGCCCTCAGCTCTGAGGTGGCAGTATTTCATGTTGGGAAGCATTCTGCATCCTTCTTCTGAGAGGCTTTGCAAAGTTCTCCCAGTAGGTGAGCAGAGCCTGAAGGCTCACAGCCACTTGTAGCAGCTTTCTTCTAAAAAGTGTTGGAAATTCATATGGGAAGGGATTTTCAAATGATCCAGTACAAGCCTGATCTGTCAACAAATTTTTGTTCAGTCTCTGGCTTTCCTTTTGGAATTGTAAAGACATCTCTTTCCTCAGAGTGAGTGTAATTTGTCAATAACTTATTCCTTTTCAGGCTGATAGAACTGTGATTTTATTTTCCCCATGTTTGTACTGAACTAACACCTTGAGGTTTTCTTGTTTGTCAGATATTTGATAACTCCATATTTTTTGCACGACCACCTGCTGTCACAGCACTTAAATATAATATGCTTACTCCGAAATGAAAGTTGGGTCTTACAATGTTTGCATTATAACTGTTGGGGCTTCTTATCTGAGGGCTGTCAGAATACTTTAATTGAAGGAGCAGTTACAAAGAGACAAACAGTCCTGGCTAATTCTATCCTTGTAGAATATTTACTTAATGAAGGAGCTCTTAAAGGAATTCTGGCTTTTGATTCAATATCAAATTTGCTTACTTTGAAATCAGAACATCATAATATTAACTGAGGTAGTTATTTAACTCTGTCTAATGCTGTCCTTACGTTGTTACATGGAGGTTAGTTCTTGGTTCTATGACAGAGTTTAATGAACACAAATCAATTGCTGCTACTGCTCATCTGGAGATGGCAATTAAACAACTGGTAGCTAAGAGGTCGAAATGCTTACCTTGAGAAAAGCAATCTCCATCTCATCATCAGCCTGTTACCACTGATTCTAATGCCTGCATTTAAAAGAAGAAATAAAAAATAAGAATCCTCAATGATTCATGTGATTGCTTTTTCCCGTGGTAAGCTTCATCCCAGTCTTTTTTCCTGGAATTTCAGCAAATGCTCCATTTAATGAGGGGCTGAGTTTTGCCTAAATGCTCTGAAGAATTTGGCTTCATTGCTTTCCAGTTCTGTGAGTTTTCCAAGCTGCAGTGTGTTGATTGTCCTTCCAGGCTCTGCCGGAGGTACTGGCTCCTCAAACCTAATTACAGCTCCTTGTGACAGAACTGATGGTTGTAGTTTGCATCTGCTCTGTAGATCTAGCGTATTGTTGCATGTCTGATTTGGCAGAGAAATCCTGAAAAGTGGACTTAGAGGATCTAGGATGGATTTTGGTACTTCCTTCCTTTTGAATTCACTGCTTTCTGGGAAGTTTTATAAACAGATGTGCCAGTGCTTTATTTGCTTTGCTTTCCTTTTCAGGAAAGATTTTGTTCATCTGATTTTGTTAGTGCCTCTTTGTTTTTCTCTCAGTAGTGTATTAACTTTTCCTCTAGTATTTCCTAGAGTATGTCTGGCTTCCGGAATTTGTGATCTTCCCATGCCTGCATTATTGAACAAAGATCTTTGTTTGTTTAGCCATGCCATGCAACTTTCCTTGCTATGGTACATTTGGGATAACACTGCTTGTACCTCCTGCCCTGTTCTGCTTCTACTTTCAGTCACCTCTGTGGGTTTATTTTTTCTGTGAATGTACTGAAGCTCTGTAAAACTGAGCTTCAAAAAATGGCTCAGTAAAACTCAGCAAACCTGAGAGTCTGTAGAGATGCTCTTGTTGAGTTGAGTGTTTGTGTGCTTTGCCACAGAGGATTAGGCTAAATCACAGCCTAGCAGTGATGTGAATGTGGCAGGAGGGATGTACCAGGGATTCTCAGAAAAGAACCCGATACATAAAGAAGAAGGATGACCCAGATCCTTTGCAGTGGCAGCTAGAGGTTAGAGAAGAGTCATCACTGAGCACTGCGTGCAGGAACTCACTGAAACAAGCAGGAGATGAATGTATGGCAGATGAAAGCAATTGTTTCTCATGGCAGGCAGACTTTTGGGATATGTTGCCACGGGAAGCTGTGGAGCCTCGTGTTATCAACAGGTTCAAATAGAGCACACTTGTGGACGACAGTTCCAAATTGAATATAAAGTGTGGACAGAGTGGTACTCTGTCCTCCTTGTAGTGACTGCAGTTGCTGGGGGGGGTGCAGCAGTCAGACTAAAAAGATCAACCTCACGTGCTCACTCCCAGTGCTGTGCTCAGAGGTAGGACATTCCTGGGCTAGATGGAATATGCCTTCAGCCCTGAGAGCACTGAAGCTGCGCTGTTCCCATTGCTCTGGCTAGCCGTACTTTAAGCATAAGTGTAATAGCTTGCTGCACCTGACACTGCCACGTAAGCCCTTATCCCCTGGCCTCTGTTTGCTTATTGAAATTGAAACTGCCCTTCTTATATTTTTCTTATATCTCATACAACAAACCCATATTTTCGCTTGAGTCTTTAGGTGCCACTGTGATTTATACAAGGAAGGGTGTTTACGGTCTACACAAATAACTCAACCTACATTAATAACTCAATATACATAACACATATTAGTGCACTGCTGTTATGTTGTCATTGAAATATCTGGGCACAGGTGACTAATTTGAGGCAAGACGATGAAATTACAGTGTTTCAATTATTACAAGGAAAAAAACCAACAACCTAGCACCGTAAGTGTCTTTCTGCCTACTTATGTCAGCCCACTTCCCTCTTGGCATTTTTCTGTCATGCTGTCATTAATATTTTCAGCCCCCCTGTATTCTTAATGATCTACTTGGTTGACCTACATCATTTAAAATATTTTCTCATTATAGTGATTTTCTCATTTAGGTCCCCAGGAGATCCAGATGTGTAATCAGTTTTCTTTAACAAATGACCTCCTTTAACTTCATTAGTCCAGAATTAATTTACTAGCATCCAAGATATTGAATGCATCTGATTAGTAAAATACAGTAAAAAAAAATTAAAGATCTGTTTCATTTACGGTCAAGGCAAGCATTAATTAAAACCCATATTTCTTTGCTAATTTTATTCACAGTTGAATTTAATAAAGAGGAAACACTTGATGGGACGTCACTAGGCATTAAGTGAGGATGAGGATCACAGGCTTTCTGTGCATGAAACATATTCAAGTGGCTGCATATTTGCAGACTGCATCACTTCTGTCACAGCTTCCTTCACCTGTTAGGGAAATTTTTAAGTGAATGAACCAGGAAGCTCTGGTGTCTTCTGTCAGCCATCGAGAAAGCGCAATGGGTTTTGGGAGGACATGCTTTCTGCTGCCTGGCACTTCTCAGTCATGCACCCTGCTGCTTGTGCATGTCAACCTCAGCTGCCTGGTTATTTGTCTTATCGTGGTATCTTTCTGAAGAGATGGGCCTCCCTTTGGAGGTGTGCAAGTTATTTGCAGAACTAGCCATGCTGCCAGCCCTTACCCTGTAAGGCTTTGAAGGTTTCCATTTTGCAAATCTGCCACAACAGGCACTGGCCTGGTGATAGCATTTTTCTTCCTGTCACTTGACAGTAAGCATGCTTGCACTTTGCACTGCGTGTGGGATGACTGATGAGGCTGAAAGGAATGTGTGCTATGAATGGCAATTGGGCCTTGCTGAAGGAATGGACACTATTCCTGGAAAAATCCAAACATGTAGGTGAGGGTACCTCCTTGAGTTCATAGAATCATAGAATCCTTAGAGTTGGAAGGCACCTTTAAAGGACATCTAGTCCAGCTCCCCTGCAATGAACAGGGACACCACAGTTAGATCAGGTTGCCCAGGACCTGATCCAGCCTGGCCTTGAAAATCTCCAGGGATGGGGCTTCAACTACATCTCTGGGCAACCTGTTCCAGTGCCTCACCACCCTCACTATAAAAGACTTTTTCCTTATATCTAACCTAAATCTACCCCTTTTAGCTTGAAACTATTTCCCCTTGTTCCATCACAGCAGACTCCGCTAAAGAATCTGTCCTCTCCTTTCCTGTAGCTCCCCTTTAGATATTGAAAAGCTGCTATCAGGTCACCTCAGAGCCTTCTCTTCTCCAGACTGAGCAGCTCCAGCTTTCTTAGCCTGTCCTAATAGGAGAGGAGTTCCATTCCTTGGATCATTTTAGTGGCCTTCCCCTTGACACACTCCAGCAGGTCTGTGTCTCTCCTGCACTGACAAATCCACATCTGGATGCAGTACTCCGGGTGAGGTCTCAACAGTGCAGAGTAGAGGGACAAGATTACCTCCCTGATGGCCATGCTTCTTTTGATGTAGCCCAGGAATATGGTTGGCCTTCTGGGATGTGAGGGCATGTTGCTGACTCATGTCCAGCTTGCCATCCACCAGTACCCTCAGGTCTTTTTTTGGCAGGGCTGCGCTCAATCCTTTCATCCCCCAGCTTGTTTTGGTAGTGAACATTGCCTCGACCCAGGTGTAAGACCTTGCACTTGTATTTGTTTAACCTCATGAGGATCACTTGGGCCCATTGCTCAAGCCTGTCTAGGTCCCTCTGGATGGCATCCCTTCCCACTGGTGTGTTGACCACACCACACAGCCTGATGTCATCAGCAAACTTGCTGAGGGTGCACTTGACCCCACTGTCAATGTCATTGATGAAAAGATTAACAAGTATTAGTCAGAGCAGTGACCCCCCGGGGGACACCACTCATCACTGAATCTCCATCCAAACATTGAGCCAATGATCACTACTCTCTGGACTTCATCTTGCAGCCAGTTCTTCATCCATCGAACAGGCCATCCATCAAATCCGTATCTTTTCAATTTGGAGAGAAGGATGTTGTGGGGTATCATGTCAAAGGCCTTACTCAAGTCCAGATAGATGATATCAGTGGCTCTTCCTTCAGCCACTGATGCAGTGACACTATCATAAAAGGCCACTAAATTGGCCAAGCAGGACTTCCCCTAGGAAGCCTGCCTTCCATGCACCTTAGCATAGCTTCCAGGAGGATCTGTTCCATGATTTTCTCTGGCACAGAGGTGAGGCTAACAGGTCAGTAGTTCTGAGGGTCATCCTTTTTATTCTTTTTAAAAATGAGTGTGATATTGCCTTTTTTCCAGTAACAAGGGAGTTCACCTGACTGCCACAACTTTTCAAATATCGTTGAGAATGACTTGGTGACTATATCAGCTAATTCTCTTAGGATTCTGGGATGCATCTCGTTGGGACCCATAGATTTGTGGATGTTCATGTTCATCAGGTGGTCACTGTGGAGTGAACTTGCAAAGTCTCTTTAGATACAGCTTGTTGACCTGACTACAGGTTTGCTCCTTGTAGTGTGTGCAGGGAAGGCTGGGGTGGCTGACAGACACATTTTGTCAGTGTGCTGCAGGAAGTGTCACCAGTGACACTGTGTGTGATGCTGTTGCTTACAGTGACCACGGTGAACTATGAGGAGTGTGGGTGTCATGGGCCTGTCAGCCAGCCCAGCCTGCAGCTTCCACTCCGAGTTGGGCTGTACCTCTACACGCAGAGCACAGCCAGCCCTGTCCCCCAGCCTGGGAAGGAGACCTGAGGCTAAAGGGCAGTTCTGTGGGCAAATGGCCTTGTAAATTGATTCTCCTTTATTCATAAAAATAAAGTTTGGGGGGGATTCAGGCAATCAATTTAAATCTTGTGAAGGAAAAGAAATTGAAAACTCTAAAGCTATTTATTACCTTTTAAATTTGAGGATGAGAGGGAATGTAACTTGTGCTTAAATGTAACTACCTGCAAAAGCAAATAAAGAAAACTAATATTTCAACAAAGCCTCAATCCACAATATTATGCGTGCATTTTCAATTTCATTGTGGAGAATATAGGTTACTACTGCTCTCTGCCTAAGAATGTGCCTATAGAGCAACATCCAAGTGCTGGATTCAATAATATTTTTGGTGTTTTTTAAAATTCTTTCTTTCTTACAATCTGCATCAAACACTTTGGATTTTTTTCCCCTCTTTCATATTGCAGTATGCTAAGTTTTCTGCACAAGTATTCTGCCTGCAAGGCCTATAGCTAATATTAGTTCATTTGGAATGTCTTTTTCCATTTAAATGTTAGTCTAGAAAACCAAAGAGATTGTAATCAAATGAGTATGCTCAATATATAGCTTGTATGACTACAGGGTGACTTTCTCAGTCTAATTCAAATGCTCTTTGAAAACAGGAGATAGATGATTCAGGAGCTGTTCTAAGACGAGTCTTGCTTCTGGCAATATTTACTCTTAGGTAGATTAGAAAAAAATAAGAAATGACAACTGGGAAAAAGATGAAAAACAAAATAGGCTGATATCTGCTTATTCCATGAGAGTAAAGCCATGGACACCAATGATACAGAAAAATAAGTTTGTCCCTCTGCCAGTGATGGTGTTTTAGAAGAGCCCTTGAGAAGTTCCAGTCACAAAGAGGATGTTGGTGCTACAACCTGAGCTTCAGCCAGGCCACAGACCCTTACTGTTCCTTCTTCATTCCAGGAAAAGGCATTCTCATTCTGCAAGACAAACCATCGACGTTGCGCTTGTGTGGGCAAATGGACTGCCTGAGTTACTCTGGAGCAGTGATGGGTATTCTGGAATATTTGTTGTGTTCGGATGGGTTATTCTGACATACAGCTACATGCTTTCTGCCATAATCCTTAGATTATTTCTGTCTTAGAGCAGGTTCCCTGAGACAATGATCTATGTACGCTTTGCTGAGAGCCTGCATTCACTTCCCTCCTTCCAAGGCTGCCTGAAGTGTAACCTAAATGGTCCTGGTGGTCTTCACCCTGCAGGCAGAATACACAGCACTGAGCCATCCTGTGGTTTCAGCACAGCTAAGTGAGATAGTTTTTGTAGCACCTTACATTTATTTAAGAAGCTTCATGTCTTTTTGTTCTAGGTTCATACACTTACAAGTTTCTTAATTTTACTAGCTATGTATAAATATCTAAACAGGTTATCCAGATAAGATTGGTTACTATGTCTCTTAAGATATGGTGCTTTGGAATATAATTTATGTTGGACCTATTAAGTCTTAGCACAGCAAGGAATCAGATATACTTTTCCCTCTAGAAATGTTAGAGCTGTTTTCTGTAGCTGTTAATCAAATTTTTAGCAGGGGTATTACACTGACCTATCATATCTGCGGAGATTTTGAATGCGTGTCTCTGCTATGGTTCTGTGCATAGATTTTTTAGCTTCAGGGCTGTAAGAATGATCGTTTGGAGAGGATGGGGTTTTTCTCTTGGATAAATTCGCTTGTATTCACTTCAAAGGCTGAAGTGAGCTTTGAATGAGGACGTGCTCTATGCAGACTGTCTTCATAGGGATGAGTTTCACCCACCGTGACAGCACGTACTACAGTATGTACAGAGCCATGCTCAGATGATAACAGAAAATGACTATGCGAAGGACCTTGTTTCTCTAGAGATGCACTAAATGCCTGCTGCTCCAAGGACATGGGAATCCTTTTAGCCCATTGCAGGATGAAGCTTTCAATATTTAAGACCCAGGCTGGTGCTGCAAACTCTTAAATATAATGGTCTCTTCTGCTGTAAAATGTTGTGACTCTGCTGACATCAAAGCCTTCTCTGGGGCTGCAGCCCAGCAGATTGAAATGAGACTGTGCTGATTTGCATGAGGATTTGGCTGCCTAAATGTACAAACCTGCGTTTTGTGGTCACTTATAAGCATGCTTAGTTAGGATACAGCTAAACCTGAAACCAAACCAACACTTAGGAAAACTACAGCTACAACCCTCAGTCATCATCACTGTGATTAGGATTTCATCTGTTCTGCTTTGCTGTGAGGCCTTTAGAGCATTAGGGATGGCTAGCGACATAAAAAGCAGATTTATTGTTATTAACTCCAAACCTTGTAGCACAACAGAAAAAAACTCACCAAAATGTTAATCTGTGCCATGGCATAAAGCTTGCAAAGAAGTCATGACAATAATTTGTCATTTTGTGCTATATTTCGTTTCAAAACGGTCCATCTGTTGGGTTAAGTACTACTAGCACATGTACTGTGGTTGTTCTGTGGCAGACACTGCCTTCTGCTCTGAGCAGCATCACCTCCTCCTCTCCTCCCAGCCAGGGCTGCAGGCATGAGCAAATCTCTTGCCTGTGCACAGACCTGGCAAAGACAAGGCTCCAGTTAAAGCCTTGTATCAGCAGATGTTTCTGCTGTCCATCTAACCTCACATTTTCACCAGCCCCCTCCCTTAATGGGAGATGTGATTCCTGACTTACAGTTTGCCTCAGCTTTGAAAGAAAGTCCAACCTGAACAGTGATTTGCTCTGGTTTTTGAAAACTTCATTAGCTGAGCCTGAAATCAACCTAGATTTCTGGCACCAATGAAGGTC
Organism: Gallus gallus; assembly: GCF_016699485.2. Lineage (NCBI taxonomy): Eukaryota > Metazoa > Chordata > Aves > Galliformes > Phasianidae > Gallus > Gallus gallus. The sequence goes on along the minus strand of NC_052537.1, from coordinate 30,663,517 downwards.
TGTATGGTTTGAAAGGCTTCCTGTAGACTAGAAATGTGTCTAGCCTGTGGGCTTGGCTCACACACAGCCCTACTCCAGCTTTGGAAGGCTAACTACAACCTGGCAGTCTTGCAGAAGTTTGATTATCCCAGAATATTTAGTCCAGCTAAAGGCCTTCCCCAGCTCAGAAACACTGTTTGAGCCAGGAAACAGCCAGTATAATTTGGAGGGAGCACAGGATGGATTATTTTTTAATTTGAAAGTATTAACATCAGTAATCTGAGAATCTTTGTTAAATTAACCCAATTTCTATGGATTCAAAAATCTTTTTTTTTTTTTTTTTTTTTTTTTTTTAAGCCTGATGTCTTTTCGCTATCTCTGCCTGCAGCAGTGTTGTAGTGCTTTTGTTGAAGGCCCTCATACCAATGATGAAGTGGGATGTGATATCCTGCCAACCTCATTGTAGCTGCCTGGCACCTGGGCTCTCCCAGTCATCCCCTTGGTCTGGCCTGCAACCCCAAACTGGTGGATGTAGGATCACTGCATGACTGAGCTTGAGGACGGCTTCAGAAGTAGAGGAACCTCTCTCTTGTGGAGGTGATTGGCACAGGGACATCCCAGGACTCTTGTTGAGACTGGGGAAATCTAGCAAGCAGAATGGACAGCATCCTCCAGGCTGGAAGGGTTAACAGCATTGCCGCTTCTCCTCCTCTGTCTTTACTGTTATCTTGATTTACATGTTTGAAAGTAGGGTTGATTAATAATCCACAAACCTTAATCCTGGAAGGAGAGCTAAGGCACTTAACATACCAGAGCATACTACGACGCAACAAATAAGAAATGATGAACAGGACTAACATTTCTGCTCCTTCCTGAATAGTGCAAGAGCAACGTCAGAGGTTCCCTGCACTTCCTAGCCCCCAGTGGTGGGGTGAAGACTACCAAATGGGTTCTACATCAAAAGGCCACTGTTAATTCTTTCTGCTGCAGGTACCATGGTGATGAGTCTGGCACAAGTGCCTGGAAATATAAATTTAGCTAGCATGCTGTTCCTGGAGCTGGATATAAATGTCTTCATTCCATGTGTGCACTGTTACTCCACAGATAAGGAAAAAGTGACCTATAAAGCCTTCCCTGACCTAAGAAGTCAATTAAAGTACAAAAAAAGAGCAGCTGAGTACAGCAGGGGAATTCATCCGCTGTTTATCAGCTTGGACCTCAATGCTCACCCACTCAGCACTGGAGTAAGTATAGAGGGAGGACAATACAGCCACAGAAGACAGAAACAAAACCAGGAAAGTAAAATGGAGGGAATTCATCTCTGGGGGAATTGCACAGTGAATGCTGAGTTACATCGGTTTCCAATATCTTTTCAGTTCATAAAGACTGATCACTACCAGCTTTGTTCTGCGGCCTCTGGTGAAAAATAAAGGATCCACTTCATCCAGAAAATACTTTGGAGGTCAGAAAGTGTTTTTGTCTCCCCAGGGGTTTTCAGTGCTGGCAGGAGGGGCAGATTTGGTTTCTCAAATATAAAGAGGAGAGCTAACAATGTCCTGTCTCTGAGCTGGTAGGCAAAGAAGAGGGGAAGTCCTAGTGACCCAGCAGAAACACAGAATAAAATCAAATGGAGACATGAGCAGCTTAGCCAACCTTTTGCATGCAGTGGAATTAAACATGAAAAGGTAATTTACATCATCTTTATGTGAGAAAAGAATAGTGTTACCTTTTTTGTGCAAAGTGGGTAGAAGGGAACTGGCAAGGGTTATCTTTGACCTACTTCTTTCGTGATGTTAAAAACAGCCCTTTTAAACAAGACACGTGCAATGGCAAAGCAGGGGCCTCGTGTGAGATTCTACATTCCCTTCCTTCCCACCAGGGTAAATAGGAGCTGAAAATCTTCAGTATCTTGCCAGCTATCACTACGCCTTTCACAGAGACTGTTCGTGCCACCAGCATATTCCTTACCTTGAGGGGTAAATGACAATAACATGCACGTACAATGCATGTGGTTGTTACAGGGTAAGTGTGTGTGGCATATCTTTTCATCATCCTTAAGGAAAGATGTGGGATTTAATTTTTTAAGGGAAACTTCCTTGAGAGAAAGGAGAGTTGCTATTAAGCTTGTTTCAGCAGACCCCACCATTTGCAGAGCTGTTCTCCTTGCCTGGTAGAAATCTCATCCCCAAACATGGCCCCCACCACTCTCCTCTTAGGAACAGGTGTGCTCCAGCATACTCAGCTGTGAGCATTAAGAAACATTATAGATTTGGCTGAAAACTCCTCTGAAACTGTTTGTTAACAGTGAGCTGGATTGCAGATAGGTTGAATTTTCTGAGAAAACTCTTTGCTTTGTGCTTCCTCCCTTCACCTCCTTAAATTGGATAACTGAGACAAACACGTCTTATTTAAAAATATTGAATGGATATCTTATGGGAATTTTATTTCCCAGATGGACTCCCTGTTCCCTCATACACAAGAAGCAGCTGCCTCCTCCCCCTGGAGAATAGTTTGGAGTGTGTGATGGGGATGTAATATGACAAGGTATGTGGCTTCTGGAGAAAACTTAAGTATTGAAACATTGCTCCTAGGAGGTTCCATGTTAGCTTTTTAGTAGAAATCTTTAAGTTTTCATTTTCCCTCCTTCCTTCCTTCCTTTCCTCTGTCCTTCCCTTCCGCCTTCCCTCCTTCCTTGCTTCCCTCTCTTTCTTCCTTTCCCTTTCCCTTTCCTTTTCCCTTTCCTTTTCCCTTTTCCTTTCCTTCCTTCCTTCCTTTTTCCAGTGTTTCAAGATTTTTTTTTCACTGTAGTACAGTTTCCTGTTGAACATATTTGCTTCTGGCATATCAGCAAAGCTGAGCAGTGGGGAAGGGGTTTTGTGCTGTACAACTGCTGAACCTCAACACAGTTTTAGAGGAGACTCTACAGTGTGGATTGAGCCAGACACAGCGGTTGAAAACAAGTGAGCTGTGCCTCACCATTATGTTGCTCCTCAGGACGGTTTCAGTGAGATGCACTTTGAACAAAGTCCTTCCTGCAGTTCTTTTAGCTGCATTTAGCACTTTTTTCCACTACACCAAAGGAACAGTGTAATTTCTGCAAGGATAAATGGGTGATGTGGCAAGTTTTGTTACTGAAGCTAACTGTAGATGAAGACACCTACATGAAGGTTTTCTTTGGCTCCAAAACAAGGTATCACTTAGTAGTGTATGATGGTCTAGTTCCATAAATATGTTAATAAAAGGCAAGATCAAACCATAGCCAAGACAAGACTTAATATTTCTTTTAAAATGGTGATGGGCAGAATCACCAGAATGACCTGTTGTTTTTTAGTACCTGCTCCTCCTGCACTGCCTTTAAAACACAGGGAGCTGAAAGTCTTGTCAAAATAACCACCAAAATGTAAAGATCTGAAAATGTTCTGTTGGAGAGTAAGTGCTCAAGGATAAGACAAAGCTCTCCAAAGAGTGGCAGAGTGATCTGAGGACTCACCCCTGTGCTTGCTGCAGGACATAGGACAAGACAACAGTGATTACCTTTTGTAGGATAAAGGGAAGAGCACAAACCAGAAGTAAATGGCAGCATGTCAGAGTATTGGACAACTTCATTTTCTGGGAAATCTTATCCAGATTACCTGCAATATTTTGGAAAAGGAAATGGTCAGAAAAAAGGCTAGGGTGAAGGAGAGACTGAGTAAGCATGAGGGAGATCCAGCTGTTTGAACCCAACCAGAGTGCTTGCTAAAAGCCTTGGCCCTTGCAGAAATGCACACTTAGAAAGAGTAGAGATCTAGGGTAAATTTTTGGCTCAGGTCACCAGTGTAAATCTTAAGTAACCTCAGTGTCACCTGGTGCAAAAGCGAGCAGCATTTGGCCAGCAAATCAATATAAAGGTAATATTTCCTTTCTCTTATTTGCCTCCTTCTCTTTGTTCTCTACCATCCCATCTCAGCCTTGACCTCTTTCATTATAAGGTCGAAGGGCAGTGCCGAGTGAGTCCATTAATCTCATACATTTTCATGAATATCAATTACTTCTTGGGTTCCGGCAGATTTTTCTTTCCTTCAGCAGAGCTGACAGCGAATTCTTTACCCAGACCCCATGTCAGGTGAGACCTGGAGGTGTTTTCCCAAAACCAACTTGCCAGCTCTTCCCACTCCCTCCCGCCACACTGATGGCTCTTCGCTTTTTTCCTGTCCTATCTGTATGTGCAGTGGTTATCAGGAAGAGACATTCCCCTCTCTGCCCTTGAAAAGCGATATCCACACAAGCTCTTGGGCAGAGCTTGGAGTGCAGAATCTCTGCTGTTCGATTACCATGGAGTTTAGCTCTCTCATGTGTGACTAGATACTATATCTTTTTTCCCCAGCTAGATTGAAGTTTAAAAGGACAGAAGAATTTCCGTTGCTTGAGATGGAGGAAAATGGTGTTGAAACTTGCAGAATTTATGGACTGCTGGGAAATAGGGTTATTTCTGAGGTAATGAATGTTTCTCTTGTTTAGCACCTCCTGCACTCTGCTGATTATGAGATTTGGGTCATTATGACCACAGAAAGGCCAAAAGCATGTGAGAAACTTCACATCTATTCTTTTCTACACGTGAAACTGTCTTTTTCCTTCCATACAGTGCATTTTACCGGTGGTAAAATAATCTCTGACTGCACAGCAATAGAAGGAAGGGCAGAGCAAGCTGGTGATATGTCTAAGGTGTTCTTTATTTGAATTACAAAAATGCCAGTGAACTTTACTTATGGGTTAACATTCCACTTTGCTGAATGCTCTGCAGAAATCAAGGAAAAAGGCAAACCAGCCCCAAAGGCATTTCAGTGTAAGCCAGCAGTCCTCACACATGGTTTGCTCAGGTACAGCTGCCAAAGGCAGCAGATCTTCAGAGGTGCCCCTCAGGAGGGGTACTCCCTGCTCTCAGTGGGAATACAGGCAGCCAGCACTGCTGTATTCCTACTGCCAGGCTGTGGGCATGCAGAGCAAGAGACTGAGGGCTCAAGTCTCCAGCAAACCAGTGGTGCTGGCACATTCCCTGCAGGGAGAGCAGGTTGGTGAAACCCCAGTGGTGGCTATGGCTGCACCTCCCATTGATAGGGCGATCTCATGATCTCATCCTCTTGCAGTATCTTTCAGATGCTCCTAAAATGGCTGAGCTGGAGAGTGTTACAGGCAGGCTGGCTAGGCAAGTGAAGTGAGAGGAAATATGTGATCTAAGATACATCTATTAATTTTGGGTCAAGATGTGACAGCCTACCACGAAGTTTTATGGCTATAGATAGTAACAGGAACAGTGACCTTTAATTATAGCAAGATAATGAGCACTGCTGTAATACAGAAACAGCTAAAAATAAGAGCCAGTATAAAAATACAAAGTATCTCTGAATGTGATCACATTTTCCACTAATGGAAAACATAGCTCAACCCTCTGCCTTCCTGAAAAATGTTTTCTTCTAGCGATACTGAGGTTAGAGTTACGTGCAGAGTTGGTTGGGTTAATTCAAGGTATCCTATTAGAACAGTACATTCAGAGAAACACTTTTAAGCTGGTTTAAGCTGGAGTTGGATTTTAGCTGAGGTTGGTTTTATTTGATCCGAGTTTGAAGGAAATGAAACCCTCGGTGTAAAATTACAGCAGGTAAATTAAAATAAGAGAGATTCTTTGATGCGTTCCTATTAGCAGGTAATTCAGAGCCACAAGTGTGGAGGCTGGAATTGCACCAAGGCCTCAGTGTCCGTACTGTTCAGGTAATTGGGGTGTTATTGCAATGATCTGGTGGTTCAGTTTCATCCGAGAGGAACCCAGTGTGTGCTCCTGGACTGCTCTGTGGCTGTAACACAGACCATGGCAACCAGTGACCTGAGAGGGGAAAAGGATTGCTCGCAGCTCAGAACATCTCAAAATAATATGCTGTGAAAGCAGATGTGGTTCTCAGCTTTGAAACGCATTTTTGAAGAAATCTGGGTACCTAGGTTTCTGCTATCTGTTGAAGGCAAGGAAAAATTGCCACTTTCTGGGTTTCGTTGGCAATCTTTGTGCACCTTTCAGATAACGTAATCTGTGAATTGTCTTTAGACACACCAACAATTGCAAACTGTGAATAGCAGCTCTATTAACATGCTGGTCAGGGTTACCATTATGGCACAAATTACAGAGCGAGCCAAAGAAAGTTTGAGAGCAGACTTCTGAGCATTTAGAAGCAAGCAGCCCGCACCCTGCCCCGGCACACATCCTTACACAATAGGATCTTTCTGATATCTGTTGACAAACTTTGGCCAATGTTTCTGCTTGCTAAAAGGTTTTCTGCCAATACAGCAACATATTGCAGATAAAACCTAATGAGCTGAGTTTAACAAAAAAATGCCATGTGGCTTCCTTACAGTGATGCCCATCTGTCGGCTTAGTGAAGCAGCAGTGTGCTGCAGCTGTACTGCTTTGCTTTTTATCAAATCAAAATAAAGCTGTGCACCCCAGAGTCAGGTATGATAAACAGGCCAGCAAATTGCCTTACATGGATATCATACAGCTCCTTATCTGTCTCACTTTTCAGAGCAGCATAACCAGATGGCTTCTAACGGTGGGTGAAATTTTCTCCGTTATGTTTTTGGCACTGAGCTAGAGGGACGGAGTCCAGAAGTCCACCACCAAAACAACAGATATTTAAATTGGACTGGGACTGAGATTACAGCCTGCAAACAGAACTTTTGAAATTGAAGCAGATTTCATTAATAGCAAAGGAAATGCCTATTTAGAGTGGGTCTGGTGGAACAAAAAGGACACAAAACAATGAAAAAAAGAGTCTTTGTGAGCAGCCCCGCAGAACAATGAGGAGGTTGGCCTTCCTCCAGCCTCCCGGCCGGCTGTGCAAAGCAACTGGCCTTCCCACACCTCCCTTATTTATCACAGGGTGCTGGAAATGGGATGGTGGCTGCTGGCATCTCCCGCTGGGCCAATCTGCAGCCCAGGGTGCAGAGAAGCAATGTTTCTGCTGGGGCTGGAAGCACAGCCATTAATAGGGCTTGGGGATAGGGAGCATCTGTCCGTGACAGAAATTCCTGCTGGGAGCACGATGTCACAGCCTAAAGGTTTCAATTTCTCCTCGCTCATCTTTTTCCTGGTTCATTTGGCAGACCAACCTGAAGTGTAAAATGCAAAAGGAATTTGCTCTTCCTTTAACTGGCCAGTAAGCAAATAAATCGGTGCTTTTGTCTCGTGTGTGGCTTTGGCATCAGTTCCAGAACTGGGGAACAGTCCAAAGGGATCTGGAATCAGGAAAAAGCAGTTCTTGTTTGGTACACTGAGAGGAGAAACTTTGTTAATGTGCGTACTGTGCCTGTGTGGGTGGGTGTTAAGTTTGCTTGGTTCGAGGTGTCAAAGCCAAATGTGAAATTCATCCTTTGCTGCCAATGTGTACGCTAACCTCTTCTATTGCTGGGAACATGAAGCAGATTCGCATGAGTTTTTGCTGTCACCAAGAGCAGATGGAAGTTGTTTAAAAATTGTCACTGCTGATGAACTTTTTCAGCACATTACACTTTTGCAAATGTAGACATGGGAACATTTGTGTTGTAGCATGTGTGCGTGCAGGTGTCTGCTCTGTGGGTTGTCACTCATGCTAACACTCTGAAGGCTAAAACCTGGAGCTCCTCAATTGCGAGTGCTCAGGCTAAACAGAAAATCAAAGTGTCATCTTTAGAAAAACTGAAGAGAGGCAGAATTGGCAAATTTTGTCCTCAGGTCATTAAAAATTATTTCGAGCCACCATCCTCCTGAAGATTATGCTATCTGCATTCATGTGCCTTTGCGTATGCCTCATTTTAGGCACAGATATCTGACAAAAGCTGTCCTTTTCCCCCCCATTGCAAGCACTACATGCCTTAGGAAAATAGATCTCTAGTGGAGATGAACAAAGCAGTAATAAATAAACTGTAGAGACACTGAAGATGGGTCAGGACAACCGTACGATCAGCACTAGAACAAGGCAGCCCCAGTACACTTTCTTCTTCACTGTGTTGTGGCCACATCCTATGGATATAAAAAATGAGTCTCTTGAAAAGGCTGTCAGAATTAACATGAAGAGCATTGAGTTATATTGAGTAGTGAAATCTAAATATACACAGTCTCAATTTCCTTACTTTGGAAGTGGTGACAAATGCCATATTGAACTAGTTTCCCTTGAGCACAGTGTTGGTCAAAGTTTGGTGGGCGGCATTTTGAGCTGCACATCCCCTGGGAGCCACATTGGCCTCTTGCAAATGCTGTCACTTGCTTTGCAAGCCCTCAGCAAGGTGCCGGAGGCTGAGGGGGGCCCTGTAACCACAGCAGTTTTACATCTATCTATTTTATATCTAATTGAAACTGTTGTTTCAAATTTTGTCCTACTTATGATTGCATTTTTTCAACTCTTTTGCATTTCAACCCTGAGAAGTAAGCTGTATGGAGATCCCTCTTAAGTAAAATGAAGAACATTGCAGTCCTTTCCCAAGATGCTGCAACTTGCCTAAAAGCATGTTGAACATTTTGACTTTCTTCCTGGTATTTTATTCATGACTGCAATTCCTTCCTTTTAACCAAACTGTAGCTGAGATGAAGAATGAACAAGATGGCTTTGTTAAATATAGCACTGGGGCTGGAGCGTAACACCCTGTCCAGGGCTCTAGTCATAAGAGAAGAAAGAAATTACTTCAGAGAGGATTAAGCACTCTCCTGCTATAGAAGTTGTATGTGATGTCAAAGAGTGCAGAGTGCTGAACAGTATGCTAGGAAAAGGAAAATCCTAGGATGCTGACCCAGAAAATTAACACGCCGCTCCATGGTTAGCTCAAAATGGAAGAGGAGTTTCACGACTCTTTTTCCTAAACCAGGGACAGCTGTGACAAAGCTGTGTGATGGAGTTACAGCTGCAGCTGCGTTCTGAGTGTAGGTGTGCCTGTGGGTAAGGAAAGCTCTGTTGTCCTACTGCTGCAGTGAGGCCCTACAGGCAAGTCCAGAGATAAGACAGAAGGAGGGAGAGCTGGGTCTGAGCACTGCTGAGGAGGCAGAGGAGCTGGGACTGTTGCTGCTGTATCTCCATCCTTTGAGCATCTCCATCCCCTGAGCATTTGCTCACTTCCCAGTGTGGTTGGCCCATGGGGGACCTGCTCACGTTGCTGTCTTTCTCTCTATGTGAAGGTAAATGGCCCCTCTGTGACAAGTGAAAGAAAATTGTACTTTGAGAGCCGAGACATTCATCTGCTATCTTTCTTTTAAAAACAACCTGAAAATAGGGGCGATTAACAAACTGTTTAATTAACATGTGTCCGATACCTTTCTCTGTACAGAAAACACTACAGTAAACCGCTATTTGTTCTGAATGGGCAGGATAATCATCACAAAACCTATTAAATCCACACATGCACTAGCTTCTAGAAAATCATTCCCTCTCAACAACCATCTTTTGTGGGGAAAAAGACTGCTGAATGCTAGTTTAATTTCAATTTGAGTGTCTCCAGATCTACTGGATCTGAGTTTTATGCCTTTTATTAGGAATGATTCACTGTAAAAGAATGTGTTTCACATTTAGTGACCCTGCACATTAGAAAGGGGTGAAAAATTGATTTTTTTGGTCTGCTGACCGAACTAGAATGTGTGAGGGAAATGCGTGTGGGTTGATTCCAGCCCCTCCAACTTTTTTTCGTCTTCCCATGGAAGTGTGAGATAAAAAAGGCAAAAAATGATTGTGTTGTCCAAAACATTTCTTTGACATGGAACAAAATATGTCGTTCCAAAAACATGAAAGTGAACGGCATGGCATGTTTTTACCAGGAAAAAAACAACAAACCAACAAACCAACAAACCCAACAAAAACACACCATGTTTTCCAGTGTAAACACCGGAATCTATGAACTAGTTCAGTTGACCAAGTCTGCACTGTGTTTTGGTACAAATATTCTCTGCCTCTTTTGCTCACTCAAGAAATGTAGCCAATTCTGCCATGTCTGTTGGATCTCCAGGCTCTGATTTCTCCATTCAGTAGGTCACCAGTAGCATCACCACATCATGGGAGTGGGACAGCTGTGCAGAACCAGTGCCAAGCTCTGCTGGGCTCACAGAGTGTGGGCACTGCCTGTCCTCAAGGAAGCTGTCACTGTGGCCATGTCCTTGTTCACTTCAAACACAAGAGGTTAGTGTCTATTGCAATGAAGTGACCTCTGATTCCTTGTGCTTTTCTCTAGTGACTCACCTGCTCTTTACAAATGAGCAGTAGTGCCAGCAACAACAAAAAATCTTTGCCAGAACTTTTGATGAGACAGAAATGGAAACTGCACCCCAAATAACATTTTTACTTATTGTTTCTAAGTTTTTACTGGAGGAGGAATGTGGAAAGAATACTTTCTGTCATCTAAAATGTAAGATCTTGCAATTTTAAAGTAAAAAATTCAATTTTTAATTTTTTTTTCAGTGCAGCTTCAAAAAATCTCAAACATTTTTTAAACATAGAAAGGCAAATGGTTGAACTTGTTCACAAGAATTTATTGGAAATCGTATTAGAGACCTGTAGATATTTAAATGCCTCAAAGTCAGAGCTCCTACCACCTCCTGGTACAGACTCATGGAATTAATCACGGCATTTTTATTTGCTTTTAGCTTAGAAAGGGTGGTGCAACTGTATGTGAGGCTTTTGTGGTTTCTCTCGGATGAGCTGGAATACTTTATAAAATTTAATGGTCTATTTTCTTGTCCTGTATCAATTAATTAAACTCTAATGTTAGCAGCAGAAAGCTTAGTCAGTCCTGAAATGATTCTCTGTTAAGTTACTTCTGTGTTTGTTGACCGAGAAGATGTTTTCCATTGCCTCAGTTCAATTTGTTCTCTCTTAAAGGCCATTACGCAATATATTTTAGGAGCTTTTCCATAGAAGACTTTGGAAACTTTAATTCTTGGTTATTGAAGGAGGAGATGTTACAAACGAGTGGGCTGAAAGCTAAGAAAGCCAGCCTTGATTCTTCATGAGAATTAAACTTCTCTATTTTAAGAGCTTTATCTCTCTTTTACTTTGTGTACTGTCCATTCTGATAATCTTTTGAAGGAGGGTGCTATTAATTGGAGAGGGAGAAGCAGGAGTGAATATTGACCTTCCAGTAGACAAGAGCAAATCAAAGACAAGAAGCAGCATTCTTTGCTGCAGGACCTTGCTGTCTTCTGTGCCCCAGGATGTTTCTGACAGGCTCCAACCCATGTATCACCCAACCTGAATCTTGGTCTGCCTCCTCGAAGATCCATAGTGACAAACCCTAAAGCAGCTCTGCTTTCTTAGAGACAAGACATAAACTCTTCATGTTCACCTTCCCCCTGCACAGCAGAGGAAACATAAATTTGCCCATTATTTACAGGGACTGTCTGGTGAGTTCCACGATTCCAAGAACCATAAATGCACCGTCTTGGCCCTTTCCAGCAATTGTATATCTATTCCTCAAGTCTTCCTTCTCCAAAGACAACACTCTGGCTTTATTTTCCAAACCCCAGCACTTCAGTACTGATCTAACACAGAAGTGGCCATTCTATGAGGTTAGTAACACTATTCTGTTTGTGTGCAGCATGGAGAATCATGTCTCATTTTAACCTGATAGGACTCTTTCTTACTGCCTCTTTAGTTATTTGTTATGTAGAAAGCTGCAAGATTCAGCTGTAAACTATTACCTACATTTACCCTGTCCCCTCATAATTGTTTACAGTTCTATGATTCTTCCAGCTGCTCTGAATGTGTTCTACTCTGTTTGCACTTCCTTTTGTTAGTGCTGGAACATGAAGGAGTACAATGAAACACTAAATAAAATGAGGTCAAGGAGTCAGTCAATGGGATTGATAGGAGGTAAACAGAGCAAATGAGTATGAGCCAGCTGCAGAGTGAACAGAGGCTGGAAACTGGCAGAGAGCTTTTAGGCATTAGAGAAGAATGGCCTTGCAACAGATGTCACAAACTTAATTCGTTTAAGGATAGAGTTTGATCAATTTATGAGCAATTTTACATGAAAGAGCTATTTCTGATAGCTGGAGTGAGTCCTAGCAACCTAGAAGGTCTCTTCCAGCACTGATGTGTTGCTCTCAGAGGCAGAGGCACATGCAGTAGATGCTGTCACGTACACTGGCTCTTGTACAGGAAATTTGTCACTTATCTGTGTTCCCCAGGTTAGGTATCTGCTTGCTCAATGCATTAAAGCAGCTCAAAAATGTGGGGGAACAATATGAGGGCCACCACTGGAGGGGGGATAGGAGCTTAGAGGTCTGGAGGGAGGTGAGATGGTGGAGGATGCCTATTTCTGAATGGGGAGGTGAGTTGCAGATGTTTCTGCTGCAGGCACCCCATGTGTCAGCTTTGACAATCTTGTGGCTCCATACCTGCTGTTCCTAGAGCTAAAAGCACTTCAGCTCAAGAAGAGCCATAAACCACGGTGACAAAGATATAATCCAGGGTGAAAGAAAACCCAGAGAAAACACGTCACATCACATGCTCTGGCAGAGACTTCAGGTTGGCCTCATTTAATCAAATATTCATGCTTTGGTTTTCCCTCCTCCTTCTGTGATGGCAGCCAACATTGACCACTGAAAGCCTTTGACAGAGAGATTGCCTTTGTTTCTATTTCAATATCCCCCTTAGCAGCATCTTTTCACACCTTTGTAGGTCTACACTCCCGTTACCCCGGTTAAGGAGCCTTCAGCTCTGGGTTTGGGTATCTCGCAGTCGGGCTGTGTGTGCACGTTGTTTTGCACAGCACACATCCAGTGTGCAGCCTGCTTTGACAATTCTGATGTGCCAGGTTTTAACGTGGCATGGCGCTTTTTAAGAACTAAAAAAAGGCCTTCATGAAATACTGCATCATATTATTGGCTATCTTGATTGTATTGTTCTTTCTCATTATGCAGAATCAAATTGTATGCCTGCAGAATTTGATAAACTATAGCACTTCACACATCTGCAACTGCCTAACTTGATTACAGTAGTTTAATTCTGCTTGATATCAATCGGCTCTGTATGCAGTAAGATTAATTATTGCTGTCACTTTGTGAGCACCGTGATAAGAAAACATAGATTCTGAATGGCAGATGCAAATTTGCTGGGAGCAAGAAGAGTGAGTTTGCCTCTCTTGCTTGCCAGAGATGGAGAAAACCTGCAAGAGGTGAGCTGGCCTGGAAAGAGACGTGCAGGCTGGAGACAGGAGATGCACCTGCTACAGCTCCCTGCTGCAGATGGGTACCTGTTAGTGGAAACTGCACCCTCTGCTCTGTTAGTGCTCCAGAGCATCCCAATTACATTACCCAGACAGATTGAATTTATTTGCAGGTATGCAACAGTGAGCATGGAAACTAGCTGGTCCCAAACGTTTGTCTTAAGGAGACTGTTTGTGCTGTATATTTGGCTCTCCTACACTGCGCCTCTTTATAGTGATTTACACTGACTCAGAGTGGGTGTAAAGCGTTGCCAGATCTGAATGGCAATAATTTCCACCTGCTCTGTGCTGCCATAAATGACTACACAGGAAACTTGGACTGAAAAGCTGCCTGCTGTTGCAGAGGTGACAGACATAGCTGTTATTTTTGCCTTGTTGCTGTGCACTGGCACTGTGTAAAAGCCATGTGGAGCTGTAGATTAGAGTTTAATTCTCCTGGATACCTGGTATGAGGTCTTGCTGCAGGGAAGCAAGCGAGAGCATCCCCAGCTGCCCCAATCCCAGTGCAGACTGCACAAGGCTCTGGAATGGGGAGCAGCAGCAAACACTTCTATCTTCCAGCTTCATCCCCGTGAGAAAGAATGGAGCAGAGCTTGGAGGGGGAAAAGCTGTATGCTTTGGTAGCTGGCAGTTAAGGAGTCAGTCATGATGTTTTCAGGACTAAATCATAGAATTGGAATGGCTTAGATTGGAAGGAACCTTAAAGATCATCCAGTTCCAACCCCCACCACGGGCTGGGTGCTCTCCACCAGAACAGCTGCCCAGGGCCCACCCAACCTGGCCTTGAGCACCTCCAGGGATGGGGCATCCACAGCTTCCCTGGGCAGCCTGTGCCAGCACCAAAAATAGAAGGCCTCAGGTATTGCTGGTTTCTTCTTCAATGTGGGTTCATCTGTAAACAAAACAGCTTCTGGAGATCTGAACATGCTTGAAAGGTACCTCAGGGCAGCTGTGGCTGAGATAGACAGTGAGATGAGGTTTGCTAATAAGAGAAGTAACTGCGGAAGAAGAAGGCAGTCACAAGCCTTTCCACAGGGTATGGGATGGGTCTGACCACATGCTTGGACGGCTGCTCAGCTTCCATGTCCTCCAGCACTGACTGTGCCTGTGCTCTGCAGCCAACACTCTTTCTGCAGAGCGAGCTGGGTTAGAGGTTCCCACTGCCATCTCTGTCTGATGAGCTGGATGGTATTGTCTCACTTCGGTACAAACAGCAAACCAGAACACTATATAAAGTGTCATGAAAAGGGATGCAGTTTAAATGCTTCTGTGGGAAGTTCTGTTGCTTTTTTTGAAGAGACAACTAATATTTAGAGTTACCTAAGAATTTTCAGATGATATATTTTTGTACACGGGAGAGTGCTTACAAGCTATTTTTCGTAGGTATCCAACTTATTTCTGTGTTGGCAGTGTAAGGAGCTGAAATGCTGTGAGCAGTCCCCTGGAGAAGCTGAAGTTTCCTTTGCTGCCTTTCAGATGAGCCCTGAGCTCCAGCTTGGCTGCCCTCTTAGAGCCCTCCCACCCTTGTAATCTGTAGGTAGAGTTTCCATGAAAAGCAATCTATATGCCCACAACTGAAATCTGTGACTGAAAACGTGTTACTAAATCAGCCTGTGGATGGCTAAGAAGCGGGGATACACAAGTTTGGCTTTTCTCTTTCACTTCTCCATGGTGTGGGCTTGATTACCTGTTTTCCCCCAGTATAATAAGCCTTTTATTCACAAATTACACCAACATTCATACCAACAAAGCCCCTAAAATGACCATTCACTAACAGGAAAACATTTGCACATCTTTTCTGTGCTTGCATTATTAGGTGGCACAAATGAACTCATGCAGGTGGAGTTGATTCCAAAAATGAGCAGAACAATTCTTGTTTAACAAATGTTTTGAATGAATTAACCACAGCTACAGCCTTGTACTGTCCTTTGCTAGTACTGATAGTAATTGGTTTGGCGATGGGGCTGTCCATCACACAAACCTGGTTGGGTGACCTCTCATCTTCTCTCCAAAGCCACAGATAACTAATTTTCATGTTTGGTTTATGGTGGACTTGGATAAGTGACCTGTCTGAATGGGAAGGACTGTTCCAGTTTCTTCCATTGCTGCCTTTGTCGTGGTTTTGATTTTCTTTCCTTGGATGCACTTCTACTGCCATTCCTTTGTTAATGACAATTGTTCATTATTTTTCTTAAATACCTCGCCTTTACCAAGAAGCACCTTGGTATGTATCAACCACTATTGTATTAGGGAACTGTGCAAAGCAGGGGCTGATGCAGCTGGTCAAAATGGCTAATGCTCAAAACCTGAATCACAGAAAAGTATAGGTCTCTTGGTTTCTCTCCTCATTTCTCCCTGCTCAGAAAATCACACAGTGTGTATTTTCAATAGTCAAGAATACAGGAAGGGGAGGAGGTGTTTATCACAGCAGTTTGAGTGCTAGAAAGGGACCATTTGAAAAGGACAGAGGATAAAAAGCCATGAATCAATATTTCTATGTGCCTTCTGCTGCTGTTTATTTGAATCCATTTGTTTTGCTGACATATTTCCCATGTGGCTGGAAATGTTATTTCCTTTGATAACATCAGCAATTGATGTGCCGCACTTGCTGTACAGCTAGGTGTATCCCATCCAAAGGGATGTCTCTGCCTCTGTAAGTGTTTGGTGCTTTAAAAACAAGTGCAAGTTCACTTTTATCACTTTTATCTCCCAGCTGTGCTCCCCTGCGTGATGTGGGCTGGGCTGTGCTGCTGGGTGATGCCTTTCTCACAGGGAGTGAACCGACAGTGAACAAATTGCTGCTGACCGAGGGCATACCATTACTTTAGCTGCATGAGAGCTCTGGGATTTCATGGGATGCGAAGTCTGCTGGAATGAATGCCCTGGGGGTCTAGCAGATCTGCTGCTGATGGATGCCAGACATTGGAGTGGGGGGGGGGGGAGGGGGGATTGGAGAGCATGCTGTCAGCAGGGAGCGCTTCTAGAAGTCCTCAGAGCTGGAAAGGACCGCTGTGTAGGGAGCCAGAATGCATCATCCATTGATCTGCTGAGAGAGGATCCTTGTAACAGAATCCACTGCTCCCTGCACTGGCCACAGCCCATAGTTACAAACCTTCGTTGTTGAGCAATATCCTTACAACCAAACCTTCTGTTCTATTGTTGATTGCAGTGGGGCAGCAAATGGTGTACATTTAGCCAAGTATTCTTAAAATCTACACCCTCAAAGTGTGAAGAGTTATAAACAATTACATATTTCAGAAGGAACTGATATCGTCACAGCTGGGCTAACAGGCAATACATTTTTACTAATGCAGACGCAGTCTGTACGTAGAGATATATTAACATTATTATATGTACATATATATACATACAAGCTGTATTTCAACAGAACTGCAGCTCCTATGAGAAAACAGAAGGCAGATTTTGTTAACCCACAAAGCTGTGTTTGCTGTGCTGTGCTGTGCTGTGCAGAAGTACGAGGAGACGATTTCTGTTTATCTGCCTCCCTTTCAGTACGTGCTCTGAGAAGATGTCACTGACACTACAAACTCCCCGGCTTCACGCAGGAGTAATTCCAATGAATGGCATATTGCCTTTTTTGTACAAATGCTTTTACATTTATGTAAAAAATGTATCTTGGTCTCTCTCATCATCATCAATATATGGAAAAAGCAATTACATTCTCTTTCAGTATTCAACAAGGAAGGAGAAGCTTTCAATGAATCACAGCATAAAACGATTCATGCTCTGGGGGGAGTAGGGAGGGGATGGGAATGAAACAGAAAACATTTCCTGTGTGTTGCCTGCTTTCAGTGACCTAGAAAAAAAACAATTTTTTAGCCTCTCCATAGTTACCAGCATATCCATTTTTTTCTTTTTACATGCTGTTTTGTTCTCGGAGCCCGGCACCTGCAGGAGGTGAATTCTGTGCTCTTTGAGTATGTGATCAGTGAGTGGGGAAGAGCATATTCTTCCTTTGTAAAAACGTTCAGCAGTCTCCAATAGTTTTTCCTATTCAGGAGCTGCTCAAAGGAACATACCTTTCAAATGTGATTCCTGCTATTCAGGAGGTGGTGCTGAACAAAGCTGAGGCTGAATACACACCTCTTCAAGGGAATTCTCCCCTTTTCAACATGGAGCCGGTTGAATTCCAGTTCAGACTGGCTGCTCTTTCTACTTTTTAAAGATGGAGATGCAGATACGACGTAAAGGGACACAAACCACCATATGCAGTTGCCATTGACTCGAGTCCCAGTGCACACGTTCATAAAGGAACCAAGAATCTGCTGCTTCAGTACAGTGAGGGTGTGGAAGTAGATAAATAACATGGAGAGCACCCCAGTCACCTGGGCTGTTCTTTTTGTCCTGCCCAGCAGCTGCTCAGGACATGGAGCAGAGCAGAGGTTTGTTGCTACATCACCGAGCCTGGCTCAGCGGTGCCCTGGTCCTGGGTTTCCAGACAGAGCAGATAACAAATGCTAAAGATGGGGTGGTCAATTCCAGCACTGCCACTCTGCTGCTTCCACCAGGCTAAGCTTCATCTGGGCAATGGAAAAAGCCAGAGAGATTTTCTGGCAAGCATCACGGGAGGAACAACTTGTGCACAGAAGCCCAGGTGCCCTGGGATCTCGTCAAGAGCTGTTATAAAAGGAAGGGTGCTACCTCCATGCTGCATGAGCTGTGCCACGATCCTGCTCCTGCTTGCCCAGAGCAGGCACCTGTCCCAAATGCTTCTCTTTTGACTCACACACCAGGTTCTGCTCCCAGTGAGAGCAAAGCACCAACATCGAGGTGGGGACAGACAGAGGTTGTCATAGTCAGTTCAGTCGTTCCTGAGCCTCACTGCCAACATGGAGGGGATTCACACTACGCAGGGACTGGGATGGTTCTGGGCACACCTTTGAGGTAAGTTCCCCGGGGAGGTCACAGTACTCAGCATTTGGAAACATGGAAGTTTCACCACTTTATTTTTTTTTTGGCAGAAATCTGGTATGTTTGGGTCCATGGGAACAGTTTATTTGAAATTAAAATCTTATCAGCCAAGTACTTTGTGATATCCAACTCATAAATACAGATTAGCAGCATTGGTTTGTTGCAATGTGTTCCGTAAGCTTTTCATGACTGCTCATGAACGCACTGAATTATAAGCACAGAACAGCCCTGTGGATTAGATGCAGCATTTCTTAGCACTGTCTGAAGCCTGTTCTCTTAAACAACATTTGACAGGTGAATGCAACAGAGAAAACACGGTCCTGGTGTGTGCATTGAAAGCAGATGCAGCAATCTGAGCTCAATGGCTCAGAGGGGGTAGCTGCTGCAAAGCTGTGATGCAGGGAGTAAATAATGAGGAGCTATTTCTGCCCCGGTAGGGGAAAAAAATAATGTGGGGATGGGAGATGGACTTGAAAACAGTCACTTCAAATGATTTTGGAACTGTATGAGCTGGAGATGTGCTGCATTTATGCTGAAGGATGAGCCCAGAAGCTGACCTAATTCCCCTTATTTTTGCCTCATGGGCTTTTCTTCACCGCTTTCACGTAAAAAAGAAATCTTTAAGGGGTGCTCAGAGTCATTTCCTGCCTGTGATGGTGTCCCACTTGAGAGGCTTCTTGCTGCCTTTTTTTCCTTTTAAGTAACAGCCTACTGGCTACAGAATGTTATTTGTATAATCCAGCCAGTTCCTCTACAGAGATTTATTTATTTGTTTTTGCACAGAAGTTAACTTCTTTAGTAAAGCAGCACATAAAAGCTCACTTACAGTACGCTCATTCTCATAATACCTCAGCAGAGAAGAGTGGATGAAAGCTGTATGAAAGACAGTGAGGTTCGGATGACGTTCCTTGCTGCAATAGAAAGCAATCCTTGCACTTCTCTTAATGATGTGCTGCAGCAGCAAGTTCTGTAGTAACATTTTCACATGCCTGGAGCCACGGTAATGAATACACATAAGAAGATATTTGTTTGTTATTTTCCTATGCCCTATTATTCACTGCAAATAAAGTTCATTTTGTTTATGGTTGCTCCTGCATTGCATTCCATTCACTTTGTTGTTCGGTAGTATCTTCCTTTTGACTTTGATCCTGAGTAACATCTTTATTTGGTATATATCAAAGAAATAGCACCTAAGAATTAAGCTGTTTAAAAGTGAAGCCCCTTGTTCTAGGCCTGGGCATGTGTAAAACCCGTAGAGGTGCCATGTAAAGCATCAGGAGTGCTATGGTAGCTCTGCTGTCACTATTGTTCTACCAGCAAATGTTGCCGTGGAAAAGAAATATGTCTTAGAAGTTGTTGTCTAACAGAAAACCACTTTTTATCTTAGTGCATTAATAAGAGAGAGTATTGCCTCTTAATACTGGTTTGAGTTCAAGATGCTGGTGTTTTAGGAATCGTATAAGGGCCTGAAAAGGTCTATGAGAGGTTAGAGACAAATACTTGACAGAAGTAAAGGTCAGAATTAAAAATATTTTACATATCATATATCCCAGGAAGACTTCTCCATGTTTTTGTCACTGCTCTCTTTATGTGCCATAAGAACTTCATGTTCGTTCTGACATGAAATCGGAATTAGTCTTCAGTAAAGTTTTTGCTGGCTTATTGGGCCAAGTGTGTTTTCCATTAGCACGAATTGTGAAGCATAGTTTTGATGAAATAAAACCGTGGATCAATTTATTCCCTCAGTCCCTCCTAAGACCCCACGGTGGTAGGGGTTGTGAAAGAGAAAGGCAATGTCTGTCCTCCACAGCCTGAGCTCTCACTATCAAACAGGAGCTAATGAATGGACAGAGGCAGGCAGGGAGGCAAAGAATCATTAGGCACTGTTTGTCGCATGGTGCCAGCACACTCACAGCCCAGCACTTAAGGATTTTATTGACATAACGTCAAAGGAGAATTTTGAGGATAATGAGGGTAGATTTGCAGATACAGCTGCATGGGAGAAAGCATAGAGGTGCCTGCCTGAATGTTTTAAGAGGGAGATAAGGGCTTTTATCATGAGAGGAACGAAGGACAGAGTTGCTTTCTTGATGCTTAATGAAAGATGAGAATTAGATCCTAAAGAACCTTGACAGTGAAACATCTGTTTGATGTGCTGGAGAAGGGGATCCAGAAAGAAAGTGAAGCAGAGTTGACGTGGTTTAATAACATGGTCAGCTTGATGGATAAGAGGGGAACACGAGCGCATCTGTAGAGAGAATGTGAACAAAAGTTGTCACTGCAATGAGGAAATGGGAAAGAATCTGTCAGGAGAGCTGCATCTTCAGGTGGCTGAGAGAGGCTGTGCCAAAGTGTTCCTCCATCCCCAAGAATGCCAGGATGTGGAGCCTAAGCAGGGCAGTACCCATGGGGGGCTGTGAGTCTGTACCCAAAAGACAGGCAAGGGATGGAGGTAAGTTGGTGAGCTGGGAGAGAAATTAAAAAGGTCTCTTTGAAGTTGAACGTATAGAATGCTGTGTTGAGATTGTGTTACTGCCAGAAGGAAGGCAGGAGGAGAGAAAGTTAAGCCTGGGACTAAGACAGAACCTGGGTTCTGTATTGGTAGTGTCCCTTCTGAGAAAGACAAAGTGCAGCCCAAGACACAAACAGAACAGGGCTCAGGAGGAGAAATAAGTGAAGAAGTAGGAATTAAAAAACCAGGCAGGACAAGATTTTCAGTGGTGAGTGATACCAAAGCCCTGGACTGATTTGGGAGAATGAAGCTGGAGCACTGACTGCGAAGTCTGATTAAGATAGGACCACTTGCTGCTCTGGTAATTACAGTAATCACGAGGGCGAGGGGCTGGTGCCTTTGTTCCTTGGCTAATAGCACTGTAATCTCTCACGTTTCTTATTTCTAAGTTTGTCTGTAAAACCTCCTGCATTTGCATTATCCCTTTCATCCTATACTATTTCCCAGTTTGAGATTTTGGAAGCCATCAGAGCAACTGCTGACATTTGAACCTGACCAATGCAGAACGGAAAGTGGGAAGTGGCAGCAGATCCCACAGAATGTGGGGAGAGCCTCCTTTGAGTACTGAATCAAAAGCAGAACAAGAAACCAGGCAAGTACTACGACAACTATAGGCTGCCATGAGAGCCTTCCCCAGCACATCACCCAACTGGAAGAAAAATTTGGCATGGTCCTGCGTTCCCTGTCTTCTTATGGTCACAGAAAGCGATCCAGTTTAAAACAGGCACAGTGAACGTGTGCATTATTATCCAGCAGGGGGAGCCGTGGATACTGTTTTACTGTTCCCAGAGAAAATACCAGGAATGGAGAAATTAATAGGCACTATCTAACGTGAAACAAAGGTAGGCGCCAGTCTTGCTGCTGCTGCATCCTGGTGGCTCTGCCAGCTGGATATGTGGTGCCCAGATTGCTTGTCAGAAAGTCTTAGATGTGAAAGTAAGTGAAAGATGTGATGCAGACAGCTTTCCTACCAACTGATCAAAAAGCCCTGAACAGACCTGCTTTGGAAACAGCAAGAGAAGTGCTGCGTAAAGCTCAAAAGCATTCTGCAGGACTAATCATGAGGAGGGTACTGTATGGAAGGCGTTAGCCTATAAAGGAGCTGGTACTGCTCTTCCTCTTCGTATGTTGGTTTTGTTTGTGCAAGGATTCTTCCATCCCCTTCCAGCCCCAGTCTTCTTCCCCAAAATTCTCCCGTGGCTCTTGCACAGCTATCATACAGCCATTATTCAAGCAAGTACCCGACTGAGATGCTTTCACTTTTCCTGCTTTATTGCTCAGAAAACGTCCCTCCTCTGTGTATGAGCCCTGCAGATATCTGGCTCCACCTCTAGGCGAACGACAGTCTGCTTTACACGACAAGCCGCCCATCACACCTTATGCTGCTGTTTGTTTGTTTTTTAATTATTATGTTGGGGGGAAAAAAAGAAGTCAGAGCGTGTTGTGACACCGGTGGTCCCTGGTAGCAGCACACACCTGGGGACAGTCCATGAGGAAGGAGTTTTCACTCTATAGCCTGGAAAATAACCTGGATCAAAGATTTAAAGGAGCACAACCAAGTCACAGCAAACAACCATTGTTGGACTCTCAGAAAATACTACCTGCTGCATTCTGTTATTGACATTTATTTGGTCGGAATGGCAATTTTTACAGACTCCTGCATATTCCCTGAATACGCTGGGAGAAAGAACTGAACTGCTTAATGACACAGCCAACAAACCTGCTGGGAGGAGGCTCGAGTTTCCCTATGCTTGCAGTCCAGCAGCACTTGTGTGCTAAATGCTGTGCTTTCAGAGAGCTCACAATGGGCTGCACACACGCGCAGAGATGTAGGATGGCGGAAGATTATGGGAGATAATGGAGCAAGTCAAATGGGAAAACGTGATGAAACAGCAGAAAATGCACAAGCTGCTTTGTTTCTTCTTTTTGCAGTAATAAAGCTGGGGCCGTTGTGTTTATTGCAAAATGATAGCCTGTAAGTGTGTGTGGGTAATGACCTGCACAGCCCCACCAGCCCCTGGGGAGCGTGCTGACATTAATACCTGTGAACCGACCTGCAGCCTTATGCTGTGTTGCAGCACGCTGTGTTGCAGCCTAAGCCCATTCCTGGGAAAGTGGAGTGTGGTGCTGTCCTTGGAGCTCCCATTGGAATGGCCCAGAGCCCCTGGCTGAGGGGTTTTAATTCAGTGCCATCGTGAAACATCTGAACAAGCCTGAACTGCCAGCATGCTATCAGCTGCAATGGATACTTCACATACTGCCAAAGCCTTGTTTTCTGTCTAATTGCACGCACTTACAGGGCACGCTGCAGCTCTGAGCGGGACATTAGCAAAGGGTTTCACTACTCGCTGCCCTTAAGCTGTCAGCCAATGGCTGTGCCCAATTCCCTCCTTGTGCCCTGGGCTGTGCCAGGACCTTTTACGTGCTTGGAGCCTTCCCTGGTGGCAGGAATTGTCTCCACGTTATCTGTTCACCACATCCATTATGTACCTCACATCTGGGTTTATCACTGTGTACAAGAGGTGGGCAGTTGGTTTTGTAGAGGGCTGAACAACATCCTTTCTGTTGCTTGTAGTGTGGCACTGATTGACCAGAGCCTCACAAAATAACCAAATGAATAAATGTTATTTTGGTATTGCTCTGTGGAATAGTCTGGCCGTGCCCATAGTTAGAAGGATTATCTCATACCACATGCCACAAAAAATGCTTTCAGTGCGATTATGCCAAAAGAATAGTGCTTTGTATCAGTGCTGTAACACATGCCATAAAATTACAGGATACCTCTGACATCCATCCTTCTATCTTCCTTCACCCTCTATCCTGCCTGTTTTCCAGGACAATTCCGGAGTCACCCTCACATCCAGGAACTGAGTGATGCAGACTGGGGAATAATTCTAAGAGGTTTTGAGGAAGAGAGAAAGTAACACGCAAGGAGCCGGCAGTGAGAGGTAATGTCATACACGGCACAGCACATGCAAAGGGCTGAGGCACAAACCCTGAGGTGAGATGGAGCTCCTGGGCAAAAGGGCAGAAGCTGGTGGGTTGGGAGCCCCTTAGTGCACGCCATCAAGCACAGATCATGCAGGGAAGGTGACCACTAGTGGAGAAGCTGGAAAAAATCTCTGTGGTTATAGTGCTGTGGTCACTGCTCTACTGAAGAGTTGCTGACGCTGGTGGGTGGGCAGAGGAAAGGGAGCTGGCTGGAAAGCAGGTCTGCTTCATAAAGAGCTGTGTGCAATTCTGGGCCCTGTTCTCATTGCATGGTAGGAGAGGAGGAGCACAGCCTTACTTGCTAAAGGACAGAGGCAGGTATGCACATAAGTCTAATGCAAAACTCCCATCCACCCGCGTGCACATCATCCTGAGGTTTTGCATGTGCACCCAGGGTAAGAGCGAGCAGAATGCTGAGTCTCCCATGGCTTTGTCAGCATTTCCTGGTGATGTTTGCACATCCTGTCACAACACAGAGACGAAGCCAGATGAAGCCATGCATCTCTCCCTGTTTATACCCTGACAATGTGAAATTTCATTTAATTTCTGTTCAGTGAGCACCTTCCATTAATAATGCGAGGTGTGAATGCGTTCTTCTCTGTATTTCCCCTTGGCTCTGTGCAGAAGGAACTTGCCTGTATGTCTGGCACATCACAGCTGTGCCTGGCTTTGCCCAGCAGCTCCTTGTGTGCCAAATACATATAAGGTTCCTTTGCATTCTTCTGCCCGAGGAAGATGGCAAGGATGATTTCTCTTCAGGCAGCTGATTTCAGTTTGTGCTGTTTCCTTCTGAATCAATGCCGCTGATAAAACATGTCCACAGCCTTCAGTTCCCAAGGACTTATCACATAAGCCATTTCTTTTTCTAGCCAGTGGCCAAGAGATTGCAGTATGAGACAGACCACATCTGCAGAGTGTATACAGCCAAAGAAATGTGCTCTCACCACAGTCAGTATTGCAGTAATGGGCACACTTGCTTCTCAGAAGTATTTTCTCTTTTCATATGGTGTTTACAACCAGAGCTATAAATCCGGGACACACTTTACGTGCTGCGTTAGGACTTGATTGAAAATCCATTTAACTCATTGAAAGCTTTCTTATTGACCTCAGTGGGCTGGGTGCTTGCGAATTAAGGAAAAGCCAGTCTATTTTAAAATAATAACCCTACCTATGTCATCGTGGTTAGCAGGGAATAAAACAACCTGCATATTGTTCACCACTAAAGTCGAACAGCCAACAGGAGTGAGTGTGTCACAGCCTGCTTCTGAGAGCCTCAATGGAGAAGCTCCCTTGTAGCCTTATTCCTACACATTTCTGTGTAGAAAACACTACTTTTTTAATGAATCACACTTTCTACGGATAACGTTAGGAGACCTTGATCTTCCTTTTTAAACTGCAATACAGCCCGTGGCTGTGAACTGATTATCAAAAGCACTCAAAAAAAAACCAAAAACCCACCAAAGGTTATGAAGATTTAACAGTGACACTTGTCCACATAATTAAAGATGATTCAGAAGTCTGAAACTAAAGCACTGCTGCTGGTCTGCCATCTGCATGCTACTCTGTGGGCTAAAGAATCAGAGTTGTGCCGATGAACTCATTGCAAGTCTTCAGCCTCCAGGGATGTTACAGAGATGCGAGGACACTCAAGAAGCTCTTCTCAGAACCCCGCATGGCATTGCCAATTAATACTGAAAATAATTACAGCTGTGCTGCTGCAAAATGTTATTTTGCAAAGCCTGCATTTAAACATAATTCAGATTTCCACACGCTGACGAGGAAAAGAGGAAACAGCGCGGACGAGTCTGTGAAGCGCATGCAGAAACAAGTGCCTCGTTAATGAGGGAATACTTGATAGCGCCTTTATCAGCATGCAGTCATGTGCTTACATAGCGTGAGCCACAGATGACTGTTTCAGCCTCTCATCTGCCTTACGGGAGGCAAGAAAGGGCTCCTTGTTTGATTTGTAAGATGAGACAGCTTGTTGCACAAGGCAACGGAGGAGACTGCAGAGCACGCAGCAGCCAAGCGTTCCCTGAGCTGCTTTGGACTCCTGCCACAAGGAAGTGCAGTGGGTGCAGGGAATGTTGTGAAAGGGATTAGAAAGGAAACGTGGCTCTAAAGAGCGTAGCAAAGAAAACGAATGACCCCACCTGGTCGGCAAACGACAGAGGTGGTAACAACAGACTTGTGCAACACAGGGCTATGAAAAAGAGAAGAAATCCTAGGATTTAAGAAAGAAAAAATGACGGGGTTCTCTTCTTTTTTGCTGCTCTTAGATGTTGACGTAAGAGTTTCTGAAATGAATCAAGCACAGATAAATCCCTGCTGATAAGTTCCTCATTTCTTCTCAGGTCACGGTGTTCCTGGCAAGCAATCTGAGAGCTGCTCCAGGGTCACTGGAAGCAGTGAGTGGGAGGCGCAGGGGAGCTGCTCTGCAGGTGGAGAGCACAAGTGTGCCTTTCTGGAAGCCAAGATATGCAAACCTTATTTATGTTCCTTTGTGATTATCAGAAAATTGCAACACCCAGCCAAACCCAACCCAGTGTCTGAGAGCACTTTCCAAACGCTCCCTGAGCGCAGCCATTGGGGCTGTGCCCACTGCCCTGGGCAGCTGTTCTGTGCCCACCGCCCCCTGGTGCAGACCCTTCCCCCAATCCCCTCCCCTCACACAGCTCCACGCCGTTCCCTCGGGCTCCGTCGCTGTCACAGAGCAGAGCTCAGCGCTGCCCCTCTGCTCCCTGTGAGGAGCCGTGGGCCGCCATGAGGGCTGCCCTCAGCCTGCTCTGCTCCGGGCCCAACAGACCCACGGAGCTCGGCGCTCCCCGCACACCTGTTGCCCTCCAGGCCCTTCACCGTCTTTGTAACCCTCCTTTGGACGCACTCAAGCAGTTTTATGTCCTTTCTGTACTGTGGCACCCAAACCGCACAGAGTACTCGAGGTGAGGCCACAGCAGCGCAGTGCAGAGCAGGACAACCCCTTCCCTCGAGCACCAGAATGCTGTCCCGTGCTGCTGCCGTGTAACAGATGGCAGCAGAGGGGCAGTGACAGAACGGCGTCTGACACGGAAACGCATTTGAAGCAGAAGTCTGCCACCGAACTCCTCCATGAGGAAAAAAAAAAATGGCACTCATTCACGTTCATCGACGCTTGCTGAATATCTACGGAGACCAAACAGCGGATGTGAGCGCAGTGAGGCGGCGGGCAGTCGCACTTAAAGGAAAGCAGACATTCCTCGCTTTGCCGCCCGAGAAGCGGAGCCCCGATTCCCCCCAGACGCCCCTCACAGCCCGGCCACGTGCCGCGCTCCACGTGAGTACAGCCCCGCCCACTTCCGCACCGCCGCCCAATCACCGCGCGGCCCCTCCGGACTACGCTTCCCAGCGTGCCCCGCGGCGCGGCCCCTCCGCCTCCTTCCGCCTTCCGCCTGCCGCAAAGTGTCGCGCCGCGGGTCGCGGGCTGTGCCGGTGGCCGCGGGCCGTGCCCGGAGCGAGCCCCGGCGGCGGAGCGCGGCCGGCATGGGTGGAGGGCGCTGACCCCGTCCCGCGCGGCCAGGGGCGGCAGAATGGAGGAGGAGAGCATGGAGGAGGAGGGCGGCGGCGGCGGCTGCGAGGCCATGATGGACGACCAGAACCACAACAACTGGGGCGCCTACGGGCGGCACCTGCTGGGCCCCGCCACCGCCGCCCCTCTCGGCGACCGCCTCCTGCGCGGCCCCGCGGGGCCCCCGGCCGGGCCGCTGCTGTCCGCGGAGCCCGAGGCCAACGGCGTGCTGAGGGGCTGCGACCCGGCGAGCGCTGCGGGCAAGGGGGGGCCGGGAGCCATCGCCGCCGCCATCAACATCAACGCCTCCACCTCCAAATTCCGTGAGTGAGCTCCGGGCGGCGGGGCTGCCCGCTGCCCTCCTCCTTCCTATGGCTCGTGGCCGAGCTTCGGGGCTGGGCTGGCCGGGGGTGAGGCCCGGAGCCTTCGTGAGGCGCTTCTCGCAGTGGGGTCCGCGCTCAGCGCTCGGTTGGGAGGGAGAATCGCCTTCCCGAACGGTGCCGCGGCTGCTGAGCCGTGTCACGGGCCGGGGTCGGCACCGCGGGACCCCTTGGCCTGGCCCGGAGCTCCGGACTTGGGAGCACTTTGCTGCAGCTTTGTGGCTGGAGAACTGAGCCCAGCAGCAGGGGATGGAGCGGCACGGTGCGAAACCCGTTGGCTTTCTGGAGAGTAAATACATGCAGCCCTGTCCACAAAGGGTTACGTGTGTCTGTAGAGGCCCGGGGAGAGTGGCAGAGTGTTTCCCCACAGAGGTAGATTCAGGTGATCTTTTGCATCAAGCTTTTAGCAGCAACGGTAAATGTAGACCTTTTTTTTTCCTGCCGTTTTGCTGAGCTAAGGCTGAAGGAAGGGAGGGCCTTTCTGCTGTTCTTTTTGATTCTACTTTCATTTCTAGCAGCCGTACCTCTGGGCAAAGTACACCTTTTTCCCTGATGGCTTTCAGAAAGCTTGGGTTTGGCAAATAAATTCCTCGAGCCGTAGCCGTGTAATTGCCGTGATGAAATTTGGATGGGAAGTGCACTTTTTTTTTCCTCCTTCCCCATGCCAGCTCACCTGCATAGCTCCTCAGAAGCCAGAAGTTCAGGCTCCCTGCAGCCCCAGCTCCATGGCTTTCGGCGCTCTGCCAGGGCCGGCTGCTTTGAAGCTGGGGCTCTCAGACTCCCTAAGCTTGCTGGCTCGCTGCCTGCCCGGCTGTCAGGGCCTCAGGTACCTTTGGGGTGGCTCGTAAATGCTTGGGAAGGTTGCAGAGAAATGGTGTTCGGCCTTGCTAAACGGAGCCCTTCAATTCCCAATTCAGAAGTTGAGAGCTGGAGTTTTTCCTTCTATTTCAGAATGAAAATGCTTGCAAACTCTGGATCTTACCCATATGGGAAGGTTGTTTCCTAGCTAGTCCATAGCATGTGTATGAGGGGGAGGAAAGGCAGCTCTGCGTGATTTTGCTTAGTGTGTGCTTTTTTGAGTTCATGATTTTGCTTTTCCAGCATTAATATCCCGAGGCAATAACTGTCTTACTGATATTCAGACACAACAAAAATCTGTGAGGTGTTGCATCCAGTACAACTTTTCTGCACCTTCACCTGCTGATGGTGATGTGCGTGTAGGAACAGCACGAATCATTGAGATGGTGAGGATGGAGAAAGTACAGGAGCTGAGCAGGGGTCCTGCATGTTCCAATCCTCACTCTGACAGAGGACTCCTCGATCTCTGCTTAATTATCACATATGGATAAAGGGAGAGAGGTCTCCTCAAAGGTAGACATGGGGTGAATAGGGAGGCAGCCGTGCTTGTTCCCCTCCTGCCTGCTGTGTCTTTGCAGTGGCAGAGCACTGGTGCAGAACTGCTTGTCAGGCCTGAGCTTGACAAGAAAGTTGTCTGCTCTGTGCTGCATGAAGAGCTTCTTCAGAGAAGGGCTGTTCTCTGCTTCTGTCCTGAGGCTGAGACTTCCTTTTGGACAGGTTGTCCTGCAGTGACACGAATGGTTTATTTCCTGCAGTGCTGTGGTAGATTGGAACTCCAATGACGTTCTTATTGGTCTCTTCCTCTGGATTCTTTCCTCTAAAACAAAATATCCATCGCCTGCATTTTAGTGTGTAATTACTTGCGGCTTATTGCTTTTGTTTATGTTTTTAGTTGCAGGCTAATGTGGTGTAGTGGGCCCTTTTGGATGTAATTCATCTTGTAGATTAATGGGGGAAGAAGGTTAGAAGGATGTAGAAGTTTCCATCTAGTAGGTGCAAGTAAGCTCTCCTTCCTTGAGATGTGGATAAGGTTGAGAACTAAGATGTGGTAACGTAGCTCCTTTAGTGGCTTTTATTCAGGTTAGAGCAACATAAAATCTTCCATGTTGTGGAACACTTATAAGTAAACCTATTAGCAGTTGGTTAGATTCAATCCTAGCTAATGATCTGTAAAGCAATACTGCTATGAAAAATGTTTCCTAAAGGTCATAAAGGTGGAAGTAAGAACTTTCATTGCTTGAAGAGGAACTTCTTCCACGCTGGTAACTGGGGACATACCCTGGCTGTGGGGAGGATGTGCAGCTTTCCTTTTTCATCCTTTTCAAACGAGGGTGAATATGAATAAATGTAATCTCAGTCCCATTTTGGATGGGCACGTGGGGCTGTGAGTGTCAGCATATCCAATAAGCCTCTGCCTGCCCTGTTGCGTAATGTACAGTGCTTTGCACGTCAGGCATAGTCAAGCAGTGCGATGAGAGGAAAAAAGGAGCTTAACATTACATTTACTAACCAGTCTTAGTGCAGATGGAGAAACCTGTCATTAAAAACAAATGAATTGAAAGCTGCTGTGATGCAGATCCATGCACTTGCTGTATCTCCTGCCTGAACTGTCGTGCTGTAGCACAGCAGCTCTCCCCTCAGGCTGTGTGAGTACAAGAGAGATGGGAGCAAAAGAAAGACGTGGGTCTACAGCGATGGCTGCAGGTCTGCCCAGCGCTCTCAGGTGTCTGCCTGATGTTCTTGTGCTTGCACAAAACGTCTTAGGGTTGTAGTGCACACTGCTAATTAAGTGGTAAGGCTTAATGTATTTCATTTCTGAGATGAGATAAGCTATCTTCTTAAAGATATCTTGCTTCTTTCTCACTTAAATTTTTATTGACTGAGTAAATGGCAGACGATGGATGGGCCACGATCTGCCTAGCTGGCAGCAGGTTGGCTTCCTTTGTGCCTTCATCCCTTCCATATCACTCAGGTGGGTGATATATGCCTACTCTTGGATTTTCTTTTTCCTTTTTAATAATTCTAGTGGGCTTTTTTTGCTATCCTTCTGGTAGGTGGTTTGGAGAAGGCTGTATTTCAGTTTGGGCTATGGTACTGAAATATCTAGGTTATGCATGAACCTGAGCTATGAAGCTCATGCATATTCTTTTTCACTTACATGATTTCACTGCTGCATTTGACTTGCACGGTTTCATTTGAACTTCTCAGTGCATGGAAAAGCAGCAGTTGCTTTTCTAGCTTTGCTTGTGAAATATAATTTGCTGGAGAGTATCAGCGTCCACTGAATCAGATCTGGGTGGAGCAGGGAGAGAAAGCAAATATGGGAAGTGGTGGATTCTGTCACAACACACACAAACTTGACCAGTCTCCAGAACATCGAGGTCGTCTCATAGAGTCACCCTTACCCTGCAGGTTGGAAACGGAGGCCGTTGGATGCCTATTCCTTGAAATCTTGGATGCCTGTCGTAGGGCTGAGCTGTTAAGAACAGCATCCCGAAAAGATGGGGGGGGGGGGGGGGGAAGGTTAAAGATGGTTTTAGAAGGGTTGTTGTAGATTTCTTTCAGCGTTCCTTTGCTTCCTGGTCCTGAGGTTGTTCTCGCAGGGTTTGCAGTAGCAGCATACTGCCTTCCAAAAGGGCTATTGCTGACTCGGGACAGTTACTGAAACCTGGAATTAATCTGGTTTCTGGATTAGAAGAGGAAAAAATAGGGATCGTTTGATGGGTTGGCCTCGGGCTCTTAGCAGTGTAAATGTTACTGTTGCCCTCTCTTCAGAAGTGTGGGAATCAAAGCGTTTTTAGGAAGTTAGGTGGAACCCATGAATGTTTCCTATGCAAATCTGCTGGGGCTTTTTTAGAAAGCATTTTGTGCTTTACCTGAGTAGTGCTTCTAATCGGTGGGCCTCGCTGCTGCTGCTTTCTCCTGTGTGTGTGTGTGTGTGTGTGTGTGTGTGTGTGTGTGTGTGTGTGTGTGTGTGTGTGTCTATAGGAAATATATAGATTAGGACTATGTATTAGGAAGGGATCCTAACTGCAACTGGAGCCAAAGGGAATTGCATGAAGGTTTAGGCCAGGTGAGCTGCTGGCCTCCTCTGGGGTGCATAACATGGCCACAGCTGCTGGGAAGGACACTGGAAGAAGCCATCTATCCAGGCACCATTTGGCAGACTTTAGTCTCTTGTTTTCTTTTAATTTAAGTAAAAAGATGCAAACTGAAGGTATGGGCTTTATTTGTAGATGAGGTCGTCTTAGCAGAACTGAATTGTTCCTTTTTTTTCCTTTCTGCCAGGTTATAGATGTGATATGAAATTGCACCTCACTCGTTTGCTCCTGCTCTTTTAGCTGGAAGTCACTAAATGTAGTTTTCCTCTTTTCCTTGTAGTAATGAATGTTATAACGATTGAAGACTATAAGAGCACATATTGGCCAAAGTTGGACAGTGCCATAGATCAGCTTTTAACTCAGAGTCCTGGTGACTACATCCCTATCTCCTATGAACAAATATACAGGTAAGGAAATCTGTCAAGTGTTTCATGACTTCCTTTTCGTATGTAAATGTTTGTTCTGTCTTGCAGCCCATGCATGTGTTGTATTTTTTATTTACATGGAAGGAGGTATACATATATAAAGTATATGTAAAGTAGAACATTGTTTAAATCCTTTGAATGGGTAAATATGAGATAAATACCTTGATATCCCATATTGTCAGAAGTAACTACTGAAGGGGAAAAAAATACATGAAATGTTGATGCAAGAATAATCTCCACCACTGTTGCTTAGTGCAATACATTACGAAATGTACTGAAGTCTCAACATCCCTTTCCTCAAAGGGGAAGAAGAGAAGGGCAGTGTAGGTGTCTGACTTAGTATTTCAAAGGGATTTTTTGTCATAGCTAGCAGGAGTCAACCTGGTGTAGTAGAAGTGCAGGAGTAAATTGAAGCAATTGGTGCTGAGGTCCTTTCATGTAAGTTGTCACTTGTGTGCTTCACATGAGATAGATTGGGTCTGGTTCCTTTTTGACCAGCCGTCCTGCTGCTGCTTGCATGGTAGAGGCTGACATGGTTCAGTCTCTTACATCTGCTTTCCTGTCTGGGGAACACCTGACTTGTACCTGGCCTGGAGATTTGCCTTGCTTTGCTTAGAAAGGAATCCTGTCACTCAGCAGCGCTGTGCTGCAGACACAGCTAATGCTTGGTTGGTTATAGCAAGGTTTGCTTCAAAGCCATCCAGACAAAAATACTGAATGCTTTTGAGACCTGTCAGTTTCTTAGGAGGTGGACTGAAATGGACGTGTTTGTTCTGTAGGTGAGAAGTATCCAGGTGTAGGTAAATAGGGTAGAAACTGGGGGGCTGCTGCTGTTTGCTGGTTCTTGCCTGCAGCGCAACTGGTAGCATGGTGTTGCACACTGAGGAATAACGCAGGCATTTGTCAATGCTTGCTCTTTTCAGAAAGCTTCAGCTCTGTCTCCTAGCTACTCGTTCTTAGTTGTTGGTCCCTCTAGTTTGAAACTCTGGATTAAGGAGCCAGATACCAGGTTGGCAGACCTTCAGTCTTCCCTCTTCACTCCAGTTAAGAACTTCAGTAAGATTCCTCTTTCCTCTTCAAGCTTTTGGAGCTGCTTTTGTCAGGATTCAGACATCAGCACATCTATAAGTAATAATGATAGTCAATTTGACTTGGGATGGGTTTTGCAACTTTAGTGTGGGTAATGAAGCTCCCCTCCCCAGCTTGAAATTACATATGTGCAAACAGCCATCAGGAATAGCAAAGTCATCATCTGCTGGCAGTCCTCCCTAATTGACATGATCTATGCCTAGTTAAGATTCTTTTAAAATTATATATTAAAGGGATAATAGGTTTTAAGTTAATCCTATTTAACCCTTAGACGTCAGAGTGAAACTTAATGCAATATTTCAGTGATACACAGATGTCTGAAGCATGTATTTTTAGTATTATCAAAACAAGGCTGTAACTTAGCATTGCTCAGAAAGCTGCCATGCCACTTCTGGAGTTTTCTTTTAAAGCTGTCTATGGATGTAATTACCCTGACACAGCCTTTTCCAGCCTGGAGATTTATTTATTGTGGTGTCCCTTTGCCTGACTTACGATCTAGACAAGATAGATTGAGGATGGAAGAAACACTTTTTGTTGACTTTATTGATGATGCTTCCTTGGCGTATCACAAAGTAAGTAGCAGACTCAGGGTGTAGATTCTCTCTGCTTCCCCATGCTAGTTTTTTACTTTGAAAATTAAGGTGTTTTTTAGTCTCAAGCAGATAGATATCTTTTTTTTTTTTGCAGTGAAATTGAGCTGAAAATAGGCTGTCTGTTTTGATCATCTTTGTGCTGAATAAAGGAATTGAGGTTTCTATATTGCAAACTTGAAATGTCTTCTTAGATACACGAGCTAGAGTATGTGCTGTGGTCAGTAACTGTAGGTGAGTACTCTGCAGCAGTGAGAGCTAGGAGGTGACTTCAGAGGGGTGTATGCTGATATTTGCTGTGGATCAGTTTACACATAAGCCACCAAAGTGTGACTGTTCTCATCTTTGAGTCCGAAGCTTGCTTGTCTGTAGTTGCTTCCTCTTAAAGGAATGAAGTTAAATACTGACAGAGTTGTAACAAAGTAGGATGAGGAAAATGTGGGCAGCCAAGCTGTGCTTCTGTCAATCCTTACAAGTGTTTCTTACGGCTAATGCAAGTAGATCACTGTTCTTCAGGACACCTTACAATCTCAGATCTTCATTCCTCACACTAACTGTCTTACTTGAGTGGTGCTGAGCTATGCTAACAGGTCAGTGACTTCTTTGGGGGTAACAGAAGGGCAAGTATGATTCACAGAGTCAGCCTACAATTGGGAAGTGAAAACAGGATCTGCAAATGGGGAAGTAACATCTAAATATAAATGTTCAGATAAAGTGTAAACATGTCCTACACTACTTAAAAAACTGGTGTTTGACTGCAGGATATGTTGCAGAAGTAAGTACAGTGATAGTGCATGTAGCAATAAGCAGACCTTTAAGCTTTAAAATTCAGTTTAGTAATGAGGCTATAAATGAAGCTGTCAACTTGAGGAAGCAGCTCTATGGATGATGCAGCAAACAAATATCAGGCCGTTGCTGCTGTTGATGCTCTGGCTGGTTTGTAAGAGATCACAGAAGTCATTCTGGCTTTTCTTACCAATGCTTCTTTCTTTGATCTAAATTAAATTGATATGTTTGCTGTTGCAGCACCATAACGAAATAGCTTCTGCTCCTGATTGTTCCAGAATAGGACCTGCTGTTGGTAGACTTCATGTGAAAGAATTAGGTCTTTTTAACTTTTTTTTTTTTAAGCAATACCAAACTACACATTATTTTCAAAATATAAGAGAGGGAATGGTGTAGGGTAGCTTTATTTCTTCAAAAAACAGCAACAGTGGCTTGCCAAATCAGAGGACTTTATGTGAGGGTGAGGCAGAATAGTTCTGGTGCTTTTGAAGTTGTCAAAGGGAACAAATACCAACTTGTAAAAGGTAAAGGGATATTAAATCTGTTACTGGTAATCTGCTCATTGAACCTTCTTCCAGAAGGATTTGAGAGCAGCAGTTACTGAAGTAGAGTGCTGACTCAGCCCCTGAAGTCCCAGAGTTGGTGCTCTACCTCTCCCTTGCATTACAAAATTCAAGTAGCCCTGAGCTGTGTCAGTGCCACCTTATCATGACATTTTTTCTTTGATTCCCTTGCTTAGTAAGGAATCACAATGTGATTATTCTCTTGGAGGGACACAGTGTTGCTGTTCTTTACCCTGTAGGTACCATTAAAAACATACCAGTATTGTAGTCTGGGATCTGGATGTCTGTGTATTTAAATTTGTCTGTGCATGTTCTAAGGAGCAGTCTTTGGCCTAAAGTGCTTGTTATTGCAGTACTCCACGTAGTCAGGGAGAGAGGGGCAGGACAGAGGCATGGGGTGAAGGTTTGGCCTGTCCAACGTACCACATGAAGGCTTCCTGTGCCTCTCAGTTTTTGGCAGCTATCTTTCAGGGGGCTGACTTCAGAGAATGTCAGCACTGCAGTGAGGCAGAAGTGACTTGGTGTTGATAATGCCCTGAAGATGACTGCCTTAATGCTACTTGCTGCTTAAAATAGTGTGTGTGTGTGTATGTATTTGTCTTACAACCATTGTAAATGTGTTTTAAGTACCTAGACCTACTGCAGATATGCTGTTATTGCAATACGAGACAGTAAAATGTCCTTAAAAAGCAAAAGTGACACTGAAGAGCAGAATTAATACAGCCAATCCATGAAGTGGAGAATAAAAGTTGCGTTGCTCTTTGCACATCTTTGTCTATTGTGAAATATAGTGGTTGGTTGGTTGTTTTTTGTTTAAGCTTTCAGTCCCAGAAGATAGAACAACATGCATAAGGCTTCATTTTTAGAACTTCTGGTCTGTTCAGAAGTGCACTGTTAGGAGAATTCATTGTAAGTTAAGCTGTAGTTAGGTGGGGGTGAAGGGTGATGAAGGCATGGATGACTTAAGAGTCTACTGGAGTTCATTTGAAGCTTAGGGCTGCATTTAGAAGTTCAGCAATCATTCAGTTAAGTCTGTTAGCATCTGAATTGAGACTTGAACAAAATATTTTGAAGTCTGTTACCCTTCATTGCAAACTGTTGTAAGTTCATTGTTTGTTCCTATATTTGTTTCTGCAGTTGTGTGTATAAGTGTGTATGCCAGCAGCATTCGGAACAGATGTATAGTGACCTAATAAAAAAGATAACTAACCACTTAGAGAGAGTCTCAAAGGAGCTGCAGGTAAGAAGCTGCACAATCTAATTCTATCTTTCCTGGGATCTTTGCTTATACTGGAGCAGCATGTAGATGGCATATAGAGGGTGTTGCTGTTGATTCTAATTTACGCCAGCTTACTAAATTGAGAGCTGCCTCACTCACTGACGGAATACCAACTGCTAGGTCTGACTGTATGGCACCAATTAGCCTTAGAGATACTGTGTGGACAGCAGTGCCTAAAACTTAATATAATACAGAATCAAAGATTTGAGAAGGGGAAATCTAAAGTGTAATCTGATATGTAAACACTTCAGTCAAATATAATCTGAGCATGACACGGATATCTGCCATCGCTTTGTTAATCTTTATAAACTGCTTTATAGTCTTAGTGCTTCATAAGCAGTGCAAAAATAAACCTAAAGGAAGAAATTAAAGTGAATTAAGTATGCAGTAATTCAGAACTGGTATTTCATAATTCATGTGAAGATTGTGTGCCACAGTTTATTCTGCGTTTTTCTTGCCTATCTCTAGATGTCAGTGGTTTACAGCAGTCCTAATACAACTTGTATATACCTATCTTCTTTACATCTTATTTGTGCATCCATGTTTGTTTTCACGTGTGTTCCTCATTGAAAATCCCTTTTAGGTTAGAATCTCCAGGCACGTGCTTGACACTGTCATCACTAGCAGCAACACTCATTCATTTTCTTAGTTTTTGTCATTCTCTGACTGATTTTTGAGTTCTGTACTGACTTATGTTGAGTCAAGCAGAGGTGCCAAATGCATAGGAACCCTAAATTATAGCAGCTCTTTCAGTGCTTCTAATAACTGATATGTAATTTCAGTCATGAGCAGTCTTACTGCTAACTTCATCAGGTACTTCTGGCTAAACTTGCATGTCCATCAAAATATACCTCGCTGTAATCATTCAGATCTTCTGCTCTCATGTCATGCTTTTCCTCTTGTTGCTTTCCTTAAAAACACAAAAGCCACAAGAAGACAACACCCCAGAATGTAGTGGATGTGATGTCTTTTAACTATGAAATATCTAGGTCATCTTGAGCTAGATTCCTCGCTGCTTTTCTGATTAATGATTTCTTTATTCCTCATACAGAGACAGCCTCAGCTGTTCTGTAACTGCTTGTCAGTGCAGATAAACATAATGTTTAGAATGAAGTCTTCCCTGGGTCCCGCTGAACTGGTGCAGCCTGTACATTTTTCCTCTGATTGTGAGAAGTAAGAGTCATTGCAGCTGTACAGGTTTGGCCAGTTCTTCTGATACATTCCGTAGTGGAGTACTACATTGAATTTGGAAATACCCCAAATTCTTTTCTCTGTAGCAGTCCTTGATGGCTTCCTTAGTTCTGAAACTGCATGTTTTGATGTTTCCCTTGGCACATACATGCATTTGGTTCTTCTGCCTAAAAACAAGGTTGTCTTCTGAGCCTGAGTTGTTGAAGGAGTAATTGACAACTATATAATGCAACCTTTGTCTTGCAAAAGTTTTCATACTTAGGGTAGACACACCTTATGGCAGGTGGCAGGAGAGTGGTAATATGACACTGTACCATCTTCACGTGACTTTGTTTTTGGATAAATGGTAAATACATCTTTTTGAGCCACTTGAAGAAAAACCTGTATGCCTTAAAAAAAATAATTGTTCTGTAAAGAAATTGTATTAGTTATGGATTGTGACGTTACTACAGCTCATTTTATTATCCTATGTCTTTGCTCTTCATACCTTTTGGTGATGTAGTCACTCGGGTGTAAGGCTAAGCATGATGCTAGATCTTTACCCTACAATCACCAACAAAAAATCAGTTTGTAAATGTTGGTCACTTAGAAGTTTCCAGTTCACACACTATAAATAGGAGGTATGCAAATCCTTTCAGTGCACGGTATGCGATGTTTCACTTTGATGTAAACTCATTCCACCCACCAACAATATTAAATTGAATTGTGGAGTTCTGTTGAGTTGACGAGGTGTGACTTAATGTGAGGTAATGTTTTTATGTATAGAGGCCAAAGTAGCTCAGGACAAGCTAGAGTACTGTTTTTACATGAGAAAGCAGATCATGATGACTGAAATGGCGGGCAGTTGCAGTGTCTTGTTCTGGACAAGCTGAACAACTTCATTTCACAGAAGTGCAATGGTTTCATGGCAGGTGGATTGCAGAATATCTGCGTGCAACCAACATGCCGGAGCAAGCCATTCCATACTAAGAGTGCTCATCATCAGCAGAAGCAGTAAAACTGTCAGATACCAAATGGTAGAAGTGGAGCATCTTAGGGGACCAGTCTGACCTGCTTTTGCTAGTTTCTCACCTTACTGGAGTTTATCCTCTTTCCTTGCTGCATTCATTGCAGGAACTCAATATGTATTTTTTTCTTCCTCTGCATGTCTGGCAAGCCTGCCTTTGGCTGGAGTTGGTGAAAGGATGGAGGTGATCAGAGTTGGCCTGGGTGTCCCAGGTACTGCTCAGGGCGCACTGGGATGTGCGTGCATTCCCTGGTCATCCCTTGCTGACTTCTACTCTTGCTGGCTGGGTTTCGTGTTGCGTGGCACTGGTGTTTGTTACCCTGAGCACACCTGAAGGGCTGCCCCATGCATTTTTGGCTCAAGAAATTAATTTGTGGTGGTGAGGGAGGAGTTAAGAAAGTATGAGTGGGCTGAATGCACACTCAGCATGTTTGGCATTGGGTGAAAAGCCATGAGTGTTGCCTGCTGAGAAGGACATTGAAATTAGATGAATTGCTTATTGTTGCATCATCACTCCTTTAAGATGGAGCCTTATGTATCTCAAGACATGTCTAGCTCCCTCCTGGCTGTGCAGCTCAATGATCCTCTCCTCCGGCTGTTTCAGTCAGGGAGAAGCTATGAGCAAGGGTTGCCTTCCTTTCTCCCAGCTGACGTTGGACCAGCTTTTCTGCATTAGTACGACTGAGTTTTGCCTCATGGAACTTCCAGTAATTAGGAAAATGAAGGTTCCCTAACTCTTGAGTTGGTCAGAATTCTGGATTATGTTTAAAATAGACCGATGGCAGAACACCAATGGACATACTTGCTGTTGTCCTGAGGCCTATTACGCCTGTATGCCTACTAATGATTTTTTTTTCAAGGTGCTTTATTTGGAAACTTTTTATTGGTAATGGACATAGCCCATTATGCTGTGGTTTCAAATAATGACAGCTGTTTTTGCTAAGGGTAAGTGCTGAGTCATTCAGATGTATGAGATAGGGTGAATATGCAGACATACTTTCATTTTGAATACATTTCCTTTTAAAAATAGTAAAACTATAAAACTGTATTTACATTAATGATTGGCCTAAACATGTCTCGTGTGCTTTGGCAAAGTCATTTGAAATTAATTGCTCTGTCCATTGTGTATCTCTTTAGGAAGTGACACTGGGAAGGACTTTGAGAATTGGCAATCAAAATGAACCCAGGCACTGAGCAGGCCCATGACAAAGTGCAAGTACAGTTAACCTATGATTGGTTTGGTTAGAAAAATCTCAGTAATTTGCTTAGGAAATGACAGTGAGGTGAAAAGCAATAGTTTGTTGTGTTCACAAGGCTTTCATTTTAGAGCAAAAGAGAAAAGGGGATCTATTGATTCTAAGTATTTGTCAGAAACAGTTCAGTTCACCGACTGAGTGTTCTTATGTTCCGTGAAGTTAATAAGTGAAGTCCTGCCTTTCTCTAAGTAAATAAATGCTAGTTTGCTTGCATGGTGTTTATTTTAAACCAAACAGAGCTAAAATGGCAGAATTTCTTGCTTAGGTTCCACCTGTCTAAAAGCACTGTACTGAGTTCAGAGCCAGTTGCTGATAGCCTGTTTACCCTCTTGGATGCTCTAGAGAGCTTGGGGTTTTTTCTCTTCTGTTATACGATGAGAGGAGTGTGTTTTATTACAAACAACATCTTATTATGAACACGAGGGAGCTGAGCAGTCTCTGGTGTTGGTGGATGATGTGCACAATTGTTGCGTAGTCCCCACGACCTGTGGGTTGAGTCTTTGCTGTGCAATGGCAGAGAGCTTTCCTACCTAATATTAATCCTTACAGCTTCTGAGCCTTCTTTGTTGCCAGCTCTCAAACCAACTGGGTCTGCGTATGAAAAAAATCTTCTCTCATCTTCCAGTTTAGTGGAAGAATATGTATTAGCATCTGGTTACCGTCAAAGTCATTCTGCTGTCTTAAGGACTGTCACATCTCTAGGAACTGAGTGCCCTGTATTGTGCTGTTGTGTCATCTCCTGTCTTTAGAAGTGTGTCAGCAGTATCCTTTGTGGACAGCCTGTACCTTCCTCGCCTTTTCCTTTCTGTATCGTGTTTATCTCCTGCTTGTTCCCTGTGATTTTAGGGAATTTTGTCTTCCATTGATGAGTGGGGTGTCATTTCCTTCCCCAGTTTTTTCTGAAATACTAAGCTGATGATTACTATTCTGATAAACATGGCAAGGCTGTCAGATGCACGATCTGGAATTTCAGTTCTGAACTTTGTTTTTGTTTAAGGAAGTGTTGTGTAACTTTCAGTATTTCTGCTGATTACAGGAGTAGACTGTGAAGCTTTAGGTGGCTTGTTGTGTTTTGCTTATGAACTTTACTATAGTCATCAGAGTGTTGTAAAGTGCAAGCAAGTAGTGCTTTGAGTGCATGGTGAAACTGAACTGGGTGGTGTTAGGTACAACACAACAGTTCT
Organism: Gallus gallus; assembly: GCF_016699485.2. Taxonomy (NCBI): domain Eukaryota; kingdom Metazoa; phylum Chordata; class Aves; order Galliformes; family Phasianidae; genus Gallus; species Gallus gallus. The sequence continues at coordinate 30,622,642 of NC_052537.1, read as the reverse complement.
TATTATACCTTAAGTTTTAGCCCAAACTGTTGTGTAGATGCTTTGCTTTCCTTCCAAGGTATGTTGAAGGTTACACGAGTCAGGCTGTATGATGGAACTTCTGACAAGACCATCTGTGCCTATTTTTTGTATGTAAGGTTAGGATGTGCACACCACCCACGTGAAGAATCCCATTATTATTCCACTGTTTGTATGGGTACTCCTTGGCTTGTTGGCTAAATGAGACGTAGCAAGCCTTCAGGTTGCTACAAGAGATGAAACATCAGGGAGGTAACACTCAAAGTAGCTCTTATTAACTTAAAATGTTTGATTCCCTGAAATGCTTACCGTAGTTACTAGAGTTTCTCAAGCACTAATATAGGAAAGAAATCTGCCACCGCTGTGTTCTGCTTGTAGAAAAGAGCGTAAGTTGTCCTGGAAAACAAAGCAAGGACTTCCATTTCTTAAGTCGTCTTATCAGGTATGCTGGTATTTCTCAGCATTCCTCTGGGTCAGATGATGTATACAACATATTTGTAAGAGGAAACTCAAGCTGGCTATTTATCTGGTCAGGGATATTTAAGGGGGAGAAGATTACCATTCTGGTGCTGTAGGCATTCATCCAGAAGTTCTACCAAGGGAACGTTACTTAATTGCCTGTAGAACAGGCTTCTAGTGCTCTGATCACACAGAACTGAATCGGATCAAGTGAGTAGTACTGGAACTCTGTCAGAAACCAGGTGTGGTAGAAATATGTGCATCTTGGTGTCTGGATGTCAAAAAGATGAAGGCAGTTATGAGTGTTTCATGACGTACAGCTTGAGGGCAGACCTTTTAATGAGGTGGCAGTCAGTCATTGAATGAACAGTACTTTGGCTTGATAACTGTTTTTCATAAGAAGTTTTGATAGTGTGTTTGGCTGGTGAGATAGACCTGGGAATTGCCTATATCTGCAGGGCAAAGTAAACAAACAGTGCTTTAATGAGGAAGAACAAAAGCTGCTTTAAAAGAGTCAGAGGGCTTACACAAATATCGAGGTAGTTTGTGTAGTTATAGCTGCACTCCCTTCTCACTTGGCAGGCGTGGGAGAGATGCTGCAGCGTGTGTGCTGCCATCCTGGCAGTGAGCGTGTTCCCAGGAAAATGGAACTGTGCATCAGTGTAAGAATGCAAGCTTTACCGAGCGTGTTGCTGATTGTGCCAGATGAGCATTCATAAACAGATCGGTTCTGTGTTCTCAAACAAAGACCTGTTATTGTTTCTCTCTTATGAGCCAGTTTTGTCTTGAGCCAGCAGCCTGTCTTCTGCTGCTTGTTCTTCTGTGTGTTCAGTCCACGTGTGATATTCAGACTGGGGGGGGGGAAAAGTAACTCATATTTTTCGTGTATATGCAAGCTCATTCAAATGACCAGAGATTAGATTAGATGCTAGACTTTTAGGGAAGGGTGCTTTAGTATACTGGATGTCACTGCTTGTTAGATGATGTCTACATCTTACCCGTCATCCTTTCTCAAATGTGTTTTTTAATTCTCATATCTCTTGGGGTGCTGAGATGTCTGTGATGTGGAAGGAGATTTAATGATGCCCTTAGCATCCGTCTTCAACAACAGCCACTGTATTTTATGCTAGGAAAGTGTTCAAAAACAAGTTGAAGATGTTAAATGAATGCATCTCCATCACAATTTGAGAAATCTGCCCTCATTTAACACCTTCAACTTGTTTTTTGAATGCAACTCAATCACAGTTTGTGAAATCTGACCTCTTTCTCCTGTGAGCAGACACATTAAATGGTTGCTGCTGGAAACTGTTCTTAACCCTGTGAGTGGTAGATGAGAGCTTTCGTAGGAGAGGATTTGAGCTGTTTTTCCATATAGAGGCTCTTGAATGAGTTGTCAGATTGATGGGTTTCAGAATGAGGAGTGGAGGAATGAGGGTTGCTCTTTTGGGAAATCGTTAGGCTAGCAGTACATTTTTCTTTCTCTATATGAGTAGCTGCTTTAATACATCCCTCAGGTACGATAGGAATGATTTTTTAAAGACTTAGTATTTTCTAGGGGGTTGTGAGGAATAAATATTCTTATCTTTTTTCTCCCTCTATAATTAAAACAGCTGAATGGATGTGTTACTGTTTCTGGACTAAGACCAAGAGTAAAAAATCCCAGTTCAAGCATAAAATCATAGCAGACTGTATAGATTTTTACATGCACATCTACTCTAATGCTGGCCATTTCATGGAAGAACCTTAGCAACCTCTGCTCACAAAAGCTTATGTTCAGTTGACTTACTGCAGTGCTTTTTTTTAATATAAATAAAATCCTTGCAGTTTATATGAAGCAGTCCCACTCCAGTGCTTGTCATACTAACATGAACATAAGGACATGGAGTAAGTTCTTATGCTCGGACAAATAATTGCTGTCAGTCTGGCTGACTTGAGCGGCCGTGCAATAACTCACAATGAGCAGAACACAGAGTTGGTTCTGTTTTCCCCACACAGGTTACAGTGACTCATAATGACCTGTGCAAACACTGTTTTTGAGTTCTTTGGCCTGTGCTTGTGAGGTTTTCTTTAAGTTTACAAGTGAAGCAATAATTCGGGACCGTTTGGTTGTCGAGCTCTTTTTTCTTTGTTTGGAAGCAAGTGGAATCAGGTTGTTGGTGCCTTTCTGTTAGCATCTCCAGCGCTGAAATACTACCAGAATAAAACTAACTCAGTGGTAATGAGATATGTTGATGTCATGAGGTTAAGAGTAAGGCTGAATGCTTGCCTAGTAAGTGCTTCCTGTGAAGCTCTTAAGGCTTCTCTCACCGTTCTTTTCTTCTGACCCAGAGCACTCATTTTCTGCTTGGTTACAGGGCAGTGGTAGCCAACAACTTCCAGGTATTTTCTGATTGAAGACTTGAGGTTGTTCTTGGAAGGCAGCTGGGTGTGCATTTGTTATTCCTCCTTAACATTGCTCTCTGTGTGCCACAGGCTTTGCCTGGTGAGCAAATGGTGTTTGCATCTTCAGTGCAGCAAAAAGGTACCAAACCTTGGTGGGTCCTGTAAACAGGAGTGGCAAACTGTCCAGGTGCCTTCTGTATTTTCTTTTAAGTGGAAAGTGTGGACTGTCTGGGTGAGAAGAGCAGTGCTCTGCGTCAGGCTGTTGTCTGCTGTTTGACACACTCTTTTGAAGTAGAATTTTCCTTTCTCTTTAATCTCAGAAGTTGCATACCGAGTCTTTATGAACCGAGGAGTATAATCATATTTAAAGTTGAGGTTAAAAACGACTGAAGCAGGAATACGTTTTGCTTAGAAATGCAGATTTCATTGCATGTGCTTTGCAATAAATTGTATATCTTTATAAATATATGCACATGAAAATGAGTCCCTGGGGTTTGTAGGCACTTCTATACATTGTTGGCATTTTGCACTGAAATTTGTTTGGCTGCCCCTGAGAACAGAATCTGCAATAAGATTAAAAACCTTATATATCGTTATTCCTCATTTTGATCATAACCTTTGGCAACAACATATAACGCTCTTTATTCCTCTGCCAGGTTTACTTTCCTTTCTGAAACCTGTGTGCTGTGTTGGAGTTAGCTGTGAAAATTCCCCCTGTGTTCATTAAGCATATTAAGAAGGGGAGCTAAGGAAGCCAGCAGAAAGAAAAACAGTTTTTTGTAAATGGAGACCACTTAATAGAGCAAAACACCAATGTGAATTCTAACTGCTCATTGGGGCCTCTGCTGAATGTTCGTGCAAAGGTTGAAAAGTCTGCTGCTTAAAGATAAGAGCTGTAAGCTGTGATAAGGTAGCTAAGGTGCAGTCAGCCTTGAGCATTTCTCACATCGCAGATGCTTTGTGAAAGATATCGGAGCTTGTTTTCTTGCAAGCTTTTTGTTGCTGCTGTATTTTTCACCCTCTTGCATAGAGCTGTAGGAGAGGAAAATGATGCAAGAGAAAAGAAGTGGTGCTTCTTGTAAGCGAGCAACACTTTGTCCTTAGGTGTGTGGCAGCAGAAGCTCAGGCAGCCAGCCCTACTCTTACGAAGGGAGCACAGGAGGAGGGCAGGAGGTAGCCAGTGGTGGGGCAGTGAGTTTGCATGGTCAGGATGGAGTGGGGATGAGTGGAGGAATGCTTCACCCCAGCTCTGCATGGCCAGGTATGTCCATCCTTGGCTAAGTGCGCTCTGATGCGGCTCCCTGAATCTCCTCATGTATTTGTAAAGCATGCAGTGGTTAGTACTTCCCATTTTCCTGCTTCCTCTCACAACTTATCTTAGCTAAAAAAGCCTATTCTGCAATGAGCTTCTGTATTTTTTCCTTTGAGAAAGAGGGTGTTTTACACAGAAAACAGCAGCGCTGTCACTGTGGTGCTGCAAGGCCTGTCAGGGAGATGGCACTTCCAGGTTTTTGTATGGCAGTTTTGCTTGGGGCTACAAGGTCGTGCAGTAGATTTCTGTGTAGGTTCCAGATGCAGAGCTCTCTGAAGATATTACTTCACAGTCCTGACTCAACACCCTGAATATTAGCTTTGCTCTGTGTGACTCAGCTGAAACGTAAAAATGCTTTCTGGGACGGACAGTGCTCTCTGACACTGGAGGATGTGCTCCATGCCCACACAGGTGCCAGGCAGCTGCTCAGCATCACTTTTCTGTCTCGGAACAGTGGGATCAGTGCACACACTGCAATGCTATGAAAGCTGGTTGTAGATCGTAGACCTGATAGAGAGCATTTTCATAAAGAATATCTACTCTTTAATAAGTGTTTTTATTTGCATATGCTAAATATTATTTTGCCACAGGCATGAGGAATTTCTTACTGAATGCACCTGTTCTGACACATAGTCCTAAGCAGAATCACTTAGTGGTGAAAACCCTTCTTGCTGGAGGGAGCGATAGTAGAAACTCTGGAAAGATGTATGGCTTGCTTTGTATAGATTTAGTGGATCACATACCATGTAGTTTCTGAGTTCACTGTGAAAGCATAGCCCATGCTGTTCCAGGTCTTATCTTGTTCAAATTACAACCTGACTTTTATGGTTTCTTGCAGGCCAGCCCTCCAGATCTCTATATTGAAAGATTTAACGTAGCTCTTGGACAATATATGGGAGCATTGCAGAGCATTGTGCCTCTTTTCATATATATGGTAAGTTCTGGAAAATTATTTTCAAATAAGGTATGTCCATGCACAAGATTCTGACTAAAAGCTGAAAGGAGTAAAATGCAGCTCTAACAACTAACAATTTTTCTTGTAGATCTTATCATTCAGGCATGTTTTGCTACCTTTATAACAGTTCTGATAAAGATGTATGGGGAGAAGAAGGGGAAGCTGTGCTTTTAAATGCAGACTTCTGGAATTGAGTTTCTGCCCTAATATTCCATTATTGGAAATAGGAGAATTACTTTTATTTTGACTCAAAAACAGCCTTACCAAATAGGCCATTATTTATATCTTTTTTGAGATGGTTTATTGACTTGTTATATATTGGCTTGGTAGTTTGGGCAGGTTACAAGGATGATTTTATTGCTTTTGCACACATTAAGACAAGATGGACACTTTGTGCCTGAAAGAGACATCTCTTTGAAATGTCTGTATTGGTTTATAAAGCAATTCTGACTGCTGACTGGACGTGGGCAAACTTACTTTCATAGCTCTGACTTGCAGCAGTTCAGATGGCATTGACTGTAACTGCTGTGCAGATTATGTACTTTATGATGTCTTCTGTATCTTTGAAAAAGTCTGTAATTAGCATAACTTTAGTCAAAATGCCAAGTTTCTCATTGCTTTTTTTAATGGTAGAGAATAATTAAAGCTTGGAGTTGCCTTCCTCTCAGAAATTATCCTTACACTGACATTGCTTAGAAATAAAAACTAAGATAAAAAGTTTTTAGCAAAGAAATGCTTGAATAAAACAAATTGCTGTAGTTTACATTACATCACTTTGAACTCCTCAGAAGTTATTTTCATTGGTAGCATCCCACTGTTTCAGAAGCAAAGACCTACATTTTAGTGGGTGTACCTGAAACCAAGCAGTTTGCTACAGTCCTTCAGCATAGTTTCAATGTGTAGATTTGTTGCATTACAAGAGGAAGTTGTCTGCCTTGAACTGGGTTTCTTCTGATCTACTCTTCACCTAGTTCATACAAAAAGAAATTCACTTGCTACAGCATCACATGTAAGCTAAGGGATGTGTTTGTGGTGATAATTTTGGTTTTTCTCTCAGTTCCTGTCATGATTTAATATCTCAGTTTAGTATCTGCTTAAAAATGGAGATAAGCTGCTCAGGTATGTACTTTATTGAATGGTCAGCTGTGTCTCGGAGGGTCTTTGATCACAGAAGTCAAAATCTTCAAAATTAAGACTGCAGTACCTTAACATCCAAAAATGTTCATGGTAGACACAGACTGTCATTATCATTTTATGTCCTGCCTATCTAGATAGACAAGATATAATTGAATAGATTTCCATATCTTTGTTTGTACACCTTAATTTTTACAGTTTAACTGATATGTGAACATAGGCAAAATCATTAAAGAGTAATAAACAGATCTCTAGCATGAGTACTTGCATAGTAATTGTAAAATAGAATATTTAACAAAACCTAAGTACACAGTTGATATTTTAAAGGAGCAATATCTTCGAAGCAAGAGTAGAGATTTGTTCAGGCAGTAAAACTCTGTTCCTGCAAATGAGAACAGACCTGAGAGCGGCTTCTGTGCTTGTTCTCTATCTGCCAAATGTAGTCCTGATGTCAGCTATGTAGCTGTTTTTGAAGGATAACATAAAGTTAAGACTCAAACTTGTTCCCTGATATCATATTAATCAGTTGCACGTGATGTGGAAGATGCTGCTAGAAAGGTCAGGATGGAAAATGTTCTCTTAGTTTATTTGTGTATATTTGGAAGTATTTATAATGCAAGACTTCTGCAGTCTTACATTATTGCATGGGAGAAAACTCAATGAGATGCAACAGCAGTTTCCTTTACTTAGACAAGAAAATCAGATTACGAAACAACTGCAGGAGCTGAAAGCCTAGTTATTGTCTAATATAAATTACAGCTTTGCAGTTTGTTTAATAGGTACTTCCAAAGAGGATTTAATGGAAGTTGTTGGATTCTGCCTTTTTATTGACAATGCCAGTGCTTTACTTTTTTGGTAGTGATGTAATTGTTTTAATCAGGAGTTTCCGAGGTCACTGATTTGCACTAATTAACTTTTTTTCTGAAAGGATGGTTATATTAATGCTTAGGAAAACTTCAGGCGTGTATTTATGCGTTTAAAAATCTAAGAAGCCAAGGAAAATATAAAGGTTTTTAATAGAACTGGAATGTGTTTTTTCTTTTGTTGGCCACAAGAGATGTAATTAGCCTTAGGGCTCAGTGCTGTGCATTTGAAATCAACAGCAATGCTTTTCTTCTCTTTGCTGGTCCATACCAAACCGTATTCTTGTGTGAATGGTGGAAACACAGGACGGGCTTTCTTAACGTGCTTTTATGTGGTGATGGAGCCCTTGGGTGAGAATTAAGAGGGCTGACTTTGATTCTTTCCTCGCTGGAAGCACTAGTGGTTTTCGTTTTCTAATGGTGATGCTCCATCTATTGCTACATTGAACTTTTCAAGAAGGCATGGAGAACCAAATCACTCTTGTGGCTCTAAATTCAGTGGGTTTAATCTCCTTCAGAAGTTCTGGTACAGAAATGCAGATGAAGCAAATGAAGCTAGAAGTCAGCATAGCACAAAGGTTTTTGTGCCCAAGAATAATACCAAGTAAATAATTGTATTTGGTACGCTCAGTAAGTCTAAATGAAGTTATTCTAGATGCTTGCAGCCCTACGTATGATTGTACACTGCACACATGAATGAACAAAAATCATGTATTTGAAGAAAAAATTAAAATCAGCATTTAGAAGATAAGTTCTTGATTGCTAATTATAGTTGGGTAGATGAAGATCTATTATTTTGTGGTAGGAGGTGGGCCTAATTCTTGTGAACCCTGTGGGTTTCGGTTAGTTGAGATTAGAACCTTATTTATCATTGCCTCTAAAATTTATCATTGCCTCTTGTTCTTACTGGGTGGCTTTGCACTTACTTATTAGCTAGGGGGCATTTTGTGTGTTTATACACAAAGAGATATCTTTGTATACATACATGAATGAGGTAATAAACACCCATGTACTGTTTGTTTTTTCTCTCTAAAGTGTGTTTTGCTTTCCTTTTAATGATATTGACAGAGTCATGTCTTCTAATGTTAGTCAAGGTGGCTTCTAGAAGAAATGCTTGCATTGTATCTGAGTTTCTCAGGTGTTGGTATATATTTACTATTTATTTACCTGTCTGGTAAATCTTGACATTAACTCACTTTTCAATAAATACTGATAGAGCTGAAATAGTGACTTCTTATGTGAAAAGTGTTCCTGGTTTTCCACTGACAAGAATGAGACACTTATTCTGATGTCTCTTTTCAGCACTCTGGGCTGGAGATGGAGTACTTGCTCTAGGTTTTCAAGTTTTGAGTAAGAAAATAGCATCACTTTTTGCATGTCTTTGTCAGCTGCATTTAATATAAGAAAATTTTGAGGCTATGAAAATAAAGAAGGTAATATCTCCTCTGTTGGCTCATAGGATGATGTGGTTAGCTTGACGTTGTCCTGTGCTGGTTGAGGTCAGTGTGTGTTGTAGAGGTGCCTTAAGAAATCAGAGTGATGGAAGACTGAAGTACAGCGTGTAGGCTGGTGCTACCTAGTAGTAGAGCTTCTTCCATTACTTCCATTACTGTGAATTTCTGTTGCAATGACAGTTAACCATTGGTGGGGGGGGAAAAAAAAAGTATCACTTAAGTGTTCTAGTACGTACCTTTACATTAAGTTGATTTTCTAGTAGCATGGCTGCATAATACTATGCAGGTTGTCCAGATGAGTTCAGTTGGCCTATTTCCAAGTTAGAATTGAAGTGATAGGAGATTTTTTTTGATGAGACAACTGCACTTTTAGGTATTTAATGCCCACGCATGAAGTACAGTCAGGAAATCTTGCTATTAATTGCAGACTTGGAATTGGGGAATAACGCCAAGTGGTACATTGGGTTTAAAGTCCCTCAGGGAAATCATGGACAGAATTTCTTCTGAGGGCTGAGGAGACAAATTTATTAATGCTGAGTGGGTCAAGATAATTGAATCCTAAAATTTTTTGATGTAATTTAGATTAATACAGGTTTGTATATATCACTTATTTCCACATTACATTGGTTTTGAATATCTGTCCTCTGAGACGATGAGTGAACCACAGGAGTGGGTAACTCTACTGGTGATTTATTACTATAATATACCTATTTTAATGGCTTAATCACAATTAGATATTTTAAATGTGATATCCAGCCCTATTTTGCTATTTATGGTGTTTATAATGTTCTAAAATGTACCAGCTTTTTTCCTACAGATTCTCATCTGGGTCAATGTGCAGATGTATCTGTAGATACATTTAAAAACCAAACGTCTGTAGATAATTAACTTTATTAATGCTGTAGTACTACATACAGTCTTAATTTTAAATACATATTTCTTTGTAGTACAAGACTGTTTTATGTAATATAAAAGCAGGCACCAAGGAAGCATTTTGCAGGCCAAATATTCTACGGTTCTAAAAGTATAAACTATTTTATTCAGGATTAAAAAGGTTAACTTTATTTCCTATTATGAAAACCAACCACTAATATTTCTGTCTTATTTTCCAGAATAAATTTTACATAGAAACCAAGCTTAACAGAGACTTAAAAGATGACCTTATAAAGCTGTTTACGGAACATGTTGCAGAAAAGCACATTTACAACCTAATGCGTAAGTACCCTTATTGACTTTTTCTTATAATGGGAGTCTGGAAAACTGCAGTGCTTTCAGATATTGCAGAAATGCACAGCAAATAGAAAATGGCAAATGGTTAAGAGGGCTCAAATACAGATTCCTTTTGAAGGCATAGGAAGGAATGTTGTTTCTTCTGTGTTGTTTTTCATTACTGGTTGAAAACTAAGTGCATTAAAATTAAGTTTTTGCTACAAAATTTGTAATTTCTGATATACCACATCAAGGAATACAAGTCAACAGTTATTTTTAAATGGTTTTTTTTGGTATGAAGTCATGATTGCTGCAGTATTTACCTTGAAGCAATTGCTGAGTGTATGCTGTGCATACATGTATGATGGGTGGTAAGGGTCGGGTTTTCTTTCTCCTTGCTGGATTAGTAATGCCCTTCTCCTTTGACTGAAGGGTTTGAGGTGCACCAGAATAATGGGAGATAATCAGTTTAATTTCATCTTTTTCTTGCTGTCTGGAAAAGTCTGTGGTGTAAAGCTTTTAGGCATCATCAGATCACCTAGGAAAGTGAGGTCAGTAAGGGAGGTCCATCCATCACGTAACGTTTTATTTTGGGCCAGAGACATTTAATGAAACGTGGTATGACGATTCCTCCAACGAGATCATGGAAAATTCAACTGACGTTAGATTTAAGTGTGTACCCGTTCCAGGTAATGAAAATATGAATGTGATTTTTTTTTTTTTCAACGAGAAAGTAAAGGTCACACTTTTAATCAAATCCTCAGAATGTGAGTAATGTCAAATGTGTTGCTGTGTAGTTAGTTTTCTGTGAATTGATGTAGGAGAATTAAATAGAAGCTACAGATCACGTACTGCAATGAAAGGGGAAAAAAATGTACTCTTCCCCAGCTCTGTGGTAGTTACAGAAGTAAAATTGAAGGAAAACACTGAAAAATAATCTGCCACCTGTCTTGCTGCTCTATATGGAGGGTGTTGTTTATGAGCACCTTTCTTGGATTTCATTTCAGCCTACTTTCAGCTTAGTAAAGCAAAGTAAAACAATAACAAAAAGACTCCTAAGACTTGCATAAACTCTCAACTATGATCTGACTTGGTTAAACCTTGAACAGCGGGATCTTTAAATTGAGATAAAATACGCAAAATAAAATTCCCAACTTGTGAACAAATGTTGAGGAAATTACTGAATATTCACAGTATGTGTCATTCTGTTGAGGTACAGAGAAATTCTAGTGTTGTATTTTCTCAGCTGCTGTAGATTGCTGATATTCATACCAGAAAGACTGATATTTCCTTAATTTTCAGAAATATGAGAGCTCTTTGAAAATAGGGTATATACATGTATGTGTGGGTTTTGTGACTTCACTTTCAAATGTCATTTTCAATGTGTGATACTGTTTTCTAAGGTTTTATACAGATTTGGTTCAACAGGATAGCGTTGGTGTGTTATGAAGGAAGAAAATAACATTGAGTGGGCATACATAGGAAATTCAATGATTTGTGATCTGTACTGAAAAAATTGAGTTCTGGGTGTGCTTAGCATGAAGAAGTGTGTCCTCCAAGAAAGAAGAACCAAAGCATTTGTTGAATCAACTTGTGATTTAGACTCAAGGAAAATAGTAACATCTGCTCTTGAATTTGTTGCTATGTTTTTCACAGGCAGGCATTTCTGTTTGTAGTGCCTTGTCATTCTGTCAGAGCCTGGCAGCTGGCACTTCCATCCAAGGCTGCGTTCAGGAAGCAACTGTAAGGAAATTTCAGTTCTATTTGCAAGTTCCTTCTCTATTTCAAATTAAAAGAGAGAAAAAGAAGAGTCAGGAAATGAGCATAACATACATCTGTTTCTCAGCATTTGATACTGCTCAGGCTGCCAGGGGCTCCTAGTCCTTGTGTGGTGTGGTTGAAAGGAGGATGCAGGAGGGGCTTCTGACAGAATGGAGAATGGCTGAGTGCTTAGTTGCAGAAAATAGAGTGCCTCTTATTAAGGTGAGAATTCTTTATTTGCAGAAAACAATGCAGCATAAGCAGACAGATCTTGCCTGCAAAGCTTGGGCTTCAGAGCACTTCTGAGCAGCTAATGTCACTATGTAAATTACACAAAAACATGGTTGTGTTTTTGTGAAGTATGTTTATACTGGCACATGTTTATCAAGTCAGTGCTCTTCAAATTAAAGCAATGCATACAAACGACGTGAAAGTAACCTGGTGATTTTCCTTATGAGGCCTAAAGCTGGCTCTTGCTGATAAGGGTGCTGTATAAAATGGCTTGGGAGAAGTTGTGATGTGCAGAACTACTTAAATGAATGTAGCAAACAAAGATATAGCATCTTATTTACAAGAAGCCTCAGAAGTAAATAATGCAGACAAAAACTACTTGTCAGTAGGAGAATGTTGCCTTTATTCATTCTGGGTTCCTGCAGTCATTGTCACCTCTGCTGGCTTTCTTGGGTTGTAATGGCTGTGCCCTGGGAACACCCTGCCTTGTGTATAGAAAAATGGTCGTTACTGAGGTCTTTAAACGTCTTCAGTTGTGGAAGTGGCTAACAGCTCCTGATGCTCTCTAATTTTACTACTTGACATAGGTAGAAATCAGTGGTGGAGGGTGGTTTTAACTAACTGATGTTGTTCCCTTTTAAGAGTTCGTGAGCTTGGTACCAAAAGCAAGGTTGCTCTATAATAGCTCTGTTTGTTTGTTCCATTAGCAGTGTACTGTTGTTTCTGCTTGGTGGATAGATGAGTTGGTTTTAATTACCCCTGTTCTCCTTACAGAACCTAAAGAGAGCTTTGGGCTGGAATCCTGCTGTGGAAGTTGACAAGGTCCCAGCTTCTCAGTGTTGAGAGGAAAAGGAATGGTAGCTTAAACAAATCATAGAGAGGAAAGTAACTTTAGAAAGATCTGTCACTTGGATTCAGTGAAGGTGAAGGGATTTTGCTGTTTCATCTTAAATTTATTTTTTGGTTGTGGAGATATACTTCAAGAGAAAGGTAGTTTATGTTGCAAAAAGATTCTTCCTTTAAAGTGGCAGGAAAGATATTTCCCATGTGGGTGACTTCTGAAAGATACTGGAGAAGTTGACCTGGAAGCTGAAAAGGGCTGCTAACAGCGTCTGGTGACGAGTTTGTGCAGTGTGCTTTTTGGTTGCAGCAGGTACAAATGTAATAGAAAATGACAGAAAATGAACGAAGCTGTAGCTGTTGTTCTCTTCTGCAATTATCAGTGTTTGTCTTTGCCTTGTGGAGATGTGTGTGTTGTTCAGGCTGTGGTTAAGCAGGGAAGGTGTGCTGGTATGTAAAGCCCTACGTTACTTTGCAACTGAGTATTACTGACCTCCAGAAACACCATAATGGCGATGAAGCAAGGGACCTTCATCTCTTTGGCTGCTTACTGCTATGGCATAACTTCTTTAGCAACAAAATTCCATATCAGGCTTTCCTTTGTAAATACTCCAGAAGAATGGTAGTGCAAAAGGTTGAGAGAAGGACTTTGGCGAAGCCAGGTTTGTAGCCTGAGAGTACAGCTACAACACGTAGCATGGGCTTCAGGTTGGTGTGTTTGCTTTTCCTTTACTCCCCATACTTCACCCTTTGGCAGGTGGACAAGAAGATGCAAATTGGCTTTTTCCCTTCTTAGGCTAGTGTTTATTTTTCTCCATTCTAACACTGATCTCAAACAACCTGCTTAAGAGAAGGAGCCTATCATCATCTTGACTCTCAGGGGATGAAAATCCCTGGGGAAGAGAGAAGCACTCTACTTTTCTGCTTTTTCAGAAAGCATTGCCCACAGCCTCTGTATATGCTGTGTAGACTTACTCTGAAGAAGTCTTTCTCCTTTCACAGTCTAAACTACATCTGCATCATCAGATGATGATCTAGAGTGTAAACAGCCAATATTCTGCTGTTGAGGACCGGGTGTTGGTTCACATTTACGTGCATTTTGGGGAGTTTTACTTCACGCTTGGTTATGTCTGTTCCCGTGGGCAGAATGTTATTTGAGGGTTTGAGCACAACTGGTTTAGGTTTACACCAAAAGAATGGAATTACTGTGCTCCAAGGCACCTCTGTCATCTGAACTGAAGTGCAATAAATGGGATAATCAGTGAATTTGCTTCAAAAGTATGTTTCTAATCTGAACTCAAGCATTAATGTAGAATGAGCCGTTAAGCGTTTGAAATCACTATATTTTCCTTTCAGAGAGACACAGCAACTGCTGTAATGGCAGAAGCAGTGTGGTACAATAAAAAAGGTGCTGCTCCATTGCTGAGGCGCTTTTCTTCTGTAACACTGCATGTTGCTCTGCCCCGTGACACTGCTTTACTTTTCCTTTGTGTGCAAAATCAATAGCAGAAGAGCATCTGCACAACTTTGCCACCTTCATAAAAATATTTCTTGTTTTTTTATGTTTGATATGGAAAAATGAATGGTAGGTTTCTTAAAAGGAAATTTAAAAAAAAAAGGAAAAAAGGGAGAATAACTCTCTTGTGTGACTTGCTGTGTCTGAAGACTCAGAGTGGGTGTCTCAGTAGGTTAAATGGGATGAGAAGATTCCTTTCTAAGGGTCTTAAAGCAAGGTAACACAGTACGAGGAGAAAACACTGACCATTCCAGTGTGTTTGTACCTAACAGTAAGTTGACAGTAAATGTTATGGGACTTGCAGGGTTTCTATTATATAAAACTTAAGGTCCTTCTGAAGATCTGTGGAAAGAATGCATATATTGATGAGTTTTTGCTGGAAGTCACAGAACTGTGATTTGGTTTGCAGTGTTTAATTTCTAGGTTAAGATATGTAGGAAGTAGTATCAACCCATCACCTCAATTTCAAATTTCCATTCTAAACCATTAAACAGTATTTTTTTTATTCAGAGGCAACCTATTTTTGAGTTCTTCATTAAAAGTCTCATGCTCCTTCCAAATATTGGAAGGCACAGGTGATTGCTAAGGGCCACCAATTGCAGTTATGTTCCATTTCTTTTCCAAGTGTGCTGGGGCATTGCTATTGCAGGATAATCGGCCACTCCTTCTTTGAGATGTTGAATCGACACATTTATATCAGTCTGTTCTTAGACCTCAGAGGGTACTTGTGCACTATCAAGGGCAATACAGAATAGCTTGTTCAGCTACCAATATTCTTTGTACTTTGTGCTCCACAGCTTGATGGAATAATCAAGAGGAACACCCACCAGTGTGTGGGTGGGAGCAACAGTGTTGAAATGGTCGTGGTGATTCAGCAGGGCTCAGTAACTGTAGAGTAACCATGCTGGTAGCAGTACTGTTAGCAGGTACTATGCACCCATGTTCTCTGAACAGCACTTAAACTACTCACAAATTTTTGTCACTGAAGTAAACTTTTAATTAAAGGACAAAGTTCCTTTGGAAAGTTGCAGTTGTGTTTCTTATTTTTCTTGTTTCATGTTGCAGCACCACAAAGCAAGGGAGTTTTTTGATCAGAAATGTTATTCCCAAGTAATGGCTGTCGTGTTTAACCTGGCTTATTGTAAGGGAATAGCAAAAATGTTCCCATTTCAATAAACCTTTATAATACTGCAAACATGAGGAAAAAAAAACCCACTTCTCCAATTACAGAATTCCCAAAGTCCATATTTTTCTATTTATAGTTTTGTTTTTCATATTTTTTAACAGCACTGAATATTTTCCATGCGATTAAGACTTGAAAGCTTTAGTTTGTAGCATTTATATTAGATATTTAATAAAGCTTTTGGGCTATACTCTGAATATTTTAAAGTAATCTGTGGCCTCATTAGAATGCCTAGTGGGAAATGCTTTGGTAATAGATCCAACTTCTGCATGTTCTTCTCTAGCTTAGTTTCAACTTATTTCAGGCTTCTGAAGAATTTCAGTGACCAGAAACTATTTTGGTTTAATTTCAGGAACTACAAACACAGTATCGGGAGGGATTTGGTGTAACTGCCAAAGTGAGGTTTAAGCCAGAAGGAAGGTTGCTTTCATGCAGAAGGCTTTTAAAGATCTAAATCAGCCATTAATGCGTACAAATATATTAATACTGAAGAGATGGTAATGCCCTAATATGATCATAAGGGCACATGACAATGCCCTTAATAACAGGCATAGCATTTGGTTACCCTTGAGGGGGATCAGACAGTTGGACTTTATTTTTGTGGGCCCCTTCCAGCTGAGTTACTCTATTCAATTGTACCTGGGCTAAAGTAATGAACACGTAATTCATGGTCAAGCTTCATTAGTTAATTTAATAGCAAAATAGGCATCAGGCTTGTGGAAACAAAACCAAAAATCCAATCACCCAATAACTAAACAACCAAACAACCCATATTCACAGTTCATGGACTCTGTTCATAGCAGTTCCCTTCCTGTTTTGTTGTGTTTGGTGGGATGCTTTGCATGGACTGGGTTTGGGAGTAAGGACTGAGATTTGAAACCAAGGTGAATCTGACATCCTGCAGGAGAAGAAGGGTGTTTGGGATCAGATGGATCCACTTTGATCCAGCTGAGAGAAGTAATTTTTTATACTGTCGATTTGACTGTGTGTGATCTGATGATATTCTGAAAGGGCACAAGTGCCAGCTAAGCCTCTGCTAGCAAGCTTTGTTTCAATTGTGCACTGGCAATAACTCCCTTTGTGTTGCTCTGCCTCTCTGCATTTCTCACTGATTTCTCACTTGGAGCAGTGGGAGGGCTCTAACACTGTGGGAATATCAGTTTCTATTCTGAAGTACTGTGAATATTGTATACATTACTAAATTTAAGTACTAAGTAGTACACTTTGCATGGTGGAATAAGAGCTTTATTAATACATTCATTTTGTAGCTTAGTTAAGCACTCAGTTCTGTTCCTGTTGAGAGTTTATAATTTTTAGAGCACTTGAGTAATTACAACTTTGAACACACCTACCAAAGCCAGACTTAAACACGATTTGTTAGAATATCTTATTAATGAAATATCTTATAAATGTAAGTTCTAAAGGTCTTGTGAGCTAACACACAAAGCTGCACTGTTTTCCTACAAAAATTACATCTGCCAAGCAAAATAACTCTTTTGAAGAAATGTGGAAGGACATAGAGACTTTTTCTGAGTGGTTCACTCTTAGCTTTTTGCAAGTAAATCTTGAGTTGCATACAGCTGAGTGTGGACTTGCAATGTATCATCTACTACTAATTTAATCATTGGGTCCTTGGTCTTGCCCCAGGTGCCCCCTGTAATTATGAAGTAACTTAAACCTTTGTTAAGGAACAGGCTGTGTGAGCACTGCTATGGAGCAGTGGAGAAACTTGGTCACAGCAGAGTACCTGAAGGGCTGTGGGGTCCGTGACAAAAATCCCTTAGGGGTATTGGCTTCCCTCAGGTTAGTGGTGTTCCAGAGCATCTCATATCTCTCCCTACACTCAAAGCATTTCATCATGGGAACCCACGCTCCTCTTCTTTGATTCTGCCGCAGTTAATTAACTGTTAATAAGTTAATTAACTTCTTTACATATTGGTTACTTAGTCTGTAAGATGCAATGTTAGTTCAAAGGTGCTGCGGAGGTGGTCAGATGGTATCGTGGAGTCATTACTGCTGTCATTCACCCAAGGCTTTGCCTCGCCCTGCTCTGTGTGCATGCCACCTCCCAGAATCACAGAATGGCCTGGGTTGGAAGGGACCTCAGGGATCATGAATCTCCAACCCCCCTGCTGGGCAGGGTCACCAGCCTCCCCATTTACTAGACCAACTTGCCCAGGGCCCCATCCAACCTGGCCTTGAACACCTCCAGGGACGGGGCATCCACAACCTCTCTGGGCAGCCCGTTCCAGCACCTCACCACTCTCCTGGTAAAGAACTTCCCCCTAACATCCAACCTAAATCTTCCATCTTTCAACTTAAAACTGTTCCTGGCATTGGGTCACAGAATCACAGGTCGGTTTAGGTTGGAAGGGACCTTGAAGATCATTGAGCTCCAACTTGCTGCTGTGGGCTGGTTGCCCCCACCAGATCAGCTGCCCAGGACCCCTTCCAACCTGGCCTTGAGCACTTCCAGGGATGGGGAATCCAAGCTTCTCTGGCCAGCTGTGCCAGTGCCAAGGGTTGAAGGAACCCATGCAGCTCCGGTGTTCTGGATTCTCATTAGCTGCTCCAAAAAGCAGGAGTGAAAGTCTTCATATGTGGAGATTTTTTCAAAGGTCGGGATTGTAAAATAGCAGCATATCATCTTCAGTGCAACTGGCACAGCTGTTTCTCATTGTTAGTGTTCTTAAGAGGTAATACAGGACTGACAGTTTGGGTAAGAAGTGGTTAGGTTCCATTGCAAAGCTGAAGGTGAGTTTCTGTGCAAAGCAGTTCCCCACTGTTGAGGTACTTAAATTTTTGTCTCTAAACCTGCATTGAGATTTTCAGACCTAGGTGGAAGCATTTGGAGTTTTCTTCATTCTTATGGAAATCACTCTGAAAATATCTGTTCTTACAGTTGTGTTGCTCATCGTTCAGATATTGGTATCTAGCTTTAGGGGCTGGGTCATGGCCTTATCCCTCTGTCTGAGAGGGTGTGATGAAGAAGGAGCCAGGCTCTTGTCAGCGGTGCCCAGGGCAGGACAAGAGGCAGTGGGCACCTGCAGGTTACAGAGCACAGGCTGCCCATACACACTGCATGGATTTTTCCATGACTGTCTGTCTACAGATATTCCTTACAGAGCATTAGCCCCCTTTTTAACGTGACAATTTGTAGCTTTCTTGGCTGCCAGGAGACTGAAGAGTAGGAAATTGGCTGTAAATATGTCATTATAAAACAAATCACATGCCCTCACCACCTCAAGCCCTCAGCTGAAAGGAGCAAGCACTTTAAGATAGATGAATTTATTTTACACAGAACTATAACAGTTCTATTTAACAACTTTGATTACTTGGAATGAGAGGTTAGAAAAAAAAGCTTCAGTAATCTGCCTCTTTCATGAGTCACTTACACAGCTTCAGAATGAGCACAATGTAATACTGCAGGTTTTTCTTATGTTAAGTGCTATAGTGACAGGTACGGAAGTTGGAACTGGAGAAGCAAAGATGTTTGAGAACCAGAGGCTGTAGTGTGTAGGTGTAGGAGATGTGCCCTTTTAGGTAGAGTTGTAACAGTCGTTTCTCCTCTGCGAGGGTTTGTGTGCTATTCAGATGTGTCATAGAGGCACAAAAACAGAGAGGCAGCAGCTGGTTTAAACCATAGTGATCTTTTTTTTTTTGGTTGTTTTTATAGTTCAAATGTAAGGACAAACCTTGAAGAAAGCAGTGCAGGCTGCAGGTCTGGCTAGCTTTGCATAAGCAATGCATATCTACTGCTGACAGTTATTTCCATTAGAAGAAGGTGCAATTATTGCAATGCTTACTACAAGGAGTAGGTATCAAGAATGAAATAGAAGTGTTTGCTTTGGTTTAAAAGAGCGAATGACTCATTTAATTTCTAGGGTTTTTTTCTGCACTGCTTCATTGGTGGACTTTCAATCCAGCCTTAGTTCTATAGGCAAGATGCTAAATAATACAAAGGGAGGATTGGTGACTCTGTAGGTATTTACCACACTGGTGAGGGTACTTCTAATAACAAATTGTTTACTTGTGTATCAGACTACTTAAAGCTATTGCTTTCTTGTTTTTACCTCACAGCTCCCACTGCCTCTCTGAAAAGGGGTGAAAAATAATTTTTCATGTTTCCATCTCACATAATTTGAGCTGAATACTTCTACAGAAAGATAAAGTTTTAATAAGAGCTAAAAGTTCAAATAGGTGGCTGTTTCCTTTGAGGACATCTGATAACAAAAAGGGCACAATTGCTGTATTTCTCTTCAACTAAAGTATGTGAGTAAAACACTACTTTTTAAATTACGTAGATAGATAATTATACTTCTCTTCATTTTATTTCAGCTTTACTTTTGGAAGCTCAGTCAACACCCTTTCAAATAACTCCATCAACCATGGCAAATATTGTGAAAGGCCTGTATACACTAAGACCAGGTAAAAAGAGAAGTGCTCAAGTCTCTCACTACTGTTGTTCTGATATATTTCACCAAATACGTATGTCGTTGTTAACTATCTAATGTATATTTACCATGCACATGTGTTGTGTTTTGTCAGTCGTAATGCTTAGTTGCACTGTGACCTGCACAAGGTGGTATAGTAACCATGTGGGTAACAAAGTTGTTGTGGTTTTTGGGTTTTTTTTTGTTGTTTTTTTTTTTTACCCAAATAACACAGCAGCAGACTTTCTGCTCTGAAGATGGTAGGAAGATCTTCTTGTTCTGTAAGAATAAATAAGTTTTTTTTAAAATGAGTCAGTTATGACACTGGTTTCAAAGGTGATGCGTTAAAATGATGAGTTATTGTCAGCAGCTCTTCAAAAGGTCAGATCTCTGACATAAAATGAGTGACAGTTTCTTCTCTGAAGCCATAATTTAAATGGTATCATTTCATGCAGACATTAAATTAGTTCCTGAGTACACCATGAACACCTTATGCAACAATAACTATATCCAAAGCAAAAATATGTTACAGACTCAAATCAATTTTGCACCAAACCCCTTCATACTGCAATTTCTGTGGAACTGAGTCGAACTTTAGCCTGTGTTTAAAAAGAGGTCAGCAACTGAGAAAGTACTCAAAATATCCATAAGTATATGGTACCTGAAGCTTGCTGTGAGCTTGAGTTCTGTGCTGAAATGGCGGTTCAACTAGTAAAAGTAAGATACATTTTAATATTGCTAGAACTATGTATTTTTTAGTCTCTAATGATGTACTGCAGTCTTGCTGTCAAGTCCTGTCTGCCTCTGGCAACTGGAAAGGAAATGGTTTGGTTGCCCTCTGAAACTTGCAATGAACAAGATAATCTCTAAGGTCCCACCCAACTCAAGCCATTCTATTTCAGAATGAAACCGTTTCTCATATTATTTTTACTCCTATAAAGCAAAGCAAACAAAAAAACAGCCAAAATGAACAAATCAGATCTGCTCTTCATTTCTCCTTTCAGTAGTACTGTGGCGTTCCAGCTTCACTTGATTTTTGCCTTGCAGTCCCTATTTATAGAAAGAGGAGTGTGGATAGGAACATCTTACAGAAAAGCCCTGTTTTTGTAGTGCAGTGTTTAGTGTTCATACAAGCCAGGAACGTAGTGGACCCTTACAAAATGCATGTATAAAACACTTTGAGTAAACAAGATTCATCTTTACAACAACAAAATTATCATAATTTTGATTTTATCATAATTATAATATATACATTACATATATGATATAATAAAATATAAACTTTTGATTTTATCATAATTATCAAATATTATATTTTAAAAATGAAGAGCAACATTTTAATAAACTGCCCAGTACTGCAGAAAGGGTATATGTGTAAGTATAAAAGTGACTTACTTTTAAACCAGTCCCACGTGATTCTGTTATATTGCACTAAGTATGATAGAAGTAGAGCTTGTAATTTCTTTAATATCCATTTCAGTTGATTCCTGTCTTGCATGTTTACTTCTCAGGCAGATACTAGTTTGGGTGGTATCACAGGCCTCATCAGATTTTGAATAGTTGTCTTACATCTCTATGGTTGTTCCTACAACTTGTGAAATTTCCTCTGCACAGCCGGGTAGGAAGAACCAGGTAAAAGATGCTGTAGAGAGATGCAACAAGAGCTGAATTTTGTTTTGATTGTGTGGTTGACAACAAAAAAAAATCCTGTATCTACTTGCAAGCATGTGAATATTTATTCTAAGGTTTTGGGTTTTTTAAATTCAAAATACTAGAAGTTACTTAAGATAGGGCAAAAGTACTTAGCAAATTTGTTGGTGACTTCTAAAGAGTGAAACTTCACAAATGATCTCATCCATACATTTTGTTATTGTTTTCCCTCTTACAGAATGGGTACAGATGGCACCAGCTTTATTTTCTAAATTCATCCCAAACATTCTACCCCCTGCTGTGGAATCTGAGCTTCAGGAATATGCTGCTCAAGACCAGAAACTTCAAAGAGAACTTATGCAGAATGGGTTTACTAGGTAACAATTACTAGTCTTCTGTAGTAATTGTGATGGACAGTAAAGATGAATACAAGTAAAAGTACTGAAGGATTAATTTAAGAGTTAATAAAAGAACCTTCAAAACTCAGTATCTAAAATACGGCCTAAATTTGCACGTTTTGAGGGCTGCCATCCCTGCAGATGGAGCCATAAGCCAGAAGATTGGAAATCTTAAAGTGTGTTCATGAGACAGAATAGTTACAGTTCATGCCTCCTTGTCCTTTGATTGTACTTCCAGTGCACAATCATGTTCTTATTCAGGCTTTTATGTTGGTCATTTATTTTCTGTAAGCTGGCGTTTTTTTCCATGGTGTTCCTGAAAATGTCATTTAATGACTTCTCCTTATTCCACTTCCAGAGCTATTTATACAACTAAAGTACGTCTTTTAAATGAGAATTTCCCTTCTGAAATTCTGAAATTCCCCTTGAGCTGAGGTGGAGGGGTGAGCAAACAGTAGATGAAACAGTGGAAATTTTTTCTTCTTGTTCAGTCTGGGCTGTGCCAGTTGCTTTATGCTTTCTATCGAGCTGGTTTGGTGGAGATCAGAAAGGATATTGGCCATGTAAAGGGCACTGATATGTCTTGTGAGTTGACAAAATTGCACTAGCCTGTGCTTTGGTACAGTTGCTCTTTTGGCGTAGCTTGCTTTCAATTTAATAAATAAAAGTGTAAAATATGACTTTGTAGTGGCATAGTGGCATTCTGTGATTCTATTCTATGATAACTGACTGCCAGCATTTAGTCTGAAAGTGTTTTGCAAAATACTCTTTATGAGGTTGTATTGTCAGGGATTTGGTGTATTCTAGTAAGCATGAATGGTGCATAGAGTCTGTCATCATTGAGAGATAAAATAAAACTGAAGTACAGTTGATGCATTTGCTTCATTAGTTTGCACTGATATTTGAAATGCATTTTGCCATGAAGCACACTTCAAGATGTAATATGCTGCTTCCTCTGTACAGGAATATAAAACAATTCTAAAAGGTTATAAATAAGGTTACATTCCTATATATAGCTGTACGTGTATATATGTATGGAAGGGTTGGTTTCTTTGTAATGAAGGAGCATGTCAAGTCTGTTCTATTCTGAGTTCTCTGTCCTCCTCTAATCACCAAAAAATGGTGATGTCTTTGCTGCTGCACTTCCTTGACACTGATGGAGGAATACAGCACAACGAAGTGTCTTGAGCAGTGTTAATGACCTGCCAGGCTGCAGTTGGAATTGTCAGTTGATCAGCACCATTATGTGCTGTTGCTGCAAAAAGTGGGAACACAAGCCAATCGCTCAGTGGTATTTCTCTTGTGAAAGACCTTTATCAAGGTATACACAGCCGGTCTATCACCTTGGGACTGGTCTTAGAGGAATAACACTTTCTATTATTAGAACTCCTGATTTCAACTAGTTTCCAGCAATTAAGTGTGAAATTATAACTACTCTGATGAAAACGTGTTGGAGTCTCTATTCCTGATATAACAGAATCAAGAGCAAGCCTATCATCACAAGGAACTTGGGAAAGCAGCAAGATTTTTCAGCCTTAAAGAGTTTGTGTGCTTAAGAACAAAAGGAGGTTTTGAGGGGGATGGGTTTTCTTCTTTTTTTTTTTTTTCCCCCTACATGGGTACTGATATTGCTTTGAGTTTTCAGGAGGAATGATGTCAGTCTGCATTTGTAGACCTCTGCAGTTAGTTCAATATGCTGCTTGGAGAGGGAGTGCTGTCAGCTTGGACTCACTTAAAGTCTGTGTGTTGGCTTTCCAGGAACACCTTTTATATTTCAGGTTGATAGATGCAGATTTCTCATATTTTTAAAATTTCTCAACCCAACTTTATAGAACTCAAGAAAGCAGCTTTGTGTGTGACTTGAGGAAAGCGCTCATTTGCACCATGGTATTATCTTCATTCTGTTCAAATATTATCCTATGAAACTGAACTTCCTACTTTTACTGATTAAGTAAATAAAATGAGCTAATATATCTATTTTAGTAATCTGAGAATCCTGAAGTCATTTTGTGTAACTCCTATGTTTGTAGCTTTTTTCTGTAAGTCCATAAGAAGTTGGTTGTGCTGAGTTATTTTGTTACTGTTTTCCTTTTGGCAAATGAACATAACTCTCTTGTTCCTCTTTCCTAGAGGTGACCAGTCAAGGAAAAGAGCTGGAGAAGAGTTATCTTACAGTAAGTATGAGTCTTCAGCTCTGATGATGGTACTGAGCTGGGTGTAGTTCCTCCCAACAAGAATAGAGGATATTTATCTGTGTGCATTTCTGTACCAACATATTTATCTCTGTGCATTTCTGTACCTTTTGATTTGTGCTGTTAGTACTTTATAAAGGAAACTAGATTTGTTTATGGTAGACTAGTAAGCTTTATAGGCAGCTTAAGTGGTGGTGGTCATGGCTTTATTTCTTGGCTTCAGTGAGAGTTGACTGCATTGCCCAATAATCTTGTAAATGTTTTGCCAGGAGATAATCTAGTCCCATATATTCTAGATAAGCATTTAAGTATGGGGTCCTGACTGCTAGTCATTAGATAGCCCTGCAGTTTGGTAATAATAGCTATTTCTGGTGCTGCTGTTAATTTCAGTGTGTTTTATTGCATTCTCTCCACTAAGTTTCTTCCTGTCCTTTCAGCAGAGCATGTTCACTTCCTTTCCAACCATAAAATGCCACACAGTTCCATTATGAATACTTATTTCAAACTGAAATGCACGAGTGTTTACTTGGTGTATCGTCTTCAGGTTACACTGTTAATGTTTCAAAGGCAGTGCTGTTTTTAGGGTTATTGGGGAAGGAGGGCAAAGGACCTAACATGGAATCTTAACGAGAGAACATCTTGAACTTTTTTTATGATTTCAGATGGCTCATCAGCTTGTGCAAGCTCCAGGGGATACAGATAGTGAATATACTGGATCAGCTTCTATTCCTAGCCACAACAGACACTGGAGGAGCACAGGTGATATCCGGAGCCTTCTTTGGCAACTGATGATGCTTGAGCTCTGACCTGAACTATGCCTTGAAGAAGAACTTTGGACTCTCTTCTTCATATAATAAAATGTCAGTTGCTGCTACAATTGGGATGACTTTGAAAGACATATCTCCTTGGTCTAGTCTCTCAACAAGTTCATGCTCTACGATTATTGTGAGGAACGCACCTTGAAAAATAATCCTGTCAAAGTGGGAATGGGCAGCCGAAATCAGCAGCTTCCAAAAGCATTAGAATGGAAGAACCTTTTTTGCACTCTTTTCTTATGATTATGGACGTTCTTAAAACTAGTTAACATGTCAGTGAATTAGTTTTTAAACTTCAAGGTATTTTCTGGAGCTTTTGATTAAATAATAGGAATAAATTTTCATTATTTTGCAGTATTTTTTTCGTTAGTATAAAAATGGTCATCTTTTAAGAGTTGGTCCCATATAAATGTATCTTCTGTCAGGGAGTCTTAAATTCCAGGTTTTTTTTCTTGTTATTTTGAACTCTGCTTTCCTATGTGTTTGTACTCTGTGCCTTCAGCTTGTGCACTTTGCGACTTTATAGACCATATTTTGTTAATGCAAAATGTGTTCTTGAGGAAAAACTTGATGTGAACAAACATGCTGCAAAGTTGCACTTTTCTCTCTCGCATCAATAGGAGGTGAATTTAAAGAGGAAGGAAGAAAAGTTGAACCTATTACCATCACTAATTGTGACTCAGAAGTTTGTCCCTTTTCATTTCTCGTATGTAGTAATGTTCAGTACTGGGACCAACTCTTGTAGAACCCCTCTCTAACTCTTCATTGGCCTCTGTAATTGCAGTTGTTTGAGATGTGAATTCCAAACTGAAGGAAATACTGAGATGTATTTTAGGCTGTGTCATGTGGAAATGTTAGTTGCCACAGCTGAATTTTTTAGGGTGGATTATGGGGGAAAAATGTTCTACTGTAGTAGGTCTGTAAAGTACATCTCTATCAGCACAAACCAGATTTGCACCTGGTTGATCAGTGAATACCACCTTTCCAAGATCACTGTGTGTCTCCTCTGCTATTTCTCCTGGTGCAGGGGTGTGATGGGGGTGTGATGGTGGATGTGGTCAGAATCAGGGAGTTCAGGAGTGGTGTAACACGTGTACCTGCTTCCAGTCCTGTGCAGGCTCAGCAGGAGGTCCAGCTGAGTCCAGTTCTAGGAGGTCAGGACCTATGGTCTGAATCCTAATGATTGCGACGTGAGTTTTTATCCATACATGGCTAATGTAATTCCTGTGAGGGGAAAAACGTACTTGAAAGACCAGTTTGACTAAGTTTTTTTTATCACTGTGGATTTATTTTTATCACTTTTAGTTATAAAGGTAAATGAGTTGGTAATATAAAATCTTTCTGAAGTGAAACAGAAGTTTATTCAGTTATGTCTTGCACAACTCTTATTCCTGTTTAAAAAACAGCAAAACAGAAACCCCTGTATGCTTGCATGTCTTCATTCTGAAATGCAGGAAAAAGATTTAATAATAATATATGCGGCAGGGATAAACTTTATTTTTCTTTGTGCTTTGTAGCCAGACTTCATGTAAATGAGTTCAATGTTACCGATTTCACATCAACCATTTTGGCAATACCTTTAGTTTGGAAGGGGGGAAAAAGGGGAGAAGGAAAAGGACACCGTGATTGACAGTTTGATTATTGCTATGTATTGTTTTGCATGCTTGCAAAGGAAATTTAATTATGAGGAAGCTTTAAAATGAATGCATCAGTGTTTTGTTTTCCAGGGAGAGCAATGCCAGCAGTCAGACACCGTACCTAATAGTGGAAAAGCAGCCCAAGCTGAAGAGAGATTTTCAAATGCTCCTAGCATTTGTTTCCACTTTCTACCAGCCACTTAAGTTGAAGCAACATTAAACAGAAGCAGGTATTTTGAACACCATTGCTGGTATGCACTGGAGAAGTTGATGAGCGCTAGGAGGGAAAAAAAGATTTGCCAGCTTCCAGATCTGTGTCAGTTTTGGCTTTAAACAAAAATAAGACCTCTGATAGTGTCCTTAGCTTTAAACATCATTCTGTGCTGAAATGACAACACTCGAATTCAGAGCAGATGCGTTAACTTAACCTGGTTAAAGTCTGTTTACAACTTCATTCTTGTTCACATAGTACATACAGTAAGCGAGCTCTGTCATCTTTGTCAACTGATTACAACTTTTTCTGTTTTTTTCAAATATTTTTACTGATTTAAGTTTGTATATAACGTAGTGCTTTTGCTTCGTGTGAGGCAAGAGTTCTAACATTGATTTTATGTCACATTATGCTTGGGGCACAGACTTCTAGGACAGTAATTCCTTCAGAAGGGAGAGCATTCCTGTCGGCGTGGTTCACTTCATGCGCACTACAAGCAGTGCTTGGATGCTTCTCAGTCCTGTGCAGCATTCTCACTGGGCCAACATACACGAGAAATCTGTTTGTTAAGCACTGTATTACGTTGTAAATTTGGCATTAAAATTTGTGTGTTTTGGCATTATTAACATAATGCTGAAATGGTGTTTGTCTAAGACTTTATCATTGTGACTGAGCATGAAACGGAGTGCAGCATACTATACTAAATTATTTGTTTCTCTGTAAACTTGCATTTTACAGTAAAACTAACTCGGCCACCTTGAGCAATGGTACTGTAAAGCCACAGCAACTATGAACAGCATGATCCTAACTGCAGTATTTAATTTAACCAAATAACTTGTGGTAAATCCGTTGCATCTGTAGCTTACTCTGTTAAGATTAAGCAGTAAAGTTGGTTATGCAATGGGTGTCCTCTCTATGTTGCACTGGTTCTATAGCCAAACTTGCTACATTAAAATATTTTTAGATGAATTTCATTTCTTGATTTTGAAAGCTGAAATATTGAAGTTCGTGATGATTGTGATGGTAGGGGATTGCCAATGTGTATTTAAGATGGGCTTTGATACCAATGATAAAAGGGAATCCATGTAGATAAGCACTCATCTCTCCTATAGTTGCATTTCCTTGATGTCTTTCAGCAGTTATTGAGGAAGTGTTGGTAAAATTAATGGTGTCAAGCAACAACAGTATTTTGACCTCAGGTTTAAAAACAAAATAACCAATAGCACAAAGGTCATGTTCTGAATGACAGAAAAGTACTGTACTGTGGCAGCCTTGGAGAAGGGACTGTTTTGTAGAACTATGGAATGGTAAAAGAAACACCCACCTACTTAAATCTCTACTCTTGTCATGACCCTCAGCTCCTGCTGAGAGAAAACCAAAGGTGTTTTGATGTCTTGAAATGCACCAGGTGTCATGTAGTAGAGCTCACGATATGTTGGTTTGAGTACCTTTAGGATCGGTGCAGTTTCTGCTGGTATGGTGTGTGTAGCAGAAATTCTAAGTCATGGCTTGAAACAGTGATTGAGCACCTGGTGGGAAGGCAGGGCCAGCCAAGGGAAGCTCAGGTGCATGCACTGCAGCTGAGTGATCAGAAGGACTGGAGCCAGGATCCACCCCTTCCCAGACCTCATTTAAGGGTTGGCAGTGGAGGTGAGGGTATCTTGCTGGAGGTCCCTGCATACCTGAGGCCTTCTAAGGGTAAGCAGATTTTTTTTTCCTGTTTCTGTGTCCATGGCTGCTGCATTTGGGCATATCCTCACTTGCTGCAGTTTAGGACTTTGCTACCCTGCTATCGTTGCTGTGCCTTTAATCGCATTACAGCATGACGGAGTGGTAATGTGGGAATATTCACTGTGATGTTAGTTGCATATAGGAAAAGGTTCCTCACCAAAAGGTGGCTGGGCACTGGAACAATGGTCCCAGGGCAGTGGTTGTAGCATCAAGCTGCTGGAGCTGAAGTAGTACTTGGACACTGCTCTCAGATGTGGGATTTGAAGGTAGATTCTCAATCTATCGCTATTATGACTTTTGTGGAAGGAAATGGAGGTCCTACTTAATATTTTATCATATGTAGCTAAGAGGAGATTTAGGAAGTAGTTGGGGATCTGACCTTCTGAACCTTAATCTTGAGGTATTCTCTGGCTGGTAGAAGAGAAAGTTCTTTCCTCCATGACAAAGCTATGGGTATTTGCCTGTTGGTCTCCAAGGTAATGGTGCAACACAGTTGCACTGAGGGTACTGTGCTTGTAGCACTGCAGCACTTGAATTTTGGGTTTGGAGAAATAATGATTTTTTTTTTGTACAGAGGAAGTGATTTTGTCCAGTAAGACATTACTTTTTATGTCATCAGTTGGTGTGATATGGTCCCAACAAAGTATTTTTATGCTCCAGTGCCTGTTAACAGAAGTTGTGCAGAGAATCTAATCTTTATTGGTGCTTTAATTCACTGCCTTTGGCTTGGGTGCTGAGCCATGTCTGAGAGTGGATGGTAACTGTTGAGTCCCAGCTTGAACTACTGATTGAGCACCTGGGGAAAGGACCCGGTCAGCCCTGGGAGCACAGGTGGAGGCAATTCAGCTGTGTGAGCAGAAGGGGTGGAACCTGGCTGCACCTCTCTTAGACCTCATTTAAGGGCTGAGTGCCCCTGGGGAAGGATCCCTTCCTGGAGATCCCTCCTTGGTGAAGCTTTCCCCTGTGAACCTGGAATCTTCTGATATGGATGAGCAATCTTCTTCCCTTCCCCTCTAGCACCTTTCTATCATGCTGGTCCTTCTGTCATCACGCCTCTGTTGTAATGCCTTTCCCATTGTATTGATCTGTCCAATTGCTACAGAAGGGAACCTCAGCTTCTGTCAGGGGGTGCAGGAGAACGATGCTCCAGCAGTACAAGACAGACAATCTTGATGCTTTGGCCTCAGTTGAAAGCTCCCTGGCAAAGTACTTTGTGTTTCACTAGAGGGGGTGGAAGAGATTAAATTTGAGTATCTTGACCTAACCTGAGTGACTGGTTTAAGGAGATTCCAGAATTTCATGGGCGATGAGTATTCTGAAACCCCTTCTGGCTCTCCCCTTCTCTGTCCCTGGGGTGCTGTGGTGCATCTTCTTAGGTTCAAATTACTGTCCCATAGAGGCACCTAGTGACTGAACTAAATTACACTGTGAGCTTACACCCAGAAAGAGTCTGCAGAGGCAATTACTGTGGATCAGCTGATGTACTACAATTACCCACAAAGATAAGATATGAAACTATGGCAGATAAGGCTGAGCATCAGCCTTGAAATGGGTCAAGGTGTGAAACGTTAAAATTGCCTATTGTAGATGCCTGACATGACTTTCCTCTATGGACAAGGTGAAAGAAACAAAAAAATTCTTGAGCAGTTCCCACACAGCACTGAATACATACACATATAATGCTTCACGATTTCAGCTGTTGAATCTCTGCATTGCTGGCCATGGTGTGCTGGTACCAGAACCCTTCTCATTCAGGGAAGCTGGGAGCGAATCTTGCCAGGCAAGGCCTGTCTGACCATGCAAGGAAACAGGCCCAGTTGGTTTTTTTTATGAAAGGATTCTGTGTTTAGTCTGCTGCTTCCTGTTGCTTTTATAGCCCACATTGTTCAAACTACACAACTTTGACTGCTGCACGCCCGCAGTTCCCTTGAAGTTCCCTTTAAATTATATTATATGTGGTATATATTCATCCCAAGGGCTTTACCAGCTGTCTTGGTAATGGCCGTGGTTGTCTTAGCTTGTGCTCTGCTTTCGTGCTGACCACAGTTTGATCTGTTACAATGAATGATAGGCAGAATTTCATCCAAGCTACGGAACCATTTTCTTAAAGTACAGAGATGCATCGTACCTAGTGATTATTTGATTATAATATAAACAAACTGATCATCATATTTGTTCCTTGGGTTACAATGTTTGCAAGCGTGTTCAAGTGATTGTATGCTTTCTAGCTGTGGCTCCAGTCTTCTGCTTCAGAGGATGTCATATTTAAGTGCAGATAAGCAGGGGAGACCCATGAGTCAAAATGAGATCCCTGAGCTGTGATTCTGTTCTGAGTATCCCCCCAGGCAGGTGTCATGAATTGAAAGACTGCACACACTGTTGTTGATATAAATCCTTCATCTGATTCATGTTTTTATATGAAAATCTTTCCTAATAATTCCTGGCATAAAACTTGTCTCTTCTTAATAACTGCTGTATATGGTACAGTTCTTCTTAGAGCTGTCATAGTCCCAAGATCTCATTTGTGGGTAACTGTAACTCAGAGCTCCTTCTTGTGGAAGGAAAATGAGGACTGGGTTTTTCTGATGCATCCTTTTGACCTTTGATATAAAAATGAGTAATTTGATTACTTACCCTATTTGTGTGAATGATTGCTTACCCTCGTGCTTAGTAGTAATGTTGTCCTGTAGCTCTTTGTAGCCAATCTTCTTTACTCCCCTGGGTGCTAGGTTCGCTGTTTCCCTCTTTTTCTGCTATTGGTGAGCACAGCAGTTGGCACATGGTCACCTCTCTCTTGTGAGAGCTGCCTGTACCTACTGCATAGCTTTCAAATGGCAGTTTATTAATAAAAGCTTTCCCATCATCACTATTAAAGGCTCTTGCCGCATGCTTGCTGAATGATTTGCTCTAATGTAACCCGGCTATGCTTATTGCCACATGAATTTGTGTCGGTTCTGCAAACTATGGAATCAAGCCTTCATCATTTGCGCTTCGTAGCTCACTGTTTTAGCATGTAGGTGTTGCTGGACAGACTCATGTCTGAGCTTGGAGATGACTAATTCAAATGGGGATTTGTGATACCGTGCCCAGATCCTGCTGATGAACTGGGAGTTACCAACTTGATTTCCTTCAGTAAAAGTAACTAGGAAAGACTTCTAGCATGACAGTACCTCATTTTATTTAGCAAAGATTTGCTACAGTGGAAATTGCACCAACTGCTGAAGATTCTCTGTGATCAGACTAACTGATCATCTGGACTTCATGATTATCCATTATAGGATAGCAAGCAAGCTTGTAATTTGCCAAGTCTTCTTGCCAGCCCAGCAACTCATCTTCTAAGCATCTGTTTGCATCTGAAGATTCAAACTGAGCAACTTGATCTTTAAGGTCCCTTTCAACTGAAGCCATTCTATAAGCAAGGCAGTTCAGCAGCAGCTCAGCTGCTGTGGCTGAGCTTTGGCTTTGCAGTTATTGTTGCAGAATGGTCTCTTTCATCTACAGTGTGCTTTCTTGTTATTTAAATTGTCTGTCACCACGTTTCCACCTTCATCTGTTAAATTAAACCACAGTTGGTGTTCAAGTTTCAAGAGTTGCCTTTGAGGTGAATTTATTTGCCAGAGCTGCTGTGTCTTCCTGGAGCGTGTCATCTCAGGGCTCTGCTGTAAGAAATCAGTCATGGCTTTCTGCTTCTGAAATGTTAGAGAGAGATGGGCACAGCTGCTCTGAGCTCCCCAGCGCAGCGTGGAAGGGCAGGGTGAGCAGTGGGACCCACAGCCCTGATGCTGAGCTTTTGATTAATGCTGTAATGATAGTATGTGTGTGGCCCATGGCTAACCTTTGGGGTTAGGAGCTCCTCTGCCTTATAAGCAAGGAGACAGAAGGTTGTCCTTTGCCCTTGGATTTACTTAACTAAGTAGGCAGGTGTGTACTGGGCACTGGAGGATGTTATTAGTTGTACCACCAAATGGTGCTTGTGTTTCAGTTCAGCAATTCCCAAGGCAGAACAAACCTCCGCTCTTAAATTGGTTTAGCTACGTTGCAGCAAATCTCTGGTTGTATTTAAAGCATTTCAAGAGCATTATTGATTTTTTGAAAGCATTCTGGAAGATAATGCATGTGAAGCTTGTTCTCACTTGAGCTAATTTAACTTTGGTTTGGGCTGCATTCTCAGAGTGAGTGACTTCAAGCATAGCTGAATCTGATGAATTCCTCTTGTTCAATACGAATGCTTTAGTAATTATTAAGTTACTTTTCTTCATCCACAAGCTATCTGTGCACAGGAAAAAAGTCAGATCTGGCTGCTTTTAATTGAGCCAGTGTGGCTTTAGTTATGTATCAGTCAATTTGAGGCTAATGAATGGAATTTTAAACCACAGAATGCAGCTGGCTCATGGATACTGATCTCTTAAGAATTCTTAGAATTGCAGAGAGCTGAAAATACAGCTGCCAGGTCATGTGGAACATGACAACTCATGAACAGAGGGGAGGGAGTGCTAAAGGTGTGTGCCTTCATAGGCCCAATTTCAGCATCCTTTGTCTTCTCCAAAGCATTGCCTGAATTCTGTCCAAAGCTCGTAGTTTTCCACATAACATCAGATGCCAAGACTGTATTTCAGCTTTGCAGCATCTTCTGAGTTGCAGCTGCTGAGCGCCTTCAAAAAGTGCTTAAGGCCAGATTGGATGGGGCCCTATGCTGTCTGATTTAGTGGGTGGCAACCTTACCTGCAGCAGGGTAGGCCTTGAGATCCCTCCCAGCCCAAGCCATTGTATGAAATCCTCCTGCTCCACTCCTGGGTTCCCTGGAGTGGGTGCTTAGGGAAGGACAACAATGCAATTAGTAGGGCTCTGTCCCTTTCTGAGGAGAGAGATGATGACCTGAATTCCCCTAGGCTTAGTTGCTGAAGCAGGTTTGATTGCTCTCTTCTGCATGGATGATGTACTGGCAATCATTTGGTGGAGTGGTATTTTAATTCCCCTAAGTAGTCATGTTGCAGAAAGGATTAAAATGCTGGTAGCTTGATGTTCCAAAACAGATAGAAATCTGTTAGGAAGAGTGATGGAAGCACTGCCTGTGCTGTCCCTGGGAGGAACTGCCCTGTGAAATCCCAAAGGCTGGGGGTTTGACACGAGGTGTGTGTTCAGGAAGTGCTCAAGTGTGTGACTGCACCCACTGTTGTGCAAAGATGGAAATGGCATTCGACTGTTCCTTTAATGATACACCAACCGAGTAGGGATGTTGTGTGAAACTCTGACTCGAGTGAAGGTTCAGCCATACTGAAACTGGTTGGACGGTGTTAGGCAAGATAATGGAGTTTGCTGGAGTTGTGGGCCTCAGAGGATTCATGACAGATCACTTCCTTCAGCACGAAAGGGTGGTGGAGGTCATATGGCCTCTGAAAGTGGGTGTCAGATGGGAGAAACCAAGACAGACCTCATGTCCCAGTCACAAAATCGTTTCCTTTGCTAAAATGAAATTTTTCTTGGTGAATTTTGTTAAGCTCCATAAAGTACAATTGTTCATCAGCATCAAAACTGATGTAAATACTAGAGTAATGCAATTTTTAGGAGAATTCACTTAAATTTATGACAAAGTAGTAAGTTTAAAGGTTTAAAGTTTGTAAGGGTATTGTTAGCCCTCTTCTGTCTAGTAGTCTAGATGCTTTTCTGAGTATTGAGGTGTATTTTAAAAATATGTCTCTTTAGTCATATTATGCCTCAATTTCTCATCTATGAAGAGACTGTTATTTCCTCATCTCCATTTTGGATATTTCACAGACCAGGGTTAAAGCTCAGTCCTGTCACATCCGATTACGTTCAAGTGATGCTGCACAGACGATAAACCTCTTCTTCCCTCGTTAAGTATTTTACAAGCTTGAAGTCTTCCATCTGCCTTAGTGTCCACCCATTTTCTGACTTGGCCTGGAAGTTCTCTGATGCACAGCAGGGTTTTGGTATGGATTGCATCCTGCAGTATGGGTCTGGGGGCCACTCGGTCTCCAGAAATGGCATTTTTGGTAATGAGATATCATCTGTTTCCTTCAGAAGAGCGGTTGCATAGCAAGGCTGGTAGAAATCCCTCTATTGTACCCTTGCCCTGTGTTTGCCATGGTGCGTTGGTGCTAAATGACCTTTCTGAAGGCTGATGGAGCCTTTTGCAGATTCCCCTTTGGATTTCAGTAGCCTGTGGTGTAAAACCAATAATACGCAGCCAGACTTCCTAGTGTTGTGGCTCTGTGCTCTTGTTTTATATTAACTCACCTTGTGATATCTGTGTTTATTCTCCTATAATGCTCTTGGGCCACCCTGAAGGAGCTCTCTGTGCATTAACATCCTTGAAAGGTGCTGCTTATTCACCACTGACTCTGTAAGCACACGGCTGATGCTCAGAGTGATGATATTGATGCTTTGTGTGTTTGATCCTGGGGCAAGCAGCTTCAAAGATCTAAACCAACAAAGAAAACAGGCCAGCAAAAAAAGGCTATTTTCTAAATTTTCTAGTTGGATTTCGAGATCAAGACCAGAAGTTTTTGGTTTTTTTTAAGTGATTCATTTTTGTTAAAGCCACTTCAATATTTGTTTTTAATGGACCATTTCTTTTGAGCTCATTTTACCAACTCTCACATTGCTTTCCGATGGTGAAAGAATGATGTAAAATGGCTTGCTGCAAGATCCCAGTCTCAGCAGCCTTGTTCTCAATTGAAAGCAGGTGAACAACAGTCTAGAAGATGCGCCATCTTGGTCTGCAATCAGTAATAACTAATTGATTGGCAGCTGGAGGATTGCACAGCATGAAGTGGTATCTGTACTGCCATTTTGTTCATGGGGCGCTCTGGCTTTTCCTCTGAACTCCTAAAATCACAAGAAAAAGATGTATGAAACACATTGCTGTAAATGCTGTTCTTAGTAAATGCACAGCTTTGTCTTGGACCTGGAGCTATGACCTTCTACAAATGGAGGCAGATAAGAATCACCAGACAGATGTTTTTGTTTGATCAAAGAGAAGTAGAACACTACACTAAAATCCAGCATGACTTCAGTTCCTAAGGAGTAGAGCAGTGCTGAAATTTGTGCCTAAAGTGGCAGCTTAAATAGACATAGCTGGTAACCAAAGGCCATTAAGTTCTTCATGATTCTGGAACGTATTGGTCTGCTTTAGAGACTTTACAATGAACAGTCATTAGTGATTTCCATGGACTGTCTTTGGTGCAAACATCGTTCCAGTCTGGTGTTCCTCATTTTTTTGTGGTGCTGACTACAAATTCTTCCTCTCTATTTTTGGCATTTATTTAGTATTAACAAACTTCCTGGTCCCATGCTTCTTACTAAAGATGTACTTAAAAAGAGTGACACAAATTGCTATTAGTTTCCCATTGGCCATGAAATAGCTTTTAATTAGTAGTTGTCACAAAAGCAGTGCTTGCTTTAATCAACTGTAGTCTCATTGTTTGGAAAGGCTTGCAAGGTTGACTGGCTTTCTCTACTTGATCTGTGTTCACAGTAATGAGGCATCAGGGTAATGAGACCACTACCATTACAATTACCATCTTATTAAACCCTAATTAAGGACCCAATTCTGCTAGGTGCTCAGTGCTCTTTGTAAGTAGCTGAATATCTTCATATACCCATTTTGTGATTGCTAGTTGAAAGTGATACTAGGAGAAGATTGAAGCTCTCTGTTCGTGCGTAAGGAATCTGTGGTTTGTTTCAGTGCTAATGGGGTAATTGACCCTAATGATGTTGGCTGCTATGTAATGGGCAGAACTGCCTTTCCTTCCTCAGAGCAGCCTAGCATCGATGTCACTGTTAAATGGGCTGTGATCCACATGGCAGAAGGCTGCATGTCACTGGATAATGGTATTTCCTATAAAATGCTCAATGGTAGATTGCCTTCTGCACATTCATGCACTAGTGAAATGAGTTTGCAACTTTACTGTTCATCAGAGCCAATTACACATGAACTCTACATTAGCCAGACCTGCTTCATTCTGAATAAATAACTCAGTTCCATCCTCCTGAGCCTGGAGAACATTAGCTGTACTGTCTCTTTTAGAATTGAATTTCAAGATGACTTTTCCGCTGCCTGTTCTCTCTGTGTGTGTTGTTGAGCTGGGCGCCTTCCAGAAGAACATTGAGGAGAATCTCTTGTTTTTGTCTCGGGCTGATGGTTTTCTCTTGTTTCTGTCGGGAAACTTGTGTGAACTCCTCTGAACTGATCCTGTGGAGAGTTTTAGGCCCGCCTTTGCTCACCAGAACTGTGCTGCTCACGGTGATGGAGACAAACACTGCTTGGCAGGAGCTGGGGGCTCCAGTAGTTATGCTGGCCTTCTCCCTTCAACAACCCTTGTGTGTCTGTGTGTATCTGTGACCTTCTCTGTGGAGGATAAGTAAGGTTAAGGATGAGTGCTATTCCCTGTGATGCCGAGGGAATGTACAACACCAGATGTGTCTTGTACTTCAAGCAGCAGCATAAAAACAGCCCTCTTTCATTTCAACTTGGCCTGATTTTAACATTGGTGTATGTTAAGCTGGATATCCCTAACTTGTAGTGCTCTGTTTTCTCAGCATGATCATCTGCACCTCTAAAACTGAGCTCACGTGGGGCTCCCACCAATCCATTGCTCCAAAATGCTGCCTTAATCACTTTCCGAAAGTTAAGAATTAGGCTTATTTTACAGGCTTAATTGCAGTCATAAATTTTTTTACATTGCTTTTGTGATACAGATGAAAGCTAATTTCCTGAGTTTGATCTTGATTTATCTCTTATAGGGCTCTCTATGGCTCTGAAGAAGTGCTCTTGAGGGCCTGAGGTGCCTGGAATCAATCCTTGGTTGTGGAGGGCTGTTAACATCAGATAATAGTGCATTCAAACACTTGGTGTTAATCATTGGTTCTTTACTTTCCGTGTTAATTGGAAGAATGATTTCTTTGCTGTGTTGGGCGAGTGGTGAATTGAGTGCTGAATGTCAGAGCCAATTTGCATTGCTGTTTAGATTTAGAGATTCATTGCAACTTCTGTCAGCTTACATAGTTATTGGTATTTTCTTTTGCATACACTTTGTGACCTTCAGAGGCTGAGAACTCTTCCTGCTGGTTGTCTGTTAGCCTTATGCTTTGCACCTGGTCCTGCTGGAACTGAAGTTGTGTGGCCCAATATTTCACTTAGCATCCTTGCTAATGAGAAACAAGATAAAGACTAAATGAGCATTTTCCCTCCTGTGGACCATGCATCGATCAAAACTCCCTATAGAAAGCAATAAAAGCTGGTTTGGATTCCTACCAGACCTGGAGGAAACTGCCTGACTTCTGTTAAGAGAGTATCTTAGAAAGGAGCACTTGTACCTTCACATCCTCAGTCTTAACCTGCTCCCTGAACACACCCAAGGAGTGCAAAGCAGGTAGAAATCCTTATCTTAAAAGGCAGTTCCAAGAAGTGGTTTCAGCTGTTTGTTAATGGAAAAGATCTTGTCTATTTGTTTTTTTCTTCTTCCCCCGCAGTATGAAATGTGAACAATGCATTTAGCTGTTATGATAACTGGGTTTTAAAACCTTTTGAAATCCCATCAGTCCTAAAACACTAGATGTCAGAGAAAAGGTTTTGAGCTGGGTATATTCCTAAGGAAAGTCCAGCTTGTTTCGTAGGATCATGGAATCATAGAATGACCTGGGTTGAAAATAGAGATGTTCTCGGCATGGTGCTAGCCCTGTTTTTGGATCTCCTTTGGAAAATAGAGCAGAGATCTGATTTCATCCAAGAGCAGTATCGCTGAATGAAGTTGTGTCTGATAGGATAGCAATGTTGCTTTTCTTCTCCTTTCACTCCTTTTATTATTTCAAATTAGCAAAACTCTAACCTTACATCTACTCTGCACTTGTGTAAAGCTAGAGTGGGGAAAACTGGACTTGATGTACTCATGCTTGTAAAGCTGAAGAGTCAGAGTTAGAATGGCTTGGGTTGGCAACAGCCTTAAAGATCACTCAGTTGCAACATCCCTGCCATGGGCAGGTTGCCACCCACCAGATCAGACTGCCCAGGGGACAGCTGTCCAGTTAGGCACTGAACAAATCTATGGGAGAGATGAATCTGTGATATCAACTTTTTAATCGTGGTTGTTTCATCTCCTGAAACCTTTATTCTCTGACATCAGATTGTTAGAAGATCTTAGTTACAATTAACCTTTAAATGCTTAGGCAGTTGTAATGACTGCTGAATCCACTTAATGCATTAAGAGATTAAGGATGCCTTTTGATGGTGGGAATTCACCTTCTGGGCTGTCTGGGATGGATCATTTCCATTGTCTCTCTCATATTTAGATTTTCTGCTGTGTGCAGCTCCTTTGTACTTATTAATTTCCTCCAAGTCTCTGCTGTCACACCTTTGTCCGTGCCCCTGGGCTTGTTGTTGCAGCCAAGGTAAAGCAATTTAAAATCATGCAGGAGTGGATGCTGTCCAGGATGTGCTTTAGGAAAACCAATGGGTTTGTTTTTGTTGCTGGCAAGCCTCTATACGTAAAAGGAAGACTCCTGGACTCCCAGAGAAAGCACTGAACTGGAGACTGCCAGGCATGTGCATCCCTTTCTGTTTGCTCTGTGCACGACACACTGCAAACCATATCTTTTCTGTGCTCTTAAGTTTATAAAAGAACCCACTTATTACTTGAAGAAAGCTATTTGCAGCCTGGCAAGTTGCACTGTTCAGAGACAATTCATCAAAATTAATATTCCTAAAGTTTTCCAGTTTTCCAGCTTTGACTGCAGCAACTATCCCAGTAACACATTTCCTGCACAAGAGCACAGCGTAGGGGTTCCATTAATCAAGGACAGAAGTCCTCAGGTCTATCTGTTGCTGGAATGACACGTTCTGCCTGTAGCTGGTGCACCCTTGGATCTGCTGCAATGGGTTTGGTCACCCCTGTTCTAGTGGGGAATCACAGAAGGAAGGGGGTGATTACTGAGGTGAAAAAAGAAGGAGCAGTTGGGATGAGGAGGGGAAGGGAGCAAGGATATCAGGTTTGACAGCTGTTAGCCTTGCATTTTGCTTAGAGGCCTCCAATGTACACTACAAGGGAACACAGGTAGGCAAAAGGCCCAGGTTGGGCCCCACGTCTCAGGAAGTGGTGCTCTGTGTTTGAGCAGATATTCTGCTTGGTTGCTTTCATCATGAAAACATCACTTTGAGCCAAGTGGATGTCACACTTAACAAACTGAAGAGTGGCCCAATGTCAGTGTTGCGTGCTTCTCCATGGCAAGTGGTGCCGAGAGGAGCTGGAAGGCCCTTAGATGTTGGATCCAGGTGCTGGGTTTGGCTGTTGCCATTAGGTGTGAGGGGATGTGGTGTTGGGTGGGAAGCACTAGGTGCTGAGCTGCTCCCTGGTTCTGAGGTGGCCAGGCTCCCAAAGTCTGGCAGAAATGGTTTGCTTGGAAGTTAAGCACTTCATGTAAATGCATGCCTGGCTGTATCAGCATTGGGAAAATCAGCCTTATTGAAAAACAAACTAATGAAAAGGCACAGCCTTTGGCAGGAAGAAATCTTTCGGAGTTTTGGGATGAGCAGGAGATAAACACTTATGTAAATCCTACAAGGAGAAAAAGCTGTGCAGGTTTATTCTCTTGTTTTGCACATCCTTTTTGTCTCTCATTCCTTCTGAAAAGCCAGCATCTGGCTCCCTGTGCACCATGCCATGTGTCAATGGG
Source organism: Gallus gallus (assembly GCF_016699485.2). Classification (NCBI taxonomy): domain Eukaryota; kingdom Metazoa; phylum Chordata; class Aves; order Galliformes; family Phasianidae; genus Gallus; species Gallus gallus. The sequence continues at coordinate 30,582,567 of NC_052537.1, read as the reverse complement.
GGTACCTGGATGGGATCTTACACGGAGTCTGTGCGAATCAATTCTCCCAGATCCATCCCACTGCTTGTGTCTGTGTGTTGTGCTCCCTGGCTTGCACACACAACCTGGGGGGCCCTGTATGCGAAGATCCTTTTTCCCCCAACTTGACCCTACAGCTGCTATGAAGCTGTGCAAATTCAGTTGTGCAATGGTGCATAAACACCAAGGTGTTTTTCCTGTACTGTACAGATGGACAACCTTCCACACCCCAGCACGATGCTCCTCTGTGGGTGTTGTCCCTGTGCCCATGCTGGGAGCACCTGGCAGTGGCACGGAGCTGTGGGAGCTCAGGAGGAACAATTCTTCCTTGGGGCCATCGGGTGTGGGTCATGGGCACTCCCCAGGCCTGCAGGGCCATTGCACAACAGGTGTGCACGGAGGGATGTGCTGTACCATGTGCCTACAGAGCTCACAGAGGATGCTCAACCAGCACGCTCCGTCCTTGCTTTACCTTGTCTCAAAGCAGGTAGCCAGGTGGACAACCTGAGGATGATGGATGGCCCACAGCTCCGTGCTCTTGCTGTGACTGGCTTCTGGGAGGGAGGTGGATAAGGCTTGGGATTTAGAAACAGCCAGATAGCAGAGAATGTTGATGAGCAACATGACTTTCCAGATACTGCTTTGTTTCTAATCCTGCACGGCTGTGGATGGCATTGATCACATCGATCTTGTCTGAACTGGAATTTACTAGGAATCTTGCTTCACGGAACAAGCTGAAAATCCCAAGGCCCCAAACTTAGGCAAATTCAGTGCAAGATTCGCTTTAATTTTTATATTATCATCACTATTTGCAAACATCCTTCTTTGGCTTTGGGTTGTCACAGGGACAAAACCCATTTTTGCTGGTATGTGGATGTGAAACCAGTTTTCATGGTGGCAGAAGGCCAGCCGGGGCTTGTCTGGCTGCTGGGAGCCTCTTTGCTGGGAAGCAGAGGATGTTGCTGAGTGCCAGGCCTGGGCTCAGGCACAAACCAGTCCTGGGATGGCTGTGCAGCCGTGTGCAGACTGAGGCCTGTGCTCTGTCTTGTCATCCCCAATCACCTCATCAGCCAGCAACAAGTTTGTTTCCCCAACAGACTTCAGCTCTGTTCCCATCCAGGCTGACTAAGATAATGAATTTCAGTACTAATCCTTTTAGGCTGAAAACAAGATTCCAGAAGATATTTGTTACGTGCAGTCTTATTCCATGAGGGAAGTTGCAGTGTATATTTCCCATACGTATTTGCAAAATCCTTCTAAATATACGCCTTTACTTTTACTAGCTTCTTGTCATCACAGAAAGCACTGATAGGCAGCAGTACACCCCTATAGGCCATCTCTGTAGCAATCTCCTGAGCAGCCTAATGAGTTTATAGCCCAATTAAGGCCTGCAGGAAACTCATCTGATTTCTTTCAGCTGCAAAGGTGGAGATCAGCCTTCATTTGAGGGCAGAGCCCTTTGGTTCTTGGCTCTTTGTTCTGCTTCTGGTTTCCTCACCCCTGCTTGTAGGGATTGTCTCAGATGATGCTCAGCCAAACTCTGAGTACTGTTATTCAATGAGAAACATGTTGGAGTTTGGTAGACCTACACAGCCAAGCTCATCTGTTCCATTCAATATGGATGGTGTTCAAGCAATGCTGTTAGAAAACTGGTGAGGAAACTCCTTGAAAGCAGTTTTAGCTAGAACTGGGTGAAGAGTCCATAACAGACTGAAGTGATCCAAAAATGAATGTCAGCTGTGAATTTAGAAAAGCATTAGTGAATTGTGTCAACTGAGAGGAAAACAGAATAATTTCTGTTCTTAGTTCCTTATTTGCAGGTGCTGACTTTTCTTATTCAAAAAAAAAAACCCTGACTTTTTTTCTTTTTCAAACAGCTTGCCTTATGTAGAAATTGATTCGCTAATAAACAGCTTTAAATGACCTTTTAAGTTAGACAGTTCTGTAGATGGACTCCAAGGAAACCACTCTTCTTTGCTTGTCTCAGCGACAGCTTGAGAAGTCTTAAGTTTTATCTATCTGGAACCAAACCATTTTTCAAAATCCATGATTTATCAAGTTTTAGTCATTCTTTGGAGAACAATGTTATTTTAATTTGACTAAGGTTAATTTATTGGAAGTGCAATTCAAAAATAATTACAATTAATCCTGGTTAATTTTTACAATCCAAACCATTTTATGGTGATATTTTTGTTAATGGCACAAAGTTTCCTTTAAGACTATTTTATAGCATGTGTTGAAATTGGACCTATGTACTTTAAATATATACGTGCGTGTGTGTGTGTATATAGTTTCTAGGGCTGATTGGCAAATATGCCAACATCTTTCAGTGACCTTTATGACTTGAAGCTTTCCAGTACTGTCCTAATGAAGATGAGATCAAATCAGAGTGAGTTTAAAAAAAAAAAAAAAAAGTCTGGTTTATAATTCTGTATTGAAATACTCTCCAATTACTCAGCTGTCAGAGATAGAATGGAATTTATTGTTAAGTTATTCACTTAGATAATAACCTGTGGCTTCTGCTGAAGTGGAAGAGAAAAAAGGCAGTAGGATGCCATGTGTGACAAGCTGGTTTCCTGGTAGGCTTGTTTAGGATTATTTGCTTGTCCACCCTTTGAGGAGGATCCATTGACCTTCTGCTTTTGATGTTTTAACTCTATGGTAGATCCTGAACACTGCTCTGTGGCAGTGAGTCTTGTCCATGGATTCCTGCCTTGCTGTGCACCAAGGACATTTTTGGGAAGACCATATTTTCAGTTTCTGTTGCTGTGCCTCATGGCCTCTGTGCTGGAGGAGCCCTTCTGTAGAGGGCATACGTTCAGCATCGGGCACTTGTAAACCAGAGGGCATGGCTGAATGAAGGCATATGCTGTTCAGAATTATTTTCACTACCCCGAACTGTAGAAAATTCTGGCTAATAAGAGAATGAGAAACTTTCAGTGCTAAGCCTGAGCCTTAAGATGTTTTGTCTATTAGTGATGTAGCAAATGCTGTGGAAAACAGCCGGATGCCTTTGATCAGTATTAGACTTCCACCACTTTGGCTTTTATAGGTGGCTGCAAATTAGATGCCATGTAAGAAATCCAGATCTGTTTACGTTGGGGCGATTTTGAAATGATGTGATCATTCTTTTAATGAATAGGACTCGTGAAAACAGCGGCTCATAATTTCAGAGCTCTCACAGGGCTTTAGAGATCGAATGAAGCAGCGGTTGTTAGGGTAGTATGGTTAGGTTGCGGTTGGACTTGGTGATCTTTAAGGTCTTTTCCAACCTGAGCGATTCTATGATCCCAGGCAGGCACAGAACTGCATGTCCAGGGGTGGCAGTCTTCCCCAGAAATCCCAGGCTATACGCTAAGCTCGTTTATTAGCCATACATGGTGACATGTGGTTATTAATGCCATCTTACTTAATTTTCCATTAGGATTGGGAAGGATTTTTCCCTTAATTATTTTAGTCAACAGTTTTACTGCAACACATGGGAACTAAGAAATTTTTTGTGAAGATGTTTGCTCTGAAGTTTGAAATCTGCCCGGGAATAGAATGATTTTAATTACAAAGGAAACAAATTAATAAATCCATGAATGTTTCTGATGAGTTTTTATTTACATTACCGGGTCCCCAGCCAGGTCTCTGTTCTTTGTCATTCAGAAAGCAGCAGTTTCTGTCTGTCCCAAGCAAAGAAAACCAAAAAACAAACACATACCTGAATGTGTGTAAAGCAATGAGATTCACTCCTGTGAGGGAAATGATGGCAATGCAAAGTAATACAGTGACTCCCTTTGGTTATAGCACAAAAGATTAGTCAAATTACAGGGGCTGCTCATGTACAAAATGTACATAACAGCATATAAATGCAAATCATTGTTTTGTTGCTGAAGTGAGAGAAAATAAGCATCTCCATTAGCTTCCTTTTGTTCTCAGAATAGTCAGTATTTGCACTTACATAAGGTGTTGCTGCCTGTGTGTGTGTTTGTGCTCCATAGGAACTTTGTGCTGATCAGCCTAAGGCACTTCCAGGCATGTTCTTGTGATATTATAGGGCTCTGAGGTGCTCAAGTAAAGCGCTATGAGAACAATGAAATCACTGTTTGTTCACTGCTTTATTCTAATTCCAGATTTTTTTCTGTTAAATCAGTGAAAGAGAACTCCAAGCCTTCAGTTTTCTCCCAGCAGAAATCCTACATCCTGATGCACGTGTGCTGTGAAACCGTGACCTCTGACAACAGCCAATCTGCTGACTGTGCAGTCCTGCCAGGGCACCATCCCAGCATGTCTGCCATCCCGCCAGGTGACATTCTCATGTTGGCCAAAGGGGCTCATAGGGTACACCAACCACAGAGGCTGAGCTGTCCCAGCCTGTGGATTCTGGGACATTTCATGATGAAAAACCATGACAGGGACACCTGATGGGGCATGGATGAGCATCTAGGGGCTGGAGATAAAGAATAGGTGTTAACAGTGCACTGCAGCTTTGCCAGACCCAAATTCAAGGGACTGAGATCAGAAAATGGGGGCAGTGACACCATCAAAGTGTTACTCCATGCTTTGGCTCCTTCCCATCAGTCCTGACTTTGTTGTTAATTGATACAGAACATCTCTGTGCAGAAGTGAGGCCTGTGACTCCTCCTTGCTTCTCTTCTGCAAGGTACTGGTTGCCCAGAGATGCTGAGGATGTTCCTTCCCTGGAAGTGTTCAAGACTAGGCTGGATGGGGCCCTGGGCAGCCTGGTCTAGTACCAGATCTGGTGGTCAGTGGCCCTGCCTGTAGCGGGGGGTTGGAATGTGATGATCCTTGGGGTCCCTTCCAACCCAAGCCATTCTATGATTCTTTGTTCTCCTTAGATAAAGAAGTTTATTGCAATTCTATTATGATTATCATCCTTGTTAACAAGAGTTGCTGATCTTTGCTGTTACTGCCTAAGATGTTCTGTGAGTGTTAATGATTTCATTTGAGAGTGTTCTTGGCTTGCTGATGCGAGGAAATGCAAACCTGTTTTACTTACAACGTGTTACTTACATGTGAATGCATAGAAGATTATTAGATTCCTCAATCTGATTTTATACAGATATATAGGCAAACAAAAAGACTCCAGTACTCTTTGCATAGACCAAGGAAGACAATGATCGCTGTACTGGTTCAGCTGTTCGGTATTTATTCAGATGAATTCTCTCTGCTCTTTGAAGGCAAAAAAGGCTATGTCATCTGCTATTAGTCATCAACATATTGAACAGCCAACATGGTTTATTGGTCCTCCCTCACATACATGTGCCAGGGTGACTATTTTTCAGCAATGGATAGGTGCAAAGTAGATTTTGTGAATGATAAAGGAATTCTCCAAGTCCTACAAACAGTGCAGAATGTTGCAGAAGGTTGTGCTCCAGCCAGCTCGTATGACTGATGATTGTAGTAGCTGTTGTGATCTACTACATCATCTTAAGCCATTATACTCTGCTTAATGGGATAGGTTGGTAACCAGATTGTTGCTTTAATGGGCAATTGACAAATTTGATTAAATGTGAAAGTTTCTGGCAGAAAGAGATTCTGGAGGAAATTTCAAATTACTGGAAACTTTCAGGTAAAATTGGAAGGTTATGATTTTTTTTAAAGATGGAAACATTCTTGACAATTTCTAGATAAAAAGTCATTTGGTAAGAAGAGAATTAAAATGCTTTCTCACGGGGAAAGTATTTTTTTGTTTTTCCTGTTAGTCGAATCTGCTTTAAAATTCAGTTTCTGAGGATGAGCTGTGGATCACTGTGTATGGAACATATAGGAGAGCAATCTTCACAACCCCACCACTTTACCATTTTATAAGGAAAAGCATTCTTTTTTTTCATGAGGTTGAAGTGTGTTTCCTTTGATTTGTTCCTGCTGGGGGGAATAGGACTTTCAATGACAATGACAATGAACATCAGACTTGGCTACTAGGTTAGCTATCTTGCTATTCTAGCTGTATTCATTCTCAATCTCATTCTCATAAACACTGGAGGATGGGACGTTTCATTGTGGGAGATGCACCTAGGTGCACTGGTCCATCTATTTGTCTTCATTCAGAAATAGAAGGGAGCCACAATAATCTCTTTTGTCATGATTGCTTTGGTGTCTCTATCTGTGCCTGCGAGCTCCAAGTGTGTTACTGTGATGACAGTTGATTTAAACAACTCAGAAATAATGCTTTCCAGAACAGAGCCCCATTTCTCAAATCCTAGAATAGAATATGAAGTGTAGAAGTATAAACTACAAATCCTACATAAATATTGCTTAGGAAAACACTTTCTCATTATTTAGTGAAGAAGATTAGTGTATTTCTGAGCTGAACTGTTATTAGCTCACAGCTCAAAGCTTTCAGCACCATAAATTGGGCTGTGAGTTCACAGGTTAAATGACTAGAAATGGGAGCATTAGGTACAAAGATATTTGAGCAAGAAAGATCCCCAGAGAAACATGCTTGTAGCAAAAAGATCCTTCTTAGCTTCAGCCAGGAATGAAAGAAATTGGCTGCACGAGAATGGCCTATGTAAAAACTGCATAAAGAACAGGAGATCTTGAACTGTAATGTAAATCCCCAAATGCTTTAAAACAGGGAGGAACTGAGGCATAGAATTGTATCCCGGACTTCTATTGCTTTCTTTTTTCTATTACTTGCCTAACTTATGAAAATCCTCCTTCTCCTCTCTGTAGAATTGTTCTGTCAGAAAAATCAATATCCTTTCATCTCTTTAAAGTAAGCCTTATTAATACAGCCCCGATATGCAAGGCTTGACTGGATTTCTCTGCCTACGTGTGTAGGTTTTCTTCTTATCTGGGGTATTTTATCTCTGGAGCATCATTTCTCCTCCAGCAATTGCTTTGCTTGAGGTGATTTGGCTCTGCCTCCTGACAAGCAGCATTTCAATGGTTTGACTTCTGCCAAGTATTGAACACTCCAGGTGTTATCCTCCTGTTTTGAATCCCTAGACACAAAACTTGACTATGCTGGTTCTGTGGGCCTTTCTAGCAGCTTCCTGTAGGTGTTAAATGCAGTATTTACTGATTTGGTGTGGAAAATATGAATAGTGGTACCTGTGATAGCTGTCTTCTGATTTGTTTTGTATCACTCTCGCATTTCTGCCTGTACCCACACCTCCGTACTAAAAGCTTTCAGTAGGAAATACATGTTTATGGCAGAATATAAGGGACAGTTGGGACTTAAAAGCATTTTAAGAGGTGTAATGAGTGACCTGAAGGATTAACTGTTTGTGTCAAAATAATTCGTTGCAAATCAAAAAGCAATCCAACCATTTCATTTGGTCATCTGTGTTGGCTTTCAGCAGATTCTGAATTTGTTCTACACTGATACTGAACATTTCTTGTAAAGTTAACTGCAGAACAAGTGATGAGAGAAGCCCAGCTCAAAGGCTTTCCTCTTAATGAGTGTGCTGGAGTTACTCAGAAAGCTGGAGTGCTGGGATGTTGCTCTAAAGAGAGGGGAAAATTAGTGAGGCCCATAAAAGGAGAAAATCTGAGGACCAAGAGTGGTGTTCAGCTAAAGAAAAAGAAAAGAGAGCAACCAAGTCCATGCTCAGAAGTGCTGCTGAACTGTGAATGATGGTGAGGAGCCAGAGCTTCAGCTCTCAGCAAAGAAACATCATCTTCAGAAGCACAGACACTCTCTGGTCATGAAATCATTGAAAAATGATAACTTAGATTTGGTGAGGTACAGCCCCTACTGATTGTAGCCTCTCTGCTGCTGCAGAAGTCATATGGAGATATTGATTTGTACGTATTTATTTTTAGTCTATTTCCTTTGGCCATGGAGGTTAGCAAGATAGAGCATGAAGAAATTAGAGAAGGAGTATATTGAAGATGGTAGACTTTGCTTTTTCATCTTATTCTTTCCCCATGACCCGCCCTTCTAAATTTATTCATGGCTCTATTGCCCTTCATGCAACTCAGTCCTGAGGGAGGGAGTTATATGTATGCATAATTTTGACCCCAACATGGAATCCCTATTGGTAGATAATGCTATATTATGTGCTTCCCATGAAATCATGTTAAGTGAAGGATTTGGGAATCTGTGGCACAGTGACTGTAAACTCAAAGTCTTGAGGCTGATATTAGACAAGTGATTTGTTGTGTAAGCCTCTTACCACCCCCTAGAATCTGGTATGATATTTTGGAAAGAGTTGCTTTGTATAAAGGTGCTTCACCCACCCTGCATGGTTTCTAATGTTGTTTTGTAATGGTTATGCTTGTGCTGTTTTTGTTTATGATCCATCCACGTTTCCATACAAAAAGCTATTATAACCTAACTATAAAATAGCATAAGAAGTAGAAACTGCTGCATGTGTCTGTTTAGAAATGCATTCCCCATATGCAGAAGGAAATGCCTGTCTGCATGAATTATGAATACGTACATAAACCAAAGGGCAAACTTTCTTTCTTGTTTTATTTGCATCACAGGTCACTGGGCTTTGAGATGAGTTTCTCTCCTGAGTGAATATCAATAGAGTTGACACTGAACTTCCACAAGGCTGGTGATGCACCAGACATAATTTATTGGACTTGTGTTATCTTCTTCAATGCAAGGCCAACTCCTGGCATAGGCAATGCCTAATCTTTTCCCTTCACGATTTGGAGGAGAGTACATTGGCTCAAATATGTAGATTAAAATTGATTTTGTAAGAGTTATTTATGGTCTTGGTATTCTGAGGCTGCACAGTCTGTAGTGAGCTGTCAGGCAATGCTTAGTTCAGGTGAACCTGAAGCTGATAAATCCTCAAGGAGGATTATTTTACAGATTTATGGCATTCTCCTAGCAGCCTTGATCACTCAGATTGACTGAGCTGCCTGATCACAAACAAGATTCTAACACCTCTGGCAGCAGGCATAGGTAGCAGTCTCAGTGTTCTGTATCTGTTTTGGGGTGTGCTGGTGAGACAACTCAATTCTCCAGGCCCCAGGTATTTCTTGTATATAATTTTAAAATGTTAGTTTACTACTTGTTAAGGTGCCTCAATATGTTATCAGTCCAGGAGGCACAACCAATTGCAGGCTGTCCTTCCTATCCTTCACTCTCAAACTCATGCCCATGCAGAAGATTTGTGGCCAAAAGCTCACAGTCTTCCAAGACATCAAAGATTACCCATTATTGATATGGCTTCTCTTCAAACTCCAGGAGTCCTCCTTTTCCCATGGTCAGCTGCTTCTTTTTCCTCAGCTGTTCCTATGGAAAAGGAACTTCTCTTTTCTCTAAAATTTTTTTTGCTATGGAAATCCCTCTCATGTTCTGTGCTTTTTAACAACTATGCATTTACTCTATTGCAAATGGGAGACGGGGAGACTTTACTTACTGAAAAGAGAAGTTAGAAAATGGAACAAAACATGAACCCCATGTAGTTTATCTCCCAGGCAGGATTTGTTTAGCTGTTAGCATTCACAGAATCATAGAGTAGAATGATAGAGTCGTTATGATTGGAAACTCATCAAGTCCAACTGTCAATGCATCACCACCATGCCCCTATTATATACAGGCATATATGTATCTCTGCATGCACATACACATGGAGCCTTTCGTACGTTCCTTACCACTCATCTCAAAGGTAGTGTGTCATGAGCTGTGCGTAGGTTCCTGAGTCACCCAGAAGCGCACATTAATTGCAATTCAGGGAACCTGTGGTTTGGACTCGATTGCTCAGATAATCAGATAACTGTTACTGCAATGCGTGTAGCTTATTTAATGTCAGCACTTCAATTAAAAGTGAATTAGCATGTCTTTTACACAAGGTTTCTCTTTTAAAATAAGGGTTTGGCTTTTCTTTGAAGTATATAGCAGTTGCTTCCAAACCAGGGTATTTTGCAGGATATCTCAAGTGAAATGAGAGAAAGCCTTGCCTTGCACGTATGATGACAAAGCAGTGGAAGGAAATCTAGCAGAAGAGGCAGCTCCTGGTGTGTGTTTTGGTGTAGCTGACAGCACACTAATCTCCAGGGACACAATTCACCTTCAGATATTAGAACTATTGTTTTGGGTTTCATCAGCTCAAAAGTAACTTCTCTCATGCTCTTTTAAAAACTTCACATTTTTAAATGATTAGCATTATGTAGGTGGGGATTTTCTTGGGCTTCCTTTATTCTCATGTTTCTGCTTCTCTAAATGTAGTTATAATGCAAAGGTCACCTTCCTTTGTGGGTTACTCCAGGTATCACAGTTGCTTTCGCTGATGGGAGTGTGGAATTGTAAAGAAGATAAGGTTCAATCCTCATACAGCACCAAAGCAATGTTTTTTGACCAAGTTATTTCAGTTTTATCTTGAATATATTGTTTATTCCTGGAAGTGCTGACTCTAAAGCTTCCATTTAATGATATATCATGTTGATAACAGAGACCTTTTATGTTCTTCTTGAACCTGCAAAAGGCTTCAGCCTGCAAAAGGCTTTTTCTACATGGCTATATCAACTAGGTCTTAATTCTGTTGCCTAAATAAAGGGATACAATGCCCTTTTGTGCATCTTTCTTAGTACCCAACTGTAAATCCAAGAGGGTGTGGGTCACCCTTGGTCTTGCATCCTATCTTCTAGCCCCATGTGCATGTCCTGAATACTCTAAAGTGTCTCAAACGTGCCTAGGAGCCTATGTTTAGACATCTGGATGGTTCCATTATTGTCATTATAGCATAGCTTATTAATCCTTCTATCATACAGCCCTTAGGTGATCACATTTACCAGCACCGAGATGTTACTGTCTGCAGTTCTGTGAGGCAGGAAATGATTATGTGCAAAGAAAGGGAGATTAGCTTAAATCACCTCATTCTGGCCTGCTGTTAGGAAGCAATCTGCAAACCTTAGAAACAAACGATTTTCTTCTGGCACCTAAGACCTCCAATGTGAAACTGGAAAATTCTCCATTTCCAAAGGGACAATATCACTCTGTGTGTATTTGGGCAACTTACAGGGGGAGTGTACTCTTGAATTTAGTGGGCAGTTTATAGGATATGATTTTCCTGTTCTTGCTATGCTCTCTTCTTCTATAGTGCTTGTTTTGTTTTGTAGTAGTGCCATCAGCACTGAGTATTTAGGATCATGATCACTTGAAGTCAGTGGAGACACTGTGATCCATTTCAGTGAATTTGAAGCAGAGCCATAAAGACTGGCTGAATCAACTGCTATCTTTTATGGAAAAACGGAAGTTATATAGCTCAGCTTTTGCAGCATGTAACTAATTACTGAAGTTCAGTACCATATTGCACAATATTTGACTTTTAAAAAGAAAATGTTTCTATACTCCATTGCAAGACACATTTTAAGTCACTGACTTGAAGCAGAAGAATGTCTTTCATTATGTTCAGAACTGACTGTTTTTGTATCCACATCAGAGAATAACGAAAACAGTTGGAGTTAAATTATTACAACTTAAAACCATTCCGTGGCATATTCTTCTCTCAATATGCACGCTGCTGTCGTGTGGAAATTTTATAGAGTGTGGCGAAGATGAAAAGGGAGATGGAAAATCCCTGACCTCCTCTGATCATGCAGTTTGTTTCCAAACCACTATACAGTACCCTATTCAATACAGTATTTAGAATTAGCACATCGCAAAAATTTCCATGAAAATTCCCCATTCACTCTCTTAATGAGCACTTAGTAGATAGACAGGATTTCAGTTTGATAATCAGACTAATAAGCTTGCAAAAGCCGCAATTACTTCAAGTCCTTGAAAAACTCTTGTCTGGTGGATTTAGCAATATGAATGCTTGAGTGGCAACACATGAGAACAACAGCAAATCTGCTTTATGGCTTGCAGTTGCTCCAAAACGTAAAGTCATAAAATACTTGGAGGAGATTGGCCTTTTGATCTGCTAAAACTTGGCTTAGTGACTTAGGCAATGATGTTTTGAGGCTTATACAGTACATAACAGGCAATTGTCTCCTGGAAGTTCTCTTTGTTTTCCTTTTACAGTCATGCACAACTGCAACAGTATGAATGTGAATTCCATGAAGAATCTTGACTTTACTGTTCACAGTCAAGGTGCTCATCTGCTGAAGGCCAGATAATGAAACCATTTCTATTTTATGTTGCAGTGAGACTGAAAAGGGAGAAAAAGAAATCCAAGAGAACTGCTGTGGTTTTGTTTCTCTTAGACACCTACTTCTGTCTTTCAGTTTTGTTCTTTAGGGTGCTCTCAGAACAATGCTTTTTATCTAATCTACAGTCAAGTGTTGAATGAATCACAGTTAGCCCTTGTTGACCAAGCATATTAAATGTGTATTAGAACTTATTCCACTGAGTGAAATATTAATAAGTGTGGGAGAAGAAAGTAGGATATAGTTGGATAGTGCAGCATTTATTTTTTCCCTACCTGAAAAGAAATGTTGACCTTTTTCACATAAAAAAAATCCTGAGGTTTAAAGCTTTTAAAATACGGTTTTTGATCCACACCACTCAGCTCAGATAATTACAATTTTTTTTTCTTCTGTTTTGTTTAGACTGCAACTTGCTTTTACCCTTACAATGACAAGTGCTGGATCATGGGATCATCCCAGCCTTAGAAGATCAGCTCCAGCCGTAAATTAATGTTCCTCCACAAGTGGTACTTTGCAAGCATAAAACAACATTCTTGTCTTCTGAGCCAGTATTGGTGTTAATAGAAGATTTGCCTTCAGGACTGGGTACTCAGATCTTTCAAATATAGCCAACAGGTTTGCTGTAACTATGTCATGACATCAGTCCAACTTGCTTTCCTTGGTGAATGGAATATATTAGGGAATCTACACAGAATTTTGTATCTTAGTGCTCAACTACCTCTCCACCTACCTCTCAAATGAAATATTTTTTCCTTTGGCAAGGAAAGCAAAGGTGTGAAAAATTCTTCTACTACGTGATAAATTGCTGAGGAGGTGCTGGAGAGCGCATGGAACTGAAGTGATGGACAAGGGCTGGAAAGAGTTACTGACTCTGATCCCTGATAATAAATGCATCTGAATGCACAGCAAACAATAGCACACTGAAATAACTGATAACAAAGCAAAAATGGATCAGATGAAAAGAAGACGGACGAAGGGAAACACAATTCATTTAGATCTGAATTGTTGACTGAAATGTGGTCTTTGCAGGTAGATTAGCTTTGGAAACAGTAAGGCTGTTACAGGAAAAAGAGGCATAAAATTTGTTGTGTGCATACTGGGGAAGAATACTGGCTTCCTGCATGGAAATGCAAGTTCTCATGTGCAGGTGCTGGGTCAGAGCAGTGGCTGATAGGCAGCACTCTGGGGCTTGTCTGTTCTCTGAACAGGTGTTTTTCCCCTGTTGTCAAGTGTTAGAGATGACTGTCCCCATGATCTGTGCAGTTCTGCACTCTGTGTCTGTGCTGCAGGTTATTGCTGCTCCAACAGAATGTTTCGTATTGGCCATTTTTTATATCACACTCTATTTGTCTCAGACCATTTCTCCAGTTTGACAAGATCTTGTTGTGTTCCCTGCCTTCAAACATGTCTGAAGCCATCTCCAGTTGGTTGTTGAGTGCATTTTAATGTACATCCTTTCCTATCAGTGACCCAGGTCCACACCAAAAGTACTGGATGGAGCAAGATCTGTCTACTCCAAATCCTACTGTATAGGAGGAGTATGTTTGTCAGTGAGTATTTCTGGTTGTACCTGAAAAGGGTTTTGCGACTTTCTCACAATGTTTTGATCAAGAGAGATCAAGCTTGCTAGTTTCTTTAGCATGTGTGATACTTTTCACTCCTCCCTGTCTTCTAGGCAGTTCTGCAGTCAGAAAAGGATGCTGCATTGGTTTGCTGTGATTGATTTTAGGGCAGTCCTTTGGCGTGGTTTATCTCCTGGTTTAACCATAGGTCTTTAGGAATGGTAAACATTTTGAAGTTATGCTCTGTCTGATGGAACACAGTAAACAAGGCAGTAATTAAAATCTCTTCTGGACTTTGATCTCCTGTTCTCTCTGTACTACCAGCAATGACTGTTTAAAAAGACACTTTTTACCAGAGATTTGCAGTATAATTAATGTTTTTCCGACCTGACTTTCTTGTGTACCAATGACACCTCTCACCTTCAGTCCTGTGGAGGATTGCTGTCTGCCCTGAGAGTGCAGAAATCTGGAGTGGCTCATTGTGTACTGAATAAATCACAAGGGATGTTTTCACGTCAGTCCTTGATGCAGTGCAATCTCTATTCTGCCTGACCTTTTCTCTGTTATCTCAGCCCCTCCTCAACTTCTTTACCAACTTTTCAGCCTCCTCATTAAATCTGAGAAACTGTGCAGCTCCTGAGAAAAGGCTATGAATATTGGATAACGCTTGAAACAATAGATCTGTTTCAAAGGGAAACTGGAACTGTTAATGGGTTCTAAGAACAGTGTGGGTTGGGAGCATACATCTGATTTTCACTTGAGGCTATAATGCAAAAATGCCAGCTAGAGAAATCTCATCACAAGGTTGAGGCTTGGAAAACACTGAGCTGGAAGCTGGAGATTCTGAATAGAACACACAAATATTTAGAGCTATTAAAAAGATCAAATCAAGGACTGGGAACATCAGGTCAGTGAGCTGGATGTGGATTCTGGGGCATTCTCAAGTCACTTGCAATCATACTTTTAACAAAACGCAGTGGTGCTACAAATGTAGGCTCTAAGAAATGCTTTATGAAATGCATTTTAGAGAAGTATTTAGGTTTCAAGGAGAAGCTTCCCCAGAAAAAGGACAGAGCCCAACAAAAGTACCACTTGACTGGAATGACATGGTGAACAGGTTGAAAGCCTCTGAACAGTTCTTTGAACCAGGAGACCTAGGCAACAAAGGCAGAGGAAGGCCATAAATACATTGTTCTAGGACAAAATGTTCTCCTCTTGACAGTAATGAATATAGGGAAAATAAAATTATTAAGAGAGATGTGGAAAACTATTCTGACAAGTTGTTTTTTGCAAATATCATCTGGCTTCATAGTGTTTCCAATTTTGGGTATAATGTTTTTATGTCCCTTTGGCAATGGTGGAAAAAATACAGATGATTCATATATAAAGATTTATTACAGAAAAATGTAGGTGATATTTCATCCAGAAAAAAAATCATTTTGATCATTTGCAATTATGGGTCAAATTAAATTAAAATAGACCTGCTCTGAAATCAGCATCTAATGGAAGAATTGCAGTCTAGATTTAAGTTTTGAGGCACTGCTTGAAAATAAGATCTCATTTGATGAAAATGTGAAAAACTCACAGACCTTGCCAAAGTTGAACTGTGTGACAGTCAATTCATAGCAGTTAATGAGAATTATTGCATTTTATTGCTTGACTTTTCTCTTCCTCTTTTCATCTCTTGAATCATTTAAAGGAAATCTATGTGAAAATAGCACATTGAAATCAATTGATTAAATCTGATTATCCTTTTGTTCCCTTGGTTGCCAGTGGAAACAAGCACATTTAGAAGGAGCCTCTGCTTATCTTTTTCAGTCTGAGAAAGGCCAATAGAGCTGATACATATATTCAAAAGCAAGATATGTCCAGCTGTTGGTGTTTTTCTGATGAACAACTTCCTCTTTGTACTTCTTTCTGTCATTATCTTGGAAAAGTCCAGGATATTCTAGCCAGTTTTTAAATTACCTTGGGGATTTTTTTTTTTTGTTAATTGTCATGCAGATTAGAAAGCCAGATGATTGGTTGGACCTGAGTGCCTCTTTGCAAATGATTTATGGAACTGACCTGGTGCTGAGACAATGAAAGGTTCTTCACTTTTCACAACTTTTCCTTTGAAATCTTTGCCATACCAGCCAAATACAGACAGATTAACCCTGGGCACAGAACAGGCACTTAATGTCTCTCTGAATCTATTTGTTTAAGGGGTTGTATGCTACAGGGCGTCTCTGTCAGCTGGAGGCTGTGCCTTTGGTTTCCCTTCAAGTCCTATTTCTTAAATTTTTATTACCAGAGTGTAGCCTGGTGTGATATCCTGTAGGAATATTTCAGTTTGGTGTGACTTTCATCTCTTGTTCTGAACAGAAATGCTCACAGAGCAAAGATAATATATATTAAAATCAGTTTAGTTGGAAGCCCATATTTTTTTGCCAAAACTTCTGATGACAAATGCAAACAAGCTCCTTTTATTTACCTAGCAATCTCAGCCCCTGGCTAAGAACACTCAGTTCCTTGCTGTGTCGGTGGCAGATGGGCCTGGATGTATGGCTGATTTAATCTCCCTGGTGCAATAGGGCTATCAGTCACCGAGGGGAGGACAGCTGTGCTCTGCTGCTCATTCATGCCACTTCACAGCCAGAGGAGCAGCAGCAGCCTTGGCAACATGAATCTATTTAATGTCAGGTCTGACTGTGCTTGTTGGATGTGAAGACAGGCATTGGTGCTGGCTGTTATATGGTGTTTCTCGATCTCACTTGGCATTGCTCATGTAGTTTGCTGGTGCCCTGCCCTCCCAAGGCTTGTAGAGACTTGTTTGAGCAGAGGGTTTGTAGTGAGAGGAATCTGCTCACCCACAGCTCTCCGATGCTGGAACTGAGGAGAGTATCTTGCCTTAATCTGCAAAAGCTGGGGAGGGAGTTTGTCTGGTTGCATTGAGTGGTGGCTGGCTGAGAGCTTTGGTGATGAGTAGGATGGAGGTGGTGCTGCTTGGAGGAGTCGTCATTTGAATGATGCTTTGGCTCTGTAGGCATGGCAACACCAGGGATATTGAAAGTTAATTGAGTGACATGAGCTCAGAGCACTAAATGCAATGTATTAACTCCTCTGTTAGTATGATTTACTCACGTACAGTAGAGGTATCTGTATGAGTGGACAAAAAGTATGCTTTGTAATTGATGACTGACATCTTAAGAATGGAGATTGCTGGCGGTTAGTGGGCACGGTGGAGATGGGTTTTGATTATCTTAGTGGTCTTTTTCCAACCTTAATTGGAGAAATAAAATCTATGAATCAATGATAATGTCACAGAAACGTTGGTGGAAGGGACAGAGCTTGAATGTGTTCTGTTGGGCATCCTTGCTTGCATCAGTTTTGGGGTATCAAAATGTTTTCCCCCATAACTTTGACTTTTCATACTGACATGGTATATTCTGACAATAGAAGAAAAGATGATGTCATTGGTGGGCTTGAGTGCACCCTCAGCAAGTTTGCAGGTGACAGCAAGCTGTGCAGTGCAGTTGTAATGCCTGAGGGAAGGGATGCCATTCAGGGAGAGCTAGACAGGCTGAGCAGTGAGTCCGGGTGAACTTCATGAGATTCATCAATTTCAAGTGTAAGGTCTTAATACAAGTTGGGGGTTGTAAGGATGGAGCGCAGCCCTGCCGAAAAAGACCTGGGGATACTGGTGGATGGTAAACTGGACATGAGCCAGCGATGTGCCTTCGAAGCCCAGAAAGCCAACCATATCCTGGACTGCATCAAAAGAAGAGTGGCCATCATGTCAAGGGAAGTGATCCTGTCCGTGTGCTCTGTGCTGGTGAGACCTCACCTGGAGTACTGCATCCAGATGTGGAGTCCTCAGTGCAGGAGAGACACAGACCTATTGGAGCGTGTCCAGAGGAGTGTCCCAGAAATGATCCAAGGGGTGGAAAGCCCCTTCTACTAGGATAGACTGAGAGAGCTGGACAGCCTGAAGAACAGAAGGTGCTGGGGAGAGCTCAGAGCCTTTCAGTATCTAAGGGGTAGCTGTAAGGATTGAGGGAACAGACTCTTCAGCAGTGATAGGACAAGGTGAAATGGATTCAAAGTAAAAGAAGGGAGATTAAGATTGGATATAGGAAAAAGGCTTTTTTTTTTTTTAGCAATAAGGGTAGTGAAGCACTGGAACAGGTTGCCCAGAGGTGTGGTTGATGTCCCATCCCTGGAGACACTCAAGGTCAGGCTACACCAGGCTCTAGGCAACCTGATGGAGCTGTGAGTGTCCCTGTTCATTGCAGAGGAGTTGGACTAGATGGCCTTTAAGGGTCCCGTCCTACACAAATGAGTCTACGATTCAACGTGGCAAAGCATTGCCCAGAATGATTTCTTTTTTGTTTTTCTTCAGCCAATGCCCTGTTTTCTGATGTTTATCCCATCCAAGTTTTAAGAATCCTTTTGTATTTCATCCCTCAAACTGCAAAGTCCATTATTCATCCAGCAAGCAGCAACAGTCATCCTATCTGACAGTATGTTAAGCTGCAACTCTGTTAACATCAGCTGCAGAGAGGCAGTTGGTAATTGGCAAAGCAAAACAGTGAAGGGCCATGCCTGCAGAACAGGAGGGGGTGGATTTACAAGCACCTGAGAGCAGCAGCTTTATGGGCTCAAAGGGCTTTAGTGCTCCGGTTCTCCTTACATCTACCAAATGCACTGAAAATAAGTTGAAACTGTTAGGAGTTGAAACTGTTGCAGACTAAATCTGCAGTGGTTTGCATGTTTGTAAGTGAGGTGAACCGCAGCCTATGTGTCAAACCAGGCACAGCAGAGCTCTCTTGCACCGTTTAAGAGAAAGAAAAGACACAACAATACATCAAAAGTGGAGCATGTACTAAAGGAGCTTAAAGGAAGGTAGATGAGCATGTGGAGACAAGGCACCATGGTTTTGGTTTCCATATGCAATGAGTAGATCCCTTTGGGAAGACTGAGATGCTGGGATTTGGGAAGGTATTTGACAGGCTGTTATTACAAGGGCCCACTTTTGTTCAAATAATGACAAAAGGCTCATGTCATTCCAGGAGATTTTTGTTAACTAGGGATCCATTTCAGGATTTCTAACAGCTCCAGCTCTTCTGTCTGATGACACAAATAAAATCCAATGGATAGGAAAGAACGTGCCTTTTATTACAACTGTTGTTAAAACAAAACAATAAACCCCCATACTCTAAACAAACCTACTGTGATTTCGTAGTTATTTCAGGTATTTTGCACTGTTAGTATCAAAAAAAATCTACAGTGATATGGGTCAAATACAGTCTGCTACAACCAGTGGGAGTTTGTCCATTATTACTTGTGGATAAAGGAGCATGCTCATAAGGAAGTAGAGTTCTTGGCTTTCCTCACCTTAAAATAAAACCTCCACGCTCCCTGTGCTGTGGGATAATCTCTCTTTATGCTGAGAGGTGGAATAATGCAGAGAAGAGACAGCACACAATGAAAGAATTATGTTTTAATTCCCTGCATTGCCTCATTAAAATGGCACGAGGAGTGAGCTCACGCTCTCAACCAGTGCAATGAATGTGCACAGTATTCTTGAATTGCTTCTGTCCAGCCTTTAAATGTGTCTGTACTCATCCCAGTAACAACCTTTTGTTTAGGAATATTCAGCTGCTGTCCTCATAATTTAATTTCACTCCCTACTCTTCCTCGTCACAGAGCAATGAAACCCCATGGCTGTTTGTTACAGATTTGATCTGAAATTGTGCTTGTGACCCAGGGATGAAGCACATGGTTCATGAACATCCTTGCTGATCGTTTTAAATAGAAGTCAAGGTGCACAATCAAATCCCAGGTAAAGAAGAAAGGTTGTACGGCACACATAGATGTACACACTCTGAATGCATAGAGCTATATATACTCCTCTTGCTTCCTGAGGAATATACTGTCTCTAGGAAAGAGGAGAGCTCTCTGTCTAATCAAATACTGTGTACGGCACAAGGAACCTCATTCATCCATTCACGTAAATCCTATGTGAGCAGCAGAATACCATTTAGAAAGGCAATCAACCTTTAAACCTTTAGAAAGATTTCTAGCAACAGAGAATCTATATTCTCGGAAAATATCCAATTAACTTTGTAGCTAATATTTTGTGCCTTATTTTTAGCATTAATCTATCCAGCTCATCTTTGGCCTCCAGCTCTCATTTCTCCCTTGGCAGATTAATAATCCCTGCATTATTAGATGTTCTCCCCATGTCTATATGGATTGGAAGTGCTTTACTTTTTGACCTCCTCTTAGATGAATTTATATTGAGCTCCTTTGAGTCTTTCATGAGAACAGTGAGCTGTAGGAAATCCAGCCCCAGTGGATTTGTTTCTCTGGTTCTTTCACAACTGTACTGGGAAGCTGAGAAAGAGCAAATAGCAAAGCAAATGTAAAGCATCTCAGCATGGTGATATAAATGGCAGGAGTGAGGCAAGCGCAGCTAACAGCCTACTGCAACGGGTTTTGCTGGCTCTCTTCTCTGAGGGAGCTGAGTGATCTGGGAGGGAACCAGGGGAGCTAGCTATTTACTTCAGTAAATGGGGCATTTTGTGTGAGTGCAGTGCCATGCAGAAAGTGAGGACAGGGCTGGAAAAGTGTAGCAGGCAGGGACTACAGCTGATGATCAGCAAGACCCATGGGAGCTGTCTCTAAACAAGGCTTTGGCTCTACTTCTGATGAGGCTGGATCAACTGATGAGGCTGTCAATCATTTTTCTTCCTCTGAGTGACATTCCTCTGCTTTTATTTCCAGGGTTCAGGTTTGTACTCTGTCAGCTCAAAGCCACGATTGTCTTTGTTTGCTGCTGTGTAGTAGCTACTCATGCATGCAGCATTACTTCAATGTGGATGCAATACAACGCCCTGTTTCTTCACTACAAGCTCAGCTTCCTTCAAAGAGTACTTACGAGAGAGGTCTGGTGCACAAGATACTTGTGCATCTTTCAAGTGGCAATGTGGGGTCTGTCATCCCTATGCTCTTAGCCATCGCTTGTAGGAAGGTTTGGAACGTGTGAATGTTCACAATTGCAAATATTGCTTTTAAGACAAAGCGTATGGAGCTGATTAGAAAACCTATTGGAAGGGGGAAGATAGGATGTGTTAGAAACAGAGTGAATGTGCTTGCTTAGAAAATACTCCCAGGACTTGTGATTGCATTGAATCGACATTTGCATAACAATCACCTTGTCTAACTACTTTCCAGTAATTTGTGTAGATGAAAGGGTAATTTTCCTTCTGGTGCTCTCCATGTTACTTAATTTGTTTGGACCTCAATAGAATTATGTTTTTAATAATGCAAATGATTTTCATTGAAAGTCACTCTATTTCTGCATTTATTTATATTAATGTTGTTCACAGATGTTTTAAATACTCATTTTTTTTTGCCAAAAATTTATCTCTTTTATACCTAATTGTACCTATTATTACACTGAAGTGCTACACAGAGCAAACAAAGCTTAAAAGGAAAAGTGATGACTATCTAATGGGGAAAGTATCAAAGAAAATCTTCCAGCGTAGTTATTGAATCTTCAGATCTAACTCTTCAGAGGCGTCCCATTGATTGTCCAGGTGTAGTCTACCATGAGACAAACAAATGAGACACGGCGACCTCAAATGGGACAGCCAACAGTACCATCAAGGACAAGAAAGCAGAAATGATTGGTGACAAATATGCAAAACAAAAACAAAAAAAGAGAAAGAATATATATATGTAAATTATTTCACCATAGGCACGTTAAACATGTGATAGTGATTTGGTGTCAACAAGTGAGGATGAGAAAGTGCCCTACGAGTGACCTTTTGGTTCACTAAGACCAAATTGCATGTTAAAAAACATGCCTGTCAGTATGAAGTTGAGTTGTATATGTGACTGCAGCTATCCCCTTCCAGAATTAGAACTTTTGACTCTGTAATACACATACTCTACATCAACTAATCTGAGTAACAGATTGGATACTGTAAAGAGACATGGTTTTGTAAACAACCAAGTATAAGTAACTGTGCTTCTGTTTGGGGATGTGCTTGCTTTGTGGAGGAATGCCAAGTACCTGATTCTGGCCAGAATTAAAGCAGAGGTCTTCATGTGGATTCCAACCCTGTGTGCTTATTGGCCATGTGCACTGGGCACAGCTCACATTTGAGATAACAGAGAGTGATATATCATTATATCTGTCTCTCAGTTTGCCAAACAGGGCTTTTTCCATGGGATGCTGCTACCTGGCCCTTAATCACTGCTCTGTTCTGAGTCTCTGCAAGCTGTGGATCTGCAAAGCTTAAAGGGGCATTGCATGGATGAAGGTGAGTGCAGTCCTGCTGGTACTGAACACAGTGTGATGCCAGTGGGAGGAAAGTAGTTCTGCATGACTGGCTACTCACACTGCAGTTATAAATAGAACCTGCATCTGCACAGCTTTGGTGTAGCTAATACCTTTACTATCTTTGCTTCTCAGTGGAAGAAATAGAAAGTTATTTTTGTCTGGGGAAGGAGTCCAAAGACCTTGCTAAAAGGTGCACTTCTAAGTGCAAATGAACTGGAAGAGAGGGGGAAAAAGGAGCAATAGAAACGATACTGTGTCATGCACACACAAAAAAAGGGGATTTTCTCTTTCTTGAACTTCTTTTGTTTGCCTGTAGATATGGCAGTTCTGTATTGCCTCTGTTACACTGATTGCTTCCTTTAGAATGCTTTTAAGACCATATTTGTTTGTCCACACAGTGAATAGGCATGTGGAGCCAAATTTCAAGGTAATGGATGTTACCATGGAAAATTTGGCTGTTGCATCCAGCCCACTTATTTTTGACACAGATCTCATCCTCCTGCCTGCACCAGTATGTGCAGTGGAAAATAAGCAACGTGCCACAAAACACAACTGGGATGAGCTGGATGAGTCTGTGTCAGCTGTGTTGAACCTATTACTGCCACGTGTATGACTGAACCAACCTGCAATGCCACTTCCAAAACAGACTCAACCAGTGGCATTGGTTGTTATAAGTAACCTGGCTGGAATGTCGTACCAGTGGAGACTTTGTGGAAAAAAAAAAGATAATTTCTGAGGATGACTCATTCAGGTCCACCTGAATGGCACCACCCTGGTGCTGCCTTGCAAGCACCTGCCTCTTCTGTGCCACCATTGAGCACCAAGAGCTGCGTCAGCATGAGGTCTGCTTCCATGGGACTGAGTCACAGATAGAGCATTTGGGGAACAGTCTGTGATCCAGCCCTGGCTATTAATCATTTTGCTGTTTGCTGGGTTATTTTTAAGCCAGATCAGTTCCACAGTGCAGCTTGCCAGGCTGCTGCGTGGACACGGATGGGGCAGAGCAACACTGCAGTAGGAGACGGAGAGGAACTGGGAACTACATCAGCTGGCTGTGCTATTTAAATAAGTTCTGCATTTGAAAACAAAGTAAATAAACTCATCAAGCTGCAACAGCAGCCCTGACACTGCAGCTTCTTGGCTGGTTGAGCACAGACGTGTGGAAATGTGGACCTGAACGTGACCATAATGGCAAAAGAGGAAAGGCTGCTCCAGCTTCTTTGGAGCTCAGTATGTGCCCAGAGCTGGGAGATACGGAAAGAAGGAAGTCATATGTTTGTCACATTGTCACCAGCACTGCTTGGCTGTCCTTGTCATGAACCCAGAAAGGGGACTGACAGTGAAAAGGAAGCTGACATTAAAAAGATGCAGAACTCAAAAGTGTAACCAGTTGAATTCCTTTCCAACAGAGGACGGGAATATGAGCCCTTTGTCAAGGTGCACGCTTTTCACGTCCACTGTTTTGGTAGATTTAGACCTGGACCCCAAAATTTTCACTCCTGTGCCTCTTCAGAATGAAATATTAGTAAATCCTTGTCCTTGTAATACTTCAAAATAAATTAATCAGTGATAATAGATGCTGTAGCAAGAGCTTGTAAACACTCTGTATGTTTAAAATACTGTTTAGAGTATTGAGACTCAAGCTAAGGTAGAACAAGGACAGTCCATGAATTCCTGGCTCCTAAATGCTGCTCTCTCCACCTTCCTGTTCTCGTGAACCAAATCTCCCTAACAGAGATTTTGAGGAAATCCCTCCATTTCGATTTGTGAATGTCAGTAACATATTTTAAGAGTTATATTTAGACTTTTACAGTGTGATTAACATTCTGGAAGCAGTTTAATTTGGGAAATTAATTGTTGCAATACTGAATTTCCAGTCATCCAGTAAATAAGATAATCCAAGAGCTGTTAAATTACAAATGAGTTCAAATTCCAATGAATTACTTAACCTGAAATCAGTGACTGCGCTGGGAAATGTGTGACTCTCATGCAGGCATCACTTGAATGAAGAGGTTAGTGAAGTGGTTTCTTACTTGGAGAGGGAAGAAGTCTTCTAAAACATATTTTGCATTTATTTCTGGTAGTATTTATAGCAATTAGCACTAACTATTCAAAACAAATCTGTATTGATTCCAGATAAAGTGCACAGAATTTTCAAAATTATTGTTTCTTTTAATCCCTGACTAAGCTGCTGATCTTGCTAAGATGACTAATATTTGCAAGATATCTTTACTATTTAATTACAGATTATTTAACCTACTGAAGGACAAATGAGAAGTGATCATTGTATGCAGGAGTAAACACTGTAGTTGATTTTGAATGAGGCTCTTGGTACCTTATTGAAGAGCTAACGTTGCCAAATAACTTTGTCTGGCTCATCGTGGTTTTGTGACTGCCTTATACCATGATTTGTTGAGTAGCTGTAATTAGAAGTTAAAATTGCTGAGCTTATTCACGTCTTTGGTTTTCTTACTAAAGGTGCTTAGTTGTTTGGAGAAGCTCTGACTATCAGGTTAATGTGTTTATTCCACAGCATCCAGCTCCTGTGGAGAGCTCTCTATAGCAACATGGGATTGAAGATGTTTACCAGAAGTTCACCTGAGAAGACCCCAGCAACAACGTTTGAGGCTCTGCTGTGAGAATATACAGCAAGAGTTTTCAAGGCGATAAAAGGAAAGATTTGTAGGTTAAAATCAGGGAATGAATGATCAAAGCTTCCGAGAGTCCCTCAAGTTACTGATTTTCTGGTTGTTTCTTGAACATGACAAGCTTACCGCTCTGGGCAGAAATAATTAACTAATGAACATAGGAGAGAATTGCTGAGGAAGGGATGGAATACAAAACTTGTTAAAATTTAACAATAAGATATCTCTGTTTCGTGTAATATCTGATATGTTGATCACTTTTAATGTTAAAAGCCCAACAGTAATTTTTTCTAATTATGCAGACATACTAGCTGCTATAGCAGTCTGCTATTAGCCTCCTGTTTTGAAGTTCAGTCTATGCCTTCAGCAGTACTATGGAAGTTGTTTCATTTTCTTTAGTTAAATTTCATGTTCTGTAGTTAAATATGTCAGGCAGTCAGGCACGATCCCTGCCAAAAAAAGTATCACATTTTAATTATGTTGCTTTGCTTTTAAAACCTATTGCCTGATTGATAACTTTATGGGTTTAGTGTAGGAAGCAAATTATGTGGTAGAGCACAAGGAAGCAGAAACTGGTAAACAACTCATAAAGTTGTCAGGCAGTAGGCTTATAGGCCTAAAAGCAAGAGTGACATAATTAAAATCCAGCTTTTTTTAAAATTATTTGTGGTGAATGGAGATCAGAATATATTTAATTAGACAGAATGGTGGCAGAAAAGCCCACTGAATTTGTCTGTTTGGATTTAACTGTTGGCTTAGATGAACCTAAAATGTTAGGCTCGTTTGGGAGGCAGTAGGAGTAGTGAAAGAATCACTGTACGCTGATTTTCCTCTTCCTTTTCTTCTCCCAAGAGACACAAACAGAGGAGGCTGTTAGATAATTTACCCTACTGCTGCTGTTCTTCTGTAATGCAGTTTCAATTCATTTTGTCATGGGCTTACCTTGTGACTCAGAAGGCCGCAAATAATATTCAAAGGCAAGGAGCAGGAAGGTTTAGTCAGTGTTAAACTCGTAATTACTTTTCAATATTCTCATTTTGCAATCCTGATTTGCCCCTTTCATGTTGTTATGTGAATATTTCTCCTGTCCTTCCATGCTAAGACATTTTAAATCTTATTTACTTTCCTAGATCACGTTCCCCATGAGGCATGACCCTCAAACTCTATAGAAGTATCAGAAGAGTGTATAACTCATATATAGTAACAAGTTCCATTAACTATAATTCTTCACTTTCCTTCTGAAATACAAGACCCTATTTTACATTTTATTGTGCCACGTTGCCAACCAAAATTATCCTGTCATCTATTGTTCAGAGACGTTCCTATTTTTCCTTTTAAAATATCTAAATATTTTGTGGATAACTACAAATACATATGTAACTTCTGCATAAAATAATTATGTTTCATTATGTTAGTCAGAATGACTAAGCTTTCAATAGCAAACTTTTATTGCATTGTAAAATCTAGCTGTACGTGTGTGTTGGCAGGAAGAGGGTTCTTGAAATATTACATTATTTTTGGATTATAAAACCCAAGGAACATCTGGTCAACAAATGGGTCCAGCAATAGTAGTTCTTCAGCTTCTTTTTATGTCAAGCATTAGCTTAACTACTAGATATTCCCAGTGCCAGTCAGTCCTCACCAGTTGGTGACTGTAACGGGAAGCCAAGAACAATATGTGCACAGGTAATAAAGGGCATATGTGTGGGTCAGCTGCAGTGATATAGGAGATGTAATATAGATACCTATATGAATCCAGGCTTTGGTGTTCTGCTTTTTATGGAATAACTTGCTAGATCATTGCAACAATGAGGACCCTGAGTTTTTTTGTATTGTAGTCAGTGACAATGAAGTCTGTTGACTTAGTAAATCTCCAAATGCCTCAATTATGTTTGATGACAACGCAGAAAACTAACTCATTTTCCCCATCCAGTATCTATAAAACCCCATCGGAAGCGTGAGTGTCCCTGTATGTATCTTACAGCAAGATGACTATTTCAGCTTCTGGAGTTAACATCCTGTGCTTCCAGCTCCAGTAATTTTATACTTCCCAGTTGGATGCTTAACACACATTCAGACCCTGAGAGTCACAGAACTACACTTATTTTTGGTTGCTGGCATAAGTCATTTTCAGCTACGTTGTTAAGGCAATATAGCAGCAAAGCTATGTCCATGATATGTGGCTTTGAAAGGGCTGTCAGGTTGATAAAGTGAACTGTGGGGAAATCGAGGTGGATTCTTTTGGACTCCACACTGCACCAAATATGTACTTCCAGCTGAACCTTCCAGATCTTCTTGTTCAGTTTATGAACGTGGTGTTGGACTTCATAAAAACTGCTGTTCCAATGGCTTGCATGTGACTTTTTCCATGACAAGAATGTATAGAGATCCAGCACTTTGTTTTTCAGTTTCTCAAAGCTTTGTTTCACCCTTAACGAATGAGCAAATGCTTGCAATTGTCTCCTCCACAACCTGTCAAGGTGAAGCAGGTTTTTCAGCCAGTCAAAATTTCTGTGATTTTTTTGCTGTCTTGTTTCTTCCTCACTGCTTCTGCAGCATTTCTGTAGCCCTCAAGCAGTGTGTAATTTCAGTCTTGTGAAACAGGTCTCTGTGTTGCAACCAATCAGCTAAACTAGAGGTAGACAACTACTGCTGTAAGTGGCAGAAAATAGAGTAACTCCAAGTGCAGTAAGTGTTTCAAATGGCTTAAAAATTGCTTGATTATGAATTATAAACTACTTGTGCTGTCTTGATAATGGGAACATCATCTACTGTGATTCATTGTAGTCAAGCAGCATTAACTTCAGAGAGAAATGGTACAAAAAGAAAACTGCTCCCTTAGTAATGCGGTTTTTTTTTGTGGACAAGTACTGGAACTATACTGAATTATTTTACTTTGCTCATTCAGATCCATGCCACTAGATCCTTTGATGTAGAACTTATGTAGTTTGTAGTAAAAGGTAAGATATAAGGTGTCTGAGTAATTAAGGCAAGGAGTAATGGGTGTTAACCACTTTGACACAACCTAGCAGCTCTAAAACTGATTGAGATTAACAGAATAGAAACAACAGCAAAAACCAGAAATAGCAGAAAATTCTCATATTTTTGCAATTTGTCTCCTTAAGTGTGAAACAACTACATATCGAATTGTTGGGTGTCCTTTCTGTAAGGGACTTGTAAATTTGGATACTCAACCCTCATGCAATGTAAACAGATTTTCAGAGAATACTGAGCTGTTCCACTGCTGACAGTTTGGATTTCCAGGTTAGGACACTTCTAAATTGGAAGCTTCTGTAACTTACATGGGTATTCAAACTGTTTCCTAGAAAACGCCAAACACAATACTTCCTAGTGAGGTCCGGAGGAATGATGGCTTGATTAGTGCGGATCCAGCCTTTTACTCTTGTTTTTCAGGTTACTCAGAATGTTTGAATGAACGTGGAGTTTTGATGGTTTTGTCCTTATTTTATGTATTATAGAAGGATGCTTTTATAACGCAGGCTTTCAATCAAAAGAAAGAGGACTTGAGTGATAACCAAAGTCTAACCCCCCTGGCTCCTTTGTAAAGAGTGGGAGTGGGAAGGAGAAAGAGAAAAGGTGAAGAAAAGAGAGATTTCTTCTGTCAGTGATCCGTAAGATTAACTCAGTCTCTTTTAAACCAGCCTCTGAGTCACATGTTCCACTGAGCTCACAGGAAGGTCTAGGAGATATATCTCACGAGGCTAAATTTAGTCCTTATGAATACTTACCTTTGCCACAGACTATCACACAGCATTAATTGGGAATCTATTTTAGCAGGAAATTCTCTCATTATGAAGCATGAATGCTGAGAGGGCAGTACAGATTACCATTTTTTCTTGGATGTGTGTGTTCAGATTCAATCAGATCAGTACGACACACAGTGCTATTTAATTTAAATTGAGTTAATCAGTAGTTTACATTAGCCACATCATTTTGACACAGTATTGGTAAAAACCTTGCCCTGTAGAAATCAATGACAAAGCCTCCTGGACTTGGTGTCGAGATAACATCATGACATTAGCTCTTCAGAATTAATGGAGCAAAATAAATTTCTTCTCTCCTTTATCATTCATCAAATTCTGACCCATTGCCTTTTGGATGAACATCTTCCAACTTCTGTTTTCATGTATAGAGGAAAGACACTGCATGGGTTAGTAATGTAGTTTTTAAGACCTCTCTTTCTTTTCCTTTATTCTTGCTGTTGAGCAAGTTGCTTAGTAACTTTGTATTTCTGTTAATCTTTTGCAAATTGAGGCACAGCGGAACTTGCTCTGAGGATAAATATATCAAACATGGGGGACTCAGTTTCTCCATGGACCATGTTCAAATGAGGGGAAAGAACACTGAATTCTAGTGTTTCAACCATTTTTTTTTTTCATCTCTTTCCATACCTGCTCTCTTTATATATTTTGTTTTGTTTTTCTGATTCCCCAGGCAAAAGAACTCAGCTATCTGTGAACAGTGTCCTGGGAATGAGTCCACAAGACCGCTTCCCCAAGGTGACTGAGTACATTCTCACTAGCAATGATGTGATCCACTAGGTTCCACCAGAAAATCTTCCTTGTAGAGAGGCATAATCTCTGGCAGCAGCACAGTTAGGTCTCTCCTTGGCACCAGACCCAAAGGATCAAGTGTTTCTATCAGCAGAGGACAAGTCCCTGATCAGGTAGGGTCCATTAAGTGAGCAGAATAATGGCCTGGCCTGAACATTTAGCTAACTGAAGAAGTCAAGAGAAACTGCTGCACTCATTGTGAGAAGATGCTGAGCATAACTGAGCAAGGAGCTGACAGAAGTTACAGAAAGTACAGGAGGATTGACCAGCTCACAGGTGGTGAGAGGGAAGTTAAGTGAAAGATATCCAGTGTGTAGCAGTAACTGGAGGACTCTTTCCTAGGACGTGCATTTTCATGTAAGAGCTAATGCATGATTAGTAATAATGATGGATGATGAGGACAGACTTGGGTGCAGAGAGCTGAAGTCTAGCCTTGCTGGAGCTGAAGTTTACAATTTATCGGTAAATAAATGGGCCGAACTCTATCTTAATGACATGAACAAGTATATTAAGGGAATGGGATGATCACAAGGGATCTTAGGGAAACTAAATTCAGCTTTACTTATCCGTATGAGTTAATTTCAGTCATGGTGAGAGGTCTGTATGAGAGGATTTAGGCATCCCGTGGTCTTTTATTTATGAGATCTGTAGCGTCTTTTATATTACCTTATAATTTCCATTTTGCCTCAGGTCAAATGCAGATTTCCACAGTGCTCAAAGAACTAATAGTGGGAAAAGTTTCTTTCCAGATTAATCGGAGGTGGTCTTACACTAGAGACTGTTTATTTTATATATGTGAAACTATGTCTGTAGAACTTTTGTTTTCATTTTCCGTTTTCAGCGTGCTTTAATTATTTCTGATTCTGTGCCTGCAATTTTGCCACGTGCTTGTAAATCACAGAAGAAGTATTTTAGGGATTATTTTGGGTAAAAACATAAATAATTGGAATGTTCACTTTACTTGTTTATATCTGGGCTTTTAAAAAGTTTTTGCAATTTTGCTTACATTATCATAGCATGTACTGCATAGTCTGACAGTATAGATACATAGAGCTATAGCTAGGCATTTTGTAAGTACTATATTTTAATGGGAACACATTATTTTTTTTAATATGCTTTCAGAGATAAAAAGAAAATTCTCTGAACAGAAATTTGGCTCCACTGAATAGTCTTTTTAAAAGGAGTGACTGGATAGTGACATGTGTACCCTTTTTTACTTGTATAACGTTGAAAGCCTTAGAAATTTTAGCATCATTCATGTTAACACATCAAAGTATTGCTGGTTGAACTCAAATCTCTCTGAAATGCAAATCTGCACCCTTAGCTGTAGTGCAATGAACATACAGATGGTTCTTCTAATTATTTGGAAAAAGAAAGGGGGATGATTTCCTTTAATGATTTCCCCTTCTTTCCAAACTGAAAGCAGTTCCAGCTCTTCCCTCCACCTAATTGGATGATTAAAAGATGCCTTTGTCTGGCTTTCAGCTATTGAGGTTTCACTGCAATTTGTTAAAACTTCCCGTCATGAAGCAAGGTGTGAACCCCAGGCTATATAGGTTTGGTTCAGAGGCTATGTGACGGGGGAATACAATCTCGAGTATTTAAAGCCAGAAGTGGGGGATACTTTTGTCATCTCATGTTATTGCACTGATTGCAAAGATGGGATTTTAGTATTCAAATAGGAGAACGAGTCTTAGATGCAAAATGTCACTGACCAGGGCATAGACCCCAGGTGTTTAGGCTCCAGGCTCAAAGTAGTTCAGTTTTTCTGAGAATGTAAATGAAAGAATTTGTAGAGACATTGACTTCACTGCTGCTTTGTGGGGTAAAAAATGCCTCAGAGGAACTAAAGGAAAATAGCCTATATAATAGATCGTATTACGGTCCATTTCAAGCATTTTACTTTTAACTACAGGCTAGACCAAGGCTTGAGGCTTTACAAGCATGTCCTGAAAAACGAGACCTGTTCACCAGTCTGTTGGCCCACTGCTTATCTGCCTCTGGGTTGCAGTGGTGCAGATACTCTGAAATCTCTTTTCCTTGTAGGATTTCATTCAGACATGACCTCCAGACTGACACGTCTGTGCCAGATGTTGAAAAACTTGAGGGATAAGCCTCTTGCTGTTCATGTAGTGCTACCAGAGGAATGTCTCTGTCTTGCCTAGGGACAAAGCTGAACTGACAGGGCTGGCTGAAAGGGGGCTGTGTCTTTGGGGACCCACATCACACTGCCTCTACCTGCCTTCAGTATTCATAACCTGGTTACCAGTATGTTGCCTTATTTCAGCCCTTGCAGCTACTTGGTGTATACAAGAGCAGGAAGGAACTGACTTGATTTCTTCTGTCTTGTGATCCCGATACAGAGTAGCCATTTATCTCTTCTTTGAGATAACCTTAGCCTTGCACTGAAAACTGCGTGTCAGTGTCAGTGACATTGCACCACTCCTCCAAGCATATCATGTTATTCACAAGACAACCTTTACTTCAGGATTTAATAGCATTTTATGAAATACTGTTGGAGGTGCCTATAAGTATTTTTTAATTAAAATACTTAGGTAAAAATAGAATATATTTACTCCATCCACTGCATTTCCTCTGAGCTTTGACATGCACGTCTCAGTCGCTCTCCATCAGTAGTGTATTCTGCTCCATTTCTGAGGAAATCCAGTTCTATCCAGATACTGAAGAGAATGGGATTTGGGTTCTTGACTGTAAAAAGACTATACCAGTGTTCAGAGAGACTTACTGTGTGGTCAGAAATCATTGGGTTTTTTTCCCCTCTTCATTTCCTATTAACCAGAATATTGTATAACTTGTTTGCTAAGTAAAACTCTAATGAGGCTCAAAAGCTTCTTTTGCCCCATGGAAACAGCTACTTTTGCCTATTAAAACTAAAAATAGGAACCATTACTAATGTAGGATAGATTTTTGAATTTGCTGAAAACATAAGTCAGTAGGCATCGTTAGGAAAACTTTGGAGGAGTTTGCTGTGTATTTTGAATTTTCCTAATTGAATCTAGGCTTTAGCAATACTGGAAAAGAAATAGGAGAAGGAAAGAATGGTCAATTAGAAATCCTCTTGTTCCTCTGGAGTGATACTTAATATAATAACAGAGAACAGTGGTTTGACTAGGTAGGATAACACTTCTCAGCTCTAACACCAAATCAATACTGCTGTAGGATAAAAATTTTCCATCCTCAGCTTCACCCTCTTTAATGTGGGGCATGACAGTGACCTTTGGTGTCAGAAAGACATTCATTATTATGTATAAAATGCTGTGAGAATCTTGGCTTGTTAAATTTGCAGAGATTAGATTGTCTTCTGTTTGGGAAGATCTTTTTTTTTTTTTTTTTTTTTTTTTTTTTTTTTTTTTTTTCCCCACAACAAGTCTCTCTGAACACCCGGAGCCCTACTAGATGAATAGGGGTACACAAATCTAGTGTAGTACAAGTCAGTTTACTTCTACTGTAATGAGGGTATGGTTGTGGTTTTTTTCTGTCTTTTTTTTTTTTTTTTTGTGACTATGAAAAATAAAACATGAGTAAAAAAAAAAAAAAAAAGATGTAAGGCATGTAAGCATATGGTGCATGCTATACCTTGTAGATTTAATCCAAGTTCTCCTTATGTGCTATATAATATCAGAAAGTACTGCACTTGTGTTGTGACTACCCATGTACTGGAAAATGTTCTATCTTATTTTTCTTTCATTTTGAAATGTCATCTCACTCTAAATGAGACTGTGCTGAAAACATACAGAAGACTGCATTAGAAATGTCTGTAGGGTTTTTCTTAGCCAAATATCTCTTTTCCTCCTTTTCTTCAGACTTGAGCTTGTGTAAAAGAGCAGGAAGGTGTATTGCCAAATTGTATTCTCTTGGTACGGTGTTACTATGCAACCATAATCAAACCACATGACAGTCCTCCAGATAAACCTTTAGTATAAAGAGCTTTCAAAGCTCCAGGGCAGATTGCTGCTAATGGGATAATTAATTAATTGGAAAATTGATTTTATTAGTTTATATAAACAACCAAGAATGCCTGGAATGGTGTTTGTATTCTGGGCTTTTTCCTTTTCTACATGAAAAATATTAACTGAACTCGTTGCCCCATGAAAACAGCATGTGAAAATGGCAATGTAGTCACTACAGTACACCAGGTATCAGTTTTTTGTCTTGTTCCTGCCCATCACTCATTATCAGGGTAGCTTTGGGTAGATGCAGCTTCGGGTCGGACCGCTGTCCCTGGTGCTGAAGCTTCGCTCCCATCTCCTCTCCCCAGGTAGATGATCCCTTGAAAGGCGTTCACCCTCCAACAGACTGGGGGAGCAGAGAGGCAGAGCTTCTCTACGGTACTGTAGAGGAGTGTCGGTGGCCAGGCAGCATCTTGCCCTATTGCTGCAAATAACTTGTTGGCTTTTCTTGTCAGTTCTCTTCTTCACCAGGGCGTGGCTGTGCACATGCCCCTCAGGGTGTATGGTGAACCTAACTCCCGGTTGTTTATGTCTGCAGGGAACATTTACAACCCTAAGTTTCTCCAGGGCTCAGCGTTTGATGTGCAGGTGTTTCTGGGAGTTAATTCCCACAGTCTGTACTAACCTGGGGCATGTATTGGTATTGTATATCCCTCTAGTACTTTGTAGAAGGAGGAGAAATGTTAGTTTTTCTTGGGGGCTGAGTAAGAATTGTTGGATCTGATGGATATGCAAATCTGCTCCCATACTTCTCCAGTTTAATCCTGCTTTGTAACTGAGACCTTTAATTTCTGTGGGAGTTTTCATAGAGGGATCTGTTATACAAATATAACAGATTCTATTGAACTCAACAGGTTCTACTCAACTCAATCCAGACAAGTGAGAGATGGTCACAGTTACTCACTTAGTGCCTACTTTTCTGTAGAATTCTTCTTTAGTATGCTTAGTCAAAAAATTCAGCCTGCATAATTCTTGAATCACCATGGAGTTTGGCCTTCTTGTCCTGTGATTAGAAATTTAAAAAAAAATCCAGCACCCTAACATTAAAAAATAAAATAAAAGATCGGGTTATCTTCTTTCTTGATCATTAATTCCTGAATGGTTTTGGCTGGCAAAGAAAATCTTATGAGGGTGTGAAGGTGAGGGAATGAAGTTTGTTTGTATCAAGTGTCTGGGTAGGAGTCTGCAGTAGAAAGCAAGAGCAGAGAAAGAATTGGTAATTGTACTGATAAAAATACTTTGGGGATTAAATATTTTTATGTAGTGACTCTGCTGACCCTACCCTTATCCTTACTTTGTAGATCATATGCCCTGAACAGAGGCCAAGATCAGCAACAGTGAAAGTTCACCTGGCAAATGTTCAAGTGCAGTTCAAGTTGAGCAGCACAGGTTCTACTGTGCAAATCTTCCTGTCAAAGAACCACAAATAATACTGAGAACATTTTAGGACTTTGTCTTACTTGTGTCCATATGTGTAGGTGTGCATATGTAGAAATTTTAATCCTATCTTTTGAACTTTGTCAATGGAAATACTGTTAGTGGTGTTATTTTCAAGGAAGAGTGACTGAAGTTCAAAGTCTAAAACTGCACTAATGTATGCTGGATGGCATCTTCTGAATCCCGAGCCCCATGCAGGCAATCATATCACATAATAAATGACTCAAGCTTTCTGTTAAAAATAGGTGTTTTATTCCCCATAATACACTGTTTCTTCCTAAAGTCAGCGCTTCCAAAGGGGACTTTTTTACCCTCCCACTTAGAAGTGTTCTACTTTTCATCCTAGATTTGTCTATGCTGAATTTGTCCTTTCATTCATATTGTTCCTTAGCTAAAATACCTCTTCACCTACTCTGGAGTTTACCATCCTCCCCTGTGTTTTTAAATAATACAACATTCTGCTCTAATGAATAGACACTCACAGCAGGAAAATTGTCCAGAAATTGATGCAATGTAGAGACAAATTCACCCTGGAATCCTTCACAAAGTCATAGATTTTCTTCTCCTTGCACCTCCAAATTAATTGGTTGCTTCTTTGTACAGAAACTACTCCCTCCTAAGCCACAGTGAAAATGTTTATTACCAGGTGACCTCAATCCTGACTTCTATGACAAGTTTTTCCTCTATAATACTATCAAACTTCATTTACCTTCATGGTTTCAGAGTTTCTTTGTGTAACAGTGCAGTAACCCTTCATATCACCTCTGTTTCCAAATTTGCTGGTGCTAGCTTGCTTTTCATTCTAGCATAATAAAAAGAAAAGAGCTATCAAGGCTGTTAAATTGCAAGCAAAATTCTTAATGGGCTCTAGATTAATGCCCTCTAGACCAGTTCCTTTATCAATATTGTTAGTCTTTGTATAGCTGACAGTTCCTCATATGCTACATCATATGTGTTATATAAGTTGAAATTGATAGGAACTACTGTATGTCCTAACTAATAAATAAAATGAATTTAATAGCTCGTAGATGGGAGGCTAACATAGTAAGAGCTTCCTTTTGTACCCTATTCAAGCACAGAAAAACAGCAGCAACAAACAAAAAAACTGCAAGTGAGTCCCTTAGCAGTAAACACTCTTTTTAGAGTTTGTGATGTCTCAGTCCACAGTGGAGGCAGACACAATGCATTCAGATGACTAAATGAGAGTTGGAGGTACAGGCTGCCCTGTCTTGAAATTATCTGACATGCACCCTTGTTGTTCCCTCTCAGATCCTAAGAAAGTGGCAAAGGAACCCTTGTCTCTCCTTCTTTCAATGCTGGCAGAATTTTAATGTAGACTCGGCAAGAATTACCTACTCTGCTTTCCACCAGACATCTCTGGAAGAATATGAAAGACTCTGGAAGACTATGAAGACTTGAAAGAATATCAAGGACTTCTGTGGTAACAAATATTATTTGTCTCCTTATTACAGAAAAGGATTCATATCAAAGGAACACAAGCATAGAAAACCAACACCTGTAACTGGGGCTCAAATGACAGAAGAATTCTTTTGGAAGTCTGTAAAGCTGAAGTAACAGAAGAGGGCCTCCTAACTTAAGAAGATCTATTAATTTTGCCAGTGTAGCTGCTAGGACTAGATCTCATGTTTGGATGCTGTTTCGTCCACAGACTGTGGGGGTGATTAAGCATGCATGTACAGAGCAACTTCAGTGCTTTAGGGGGAGGTTATCACTTTATGAAAGCTAACAGTGTTCCTGCTCAGTGTCCATAAAGAGCTGGACAGATTAGTGTGAGAGTTCATGGAAGTGCAGCCGTGAAACATTTCTGTGAAGATTTGTTGATTTGGCTTCAGATCACACATTTTCCCTTGACTCGAGGAAGACAAGGGTTTCAATTAGATACTAAGCAGCATCCGTATGTGTGACACTCAGACACACTTGGAATGGCAAAACAGTTCTAATGAGACGCTTTGCAGTTTCTGTGACCTTTTCTCTTTAAATAGGTATATTCTCTGTGTGAAATAGACTTACATGAAGGACTTTTTCATCGAATGTGGGAAATTCTAGACAAGACTAATATTTGCAGTTTTGAAAGGACAGAAGAGGATTTCTTGGGGTTAAAATGCTGAAATATTCTTTCTATTCTGGTCTTGGCTTTAGAATACAGCTGAACTGAGGAAACTTTCTGCCTGAAGCCAAAACAAACAGAAAATCGTTAACAGACTTAAGATAGGAGCCTTCAAACAGAGGATGAACCAGTTTCTGGCTTCAGAGGTGAAGAAAATACATGCAAAGGTCAGAAAAATGCATGAAAATTGTTTTCTACATCTTGAAATAAAAGAGCATTTAAACTTGCTTACAGGTTTCTGTGACTTGGACATTAAGGTGATCTTGAAGGTTACTTTAGATATTTTGTTTGATTTCTATTCTCACATAGCAAAGCATAAACCTTTTTCTCATAGGAATGCAATGAGGATATTCATTGGATCCACTCTGCAGCTATTCAGAAAGAGAAAGAAAAGTTAGCTAGTTAAATATGTGATTTTCAAGTACTATGTGTGCACTGACATTATTGTGAGCCTTCTTCCCTAGCATAAGCATCAAAATTCCAGTTGGATGTGGGCAGTATGCAGTCTGTTTACAAATGCTCACTGTTTGTTTTTCTGTGTGTTTTGGCTTGTAAGAGAGACCCAGCCCAAAGCCTACAGAAATCATCTAAAAGGCTCAGTTTGACCGCAGTAGGACTGAGATCAGTTATCTCCCGCACTAAGTGAAACAAATGTATTTCAGAGTGTAAGGAAACAGTTTTGCAGCATTCTGCTTATAAGAAGATAGTATGGTCACATGCAATGGTGAAAACAGTAGGATTCCTCTTTGGAGTCATTACCCTTAAATCCTCCTGCTATTCTGGATTTGAGTATGTAGAGACAAATAGAGTTTATATTCCTCTGGGTCCCCTCCAGCTCAGATACATGAGATTGGACTCCAAAGTGGGATATAGCATCCCATTTTTTGTACGGGTCATGAGTAGGTCACTATGTCCATGAAGTGAAGGATGGTACTTCTGAGCACCTCAGTTACACACTTGCTCTCCCCTCAGGCTAGAATAATGGCCATATTCCAGCCCATAGCATAATCTAATCATAAACGTAGTTGCAAAATCAGCACTTACTACGTTTGAAATGCCCATCCATCAATAAGTATTTGTGGCAGAATGGCTTAGGTCTCAGCAAAGGCTACACAAGATTAACTCCTCTTTAAGAATAGAGAAAGGATTATGACACATTTGAAATCTAAACTTTTGATTTGTGTAATCAGTCTCCCCATCAAACTGAGAGAATAATAGCCTCATAGAAAACACTGGGTTAATATTTTCTTGAGTAGTCAAAGATATTAGGACATAAACTGCCCCTTGTAGTTGTGGCTAAATCCCCTCAGTGCCTTGCAAAACCTTGCAGTGTTCCCTGCTTTGAAGTACTCAAAAGCTGTTAGGCTGCTCCTTTATCCTTTTATTCTGTTTTATTATTTTTTTTAAGTATCTTTAGTGGATGTAAATGGAAACTGTGGAGCTTCACATATTTTTTTTTTTTTTAACCAGCAGAAATCCTGGTCCCAAAGTGGTTGAAATGGAGGGAGTAAAGGGAGAATTAGGACAGTAAGTAAGAGCCTGATGCTGATGTTTACTTAAATGCGTGCTCTCCGCACACCTACCCTGATCTTTTGTTTTCTAATGCCTGAACCACACAAAACAAAAGTGCTGTTTTAGAGAATGGCTTGCATTTGCTGTTTAGTGTGTTAGTATCTTCTTAAGGTGAATGCCTAATGAAGGAACATCCCAAATATATTTGTGCTGCTGCAATTTTAGAGACCATTTGCTGTAATTCAGTACAGGTGAGCCGTTACAGCTAAGCTGCTTGGCTGCTGTTATTTCCTTTGAGATCTTTGCATGTTTTTACTCTTAAAGATGTGTAAACCCCACTGAAAATACTCACCAGGGATGAGCAAACATTTTAACACTATTAGAAAATAAGATACTTTATGTTCCATGCTCAGTGCTCCTTTCCAGGCATTAACTTCATTCTCCAGGTGCGTAGCTGAGTCCCTCTAGTGGTGTAAGCACTCATTTGGTGTCTGCATGTCATCAGAATTCCATTTTGCGGTCACATCACAGCAGCAGATTTACAGGTAGCATTTTTGGGCGCTCTGAGGACTGTGACAAAGTGGATCTGGGATTAGATGCAGTGTAGGCTCGTGTTAATGAATGCAAATTTAATTCTAGCTGGGAAGGGCAAGTACAGACATACTGCAAAGAAAGGGGAATTCTTGAAAGTATATTCAAGAACTAATTGCTATCAGTAAGACACACGCAAAGAGCAACGTAATGCTCAGGGCAGCCAATAGGGATAAAAGCTTACAGACAAATCTGTCATGACCTAGTAGTGAAGACTGTTTAAAAACACTGATCTCCACTTAGCTTGTAAATGCGCATCACTCTCTTTCTCACTCATGTATTCTCTCTCTCTCTCTCTCTCTCTCTCTCTAACACACACACACACACACAGACACACACACACACGCTCTTGGATTTGCAGAAGCCAGACATCTAGGGCACTCCTTGGCATCTACAGGAAAATCATATGGGATTAGAAAAACACTGCAGTAAGTACTCCCTGCATTAAATGTTTATTAAGTGGTATGCTGTCAAAACCTGGATTTAATGGTAAATACAGGAAGACTTTAATGGAAATTGGCTGTATTTGATTTTTCCTAGGAACTGCTGAAAGCTGCCTCACGAGGATTACAACTTCTCCTTTTGCTTTTACAGATGCTTGTTTACTATCCATGTGGCAACCTCTGCACAGCCAGTAATCCATTCATTATCCTCACTGATTGAGTGCGAGAGCAGTGCAGTGGTAACTACTTCACTTAGCTGATGGCAGACGACAAAAGGAGGGAAATGATGAATTCGGACAATTTAACCTCCCAGAGCTTCCTCTCTGCAATTCATAGCAACGCCAGCAATTTATTCTCAGGGCTCCAGTTTGTTCAGTCCTTCAAGCCACTCATCATCCCCTGCTACTCCCTAGTAGTTTTTGTTGGTGTCATTGGGAATTATCTTCTTATTTATGTCATCTGCAAAACGAAAAAAATGCACAATGTGACCAACTTTCTGGTAGGCAACCTGGCTTTCTCAGACATGCTCATGTGTGCAACCTGCGTGCCCCTGACGCTCGCGTATGCCTTTGAGCCCAGGGGATGGGTGTATGGACGTTTCATGTGCTACTTTGTGTTCCTGATGCAACCCGTCACGGTGTTTGTGTCTGTCTTCACCTTGACTGTCATAGCTGTGGATAGGTATTACGCCACGGTGTACCCCTTCCGGAGGAGGCTCACTATCCCTGTTTGTGCCTATATCCTGGCTGCCATTTGGCTGCTGAGCTGCACCTTGGCTGCCCCAGCCT
The DNA here is from genome assembly GCF_016699485.2 of Gallus gallus. Lineage (NCBI taxonomy): Eukaryota > Metazoa > Chordata > Aves > Galliformes > Phasianidae > Gallus > Gallus gallus. Next base: position 30,542,500 of record NC_052537.1, on the reverse strand, counting down.
TGGTCCACACTTATCATGCAGAATTCCCAGAGTTGGACTTCTCCATCTGCGAGGAGTTTTGGTTCCACATGAGAAGAGATCGCCTGGCTTATGCTTACAGCACTCTCATCATCACCTACGTGCTGCCTTTGGCTGTCATCTCCCTGTCCTACCTGCGAATCTCAGTCAAGCTGAAAAACCGAGTGGTCCCAGGCAATGTCACCCAAGGCCAAGCTGAATGGGACCGGGCAAGAAGGAGAAAGACTTTTCGCTTGCTTGTCTTAGTGGTGGCAGCCTTTGGAGTCTGTTGGCTGCCTCTGCACATCTTCAACATGATGAAGGACATAGATATCAGTTTAATTGACAAGCAGTACTTCAATTTCATCCAGCTGCTGTGCCACTGGTTTGCCATGATGTCTGCTTGCACCAATGCCTTCCTCTACGCCTGGCTTCATGACAGCTTTAGGGGGGAGCTGAAGAAAATGTTTGCCTGGAGAAAGAAGAAAATTGGGCCCGCTACAAATTGCATTATGGCCAGCGTGGTGCTGTAAACATAAGAGCTGGTGGGAGTGCACTTCCTGCAACTTCGTAAGTCATTTCCACTTTTAATCAGTTCTGGTTGCTAATGTTCATCCCTGGGGGCTCAGTCATAACACCACATGTCTCATGGGTTACTTCCCCAGCACTTCCAGCCCTACTGGAGAAGGAGAGGCAGAGATCATATCCCCAAATGTCTTTTTTTCCTTGATGGGAGCTAGAGGCCATGGAGATCTTGGAACAACAAAACCCCCTTATGTAAACTGCAGGAATCTTTCCTATCTCATTTTCATGTCACTGGCAGCATAGATGTGGGAACAGGGAGAAGCAGTGATGAATATAAGACCTTGATACGCAGTGAGGGGATTAAATCTTTGGACTGGGTTGAAATCAAATCTGTTTATCTACCCAGAATACAGTTCCTAGCATAAGTTTCAGAGTAAAGGACTGACAGTATTCCTGTAGATCTCCTCCATTAGGGCCATGATGAAGAACAGCCTCAGCTCTCTAAAGTACACTTCGTGCAGAGCTGACACTGCGATCAGGGAGCAGGGCTGCTGGGAGCATTGCTGTGAGATCCCAAAGCTGCTGTGTCTTGTGAGCTGTATCACGGCATATAGTGAGATGAGCTGAACTGCTGGGAGAGGCCAAACAAGGCAGGAGTGAAGCTGTTTGGTGAGGCATGGTTGATGCAGAGTGACTGACAGCCTATTAGCAAAGTCACCTGGTAAATTTGCTGATGCTGCCATCAAGGGTGGTCAGGCTGGAAACTGTGTGTGGGAACTCATCAAAATAGGAGGACATTAAGATATGCCACAAGATATTGAGTTGTGTGCTTGCCATTGTCTCATACAACCCCAATTTGCTGACCCTTCAGCAAGGTGACCATGTTCCCAGCCAATGGAGATCAGCGTAGCCTTGTCAGACAAGAAGCTTTCTGCTCATCCCTTGAGGAACAGATTTTGATGTGTGTAATGGCTAATGCTGCCATCAGCTTTGATCTCCAGAGGCAGACAGAGACCTTGATAGGGCCTTCAAGAGCACTTCAAAAGATGGTGGGTAGAAGGGGCTGTTGTCACTGAGCTGTGATGAGCACTGCGCGACCAACAGAAGAAAGGCTTGTCAGAAGGCAGAGTGGTAAGTGCTCTCTTTTGAAGGAGTCTCTTGGGAGGAAACAATTTCCTTTGACATTCACCTTTCAATAGAAGGAGGGAGTTAAAGGCTATAATCGAACAAATGATTCCTAGTCTCTTCCCCCTGTCTGAACTGAAAATATCGGAGATAACTGATAAGAATCAGGGAAGAAGTTGTGACACCAGGCATCTTTTCTGAAGAGGCTTCTTCCAGCTGGATTAAGTGACATGAGGAGCTGTTTGATACCCCAGCTATAGAAAAAGCACAGACCAGGGGGCAGTTATGTCCTTTTTCAGCCAGATTGAACCTACTGTACCTGTGTGTGACCAGAGATGCATGTGCTGCCAGGCATGGCAAATAGGCAACGGGGGAGAGAGAAGAAAATGATTATGGTTTCACTGGTTTCTAAATGCATTCCTATTGTGAAACTGTACCATTTTGCTCATCAACATTCAGTAAACTATTCTGGTTAAAAAATACAGAGATGTCAATGCACACACTGGGAAAAACATTTGAAATCCCTTGTCACAAATTTCCTTGCAATTTCATTTTTGCTATCAACAGTCACTAGAGCTGTGTTCACGGCAGAACCAAGGGCTGCGTGTTGAAGTACTCAGCATGGTGGGCACCCTCATATAAGGGCAGGTGCACTGCGTGCATGCCTTGAATTTTCCAGCTCTTGTGTTTGCACGTGGGGCTCTGCTGCTAACCCTGCATTTGGACTGTCACCTGCAGGATTGGGTTTTGCTGAAACAGCCCAAGATGGTCTTGTCTTTAGGTCCTGAGGCTCCTTCTGTCTTCTCAGCAGTCCCATTGGCCACAGCAGTGACTGTGGATATGCTCACACAGCCTCACTTCTGAACCTAGCCAGCCCCAGAAATCTCTGCTAAATGTAATTACTGTTTTCTCTGATATCCAGAGTAATAAACAATAATAAGATTTAGAGGCACTCTGGTATACTTCTTTAATCCAGTTATGCAAATAATTACAGTAAAAGCCTTCATGTGGAATGTGTTTTCTAATCTGTACCCCTCTCTGGGGAGCTGCTGTGCTCCTCTGAGGGACCAGGGCTCATCACTACAGTATTTTTGGTGCTATAATTTTTAATTACAATTTAAGAAATCATTACATGGTTTGATTTTATAAAGTAGTGCAGTTCTAAACTTGGTGAGCCTATTAAATTTCCCAGCAAGAGTTTTCATTGTTTCTTGTTTACATTCAAATCCAAGGACTCTCATAGTGAAGGATGGAGCAAGGACTGTGTCTGAGCTGAAGTGAGTGCTCAGTGAGGTGAGCAGAGCACTGAGCTCCCTGTCTGCTGGGTTTTCATATGAGTTGTTTCCATGGACCAGGAGAGCTTTGGCAGGTGGATACCTATGTGTCTACATTTTACAGCAGCAAATACATGCAGCTTATGATGCCTCCTTGGACTGTTCCAAAATGCCAGACCCTGGAAAACACCCCTAGATGTACAGTGGAATTTGTGTACATGTGGTGTGGTGTTTCCAGGTAGATATCATAAAGCATTTACTAAAAGGTCAGTTGTCAGGGCACAGTGAGGACTTTGGACATGAGGGAACATGGAAATGGGAAGATATTGTTGGGGCTGGGCATCTCAGAAGGCTTTATATATCTTAAACGAGGAGATAAAGGAGATACAGAAGGAGGCAGTGGGAAGAGACAGGAGAGGATGAGATGTCTGCATTTAGAGTGAAGAGCACAGACTAAAACAGCAGGAGTGACAGCTTTACAATTTGAAGCTAGCTCTCGGAGGGACTCCTAGGGCATCATTCTATCAAATACACTGTGTTTTCAGTGACTGTAGATGCAGAAATGCTTGGTCAGACATAAGCTACTCCCTGTGGTCAAATACAGGGTAAAAAAGCGATGCACCTATGAGCAATGTCAAAATGTAAATCAGTATTTGAGCAGTAACAAAAAGACAGGTTATCAGAACAAAGGGCACTAAATCTGAAATCATAGAAACGTGGAATCATCAAGGTTGGAAACGACCACTAAGATCATCCAGTCCAACCCATCCCCACCATGCCCACTGCCCACATCCTTCATTGCCACATCTCCGCAGTTCTTGAATGCCTCCAGGGACAGTGACTCCACCACCTCCCTGGGCAGCCCATGCCACTGCACTACCACTCCTTCTGAGAAGAAATGTTTCCTAGTATCCATCCTGAACTTCCCCTGGCCATTACTTCTCATCCTAAATCAAGCCCTAAGAGCAAAACGACAGTTAAACCTCAGGGTCAGGTAGAGTTGGTCTCTCACAGACCTCCAGAGCCGTCACCAAAGACTAAAATGTCTGTGAGGTGCATTGATTTAAGTTCATTCCTTGTACCTGGATGAAGAAAACAATGAGAGCTATATTTGTATCAAGTTCAGGGGGTGTATCTGGGGAATGGCAAATTACCTGGGATGGACAGAGGCGGGCCCTGCCATACAGAACCACAGTGAATGCCTCTCAGCTGAGAGAGATGGGGAAAGCTGACATTTTTCATACCAGCTGAACAACAGATGCTCTGTGTAGTTTTAATTGAGTGAATCTTGCTTGTTGAGCTGGCAATGGTGATCTATAATTAGAAGACTAAGAGAATGCAGGGTACAGATAAAAGCAGAAAACAGTACACCTGCAGCTGGGAAAAAGTGCCAAATTGGACAGCACTGCACAGCACATCCATCAATCTGCCCACCAGATGAGAAGAGCACGGACAGAAATTGTGTGCATTTCTGCATGAAGAACTATATAACTCAAATGTTTACCTCCAGAGTCTCCATCTGAAAAGCTACAAATGAGGACATTCCTACCAAGTAGATGTGACCAGATGGTTTATTTCACAAGGCTTAGTTCAACCCTGTTTTGTACGTGTTTCTCTGCCCCCTGTTCTCCCATTCCACCTCCAGCCTTTTGAACACATCGATCAACTGAAAAAAAACAACAACCCAAAACAATAACAAAAAATATAGACAAGAGCCTCCAGGATATTCAGATCCTGGTAGCTGTCTGAAGTTAGGAAGCACTGCTTTGGTTCTACCCAGGGAAGGAAATGAGATCTAAGTGCTCTCCACCGTGGGGACGGTGCCATCAGCAGGGGATGGATTAAATGGCTTACGACTAGCGATGAGTCCACCAGGCTGTCTCCTTACAAAGTGCTGATGAAATATCCAGAAAGCAAGGTGTTGAGGGCATGAAGCTAAAATAGCCATCACTGGGAGTTGTGCCTCTCTGGGATCTCTTTGACAAGGAGCTGGTAGGGTTGGCTTTCTTGCCTGGTGTTGCTTGCTTTGTCTTTCAGCAGCCTGCTTTGTCAAGTTAAGTTAATTAACTTAGTAATTGATATAAATAATAAAACAGGCACTCAGGAGCTCCCTGCTTTGTGTCTGGAGCCTTCCAGAAACCAATTTAGGATCACCATTATCGGCAGCTGACTGGGTTTTGCATTCTTTGCATCTTGTTTATGTTTATTAACACCATTAAGTTGTAACTTTCTCTTTTATTCTTTATTTTTTCCTCTGCAGGAAACACAAAAGAGCGGGAGGAGACGGCTCTAATTCCAACATCTACATTTCTTACAATTCCTACATTTCCATTTGGCGCTGGTGACACTCAGCATTGAGCGGGGCTGTGGGGAGCAGCTTGGTTCTTTGCAAAGGAGCAGCAACATTACCCTCTTCGCCAACTACAACTGTTGGTTTCCAGATAGGTTGCTACAATGGCACCCTGTGTCTCACAGCAGCAGGAGGGGTTTTGGCTCTGGTGATGTGCGTGGTGCTGAGGACTAGTTCTGCACAGCTGGGGATTCCAGTGTCGGGATCACATCTGGCAGCAGCTGGTGATGTGATGCTGGGCAACAGGAGGGCTTGCACCTATCTGAAGTGGCCCTGCTCTCTCTGTGGCTTCTTAGCCACAGGGAGCTGTGTTCAGTTGCCCCCATCATGCCCACAGTAAGAGAGGTGAACTCTCTAGAGGACATGTGGCAGTGGAACAAAATAGCAGCTTTGGCTCATGGTCAAAGGTTATAGCACATCCTACTTCTCCAGTTTGTCTAACCAGCTGCATTTGGGAGGTAACAGAGAAGCAGTGCGCTGCACTGTGCAGCACGTCTTTCTAGGGATTGCAGAGGCAAAAAGAAAAAAAAAAAGAGAAAAATGAGTATTTTTTGCACTCAAGCAAAAAACAATCATCCAAAGGTTACATCTGAAACAAGCCAGGGGCTGCATTTCTGCTTGAGTGTAGAAAGAACTACTCAAGCTTTCTGGTGAGCATGGTCCATCACTTGCAGTGGGCCAGCTCAGCTCAGCAGCCTTACTGCATGGCTCCTTGCATCCCTCAGCAATATGACAAGTCTAAATAAAGGTAAGTCAGGTATATATGCACAACCCCAGAACTGCTTGCATTTGGTCTGGAGATGGATGAGTTGTGGGGGGAATGTATTTGGGAAAGAATCTTTTATAAAAATGGCTGAAAAGTTGGGCTGAAGTTCTGAGTGTTCAACCAACGTACCCCTCAGCAATGGCGCACAGTACAACGTACCAACGTACAATGGCGCCTGTGGAAATTGCATACAGATCTGGCAGCATTGAGACGAAAGCAATCCAAATGCCATGTGAAAGAGCTATTTATAAGCTACACTGCTAATTAAAAATTACTTTCTGAGTAACTATTTATACAACTTATTTTGAATCATTAAGAAGAAAAACCCTCATCATTCGGCTTTGGAACGATTTCCTCTCAATTATTAGATCCGTTTAAAATTCAGCATCTGTTAATATGCATAACTTAGAGAAATTAAAAATAAATTTGAAGCCATCTGAAGGACTAGACGCAGCATATGGCAGACCTGCTTAATCTTAACAAAGTCAATAATATTTTCATTATGAATCACCTCTTCATTAAAACATGTATTCACGTCTGTTGTATAAAACAATGTTTATTTGCTAAAGCCTGTAGTACAACCCTTGCAATTGCTGTCAGTCACAATTAATGACAAATTGGCTTGATAGTGCTTTGTCTTGGTAGATTGCTACAAACTGAGGACAGATGAAATGCAAACCACCGAGGGCCAAACCAAGTTCTAGCAACATCACCAACAACATGCAGGGAGACTCTTGGAGAGCCCAGTCTTGCCGTGCCTACCGAGTTCCTGAGGGTGTTCAGGAAATGCATAGATGTGGCACTGCGGGACCTGGCTAGCGGGCATGGTGGAGATGGGTTGGCGGTTAGACTAGATGATCTTAGTGGCCTTTTCCAACCTTAATGATTCTGTGATTCTAAAAATGGTTTTCTTTGTTTCTGAGACATTGTGAAAAGCGCTGTTCAAATCCTTTTCATAAAAAAAAATGACGTGGTGTCTTCATGTTCTCACAGTTCGTAAAATTGTTCCTTTATTGCAAAATCAAGAAGTAAGTTTTCCCATGGAGCAGTTTCAAATGGCACTACCTGTATGTGCTGTTGATGAGGGTAAGATGAACACATGAAAGACAGGTCAGACTTCAGAAGAGGAATTAAAAGTCAGACCGCCCACATCCTGAAGTCTCTAAATTGTTGGAGGAGTGTGGTTATGAACTCAAAATGTGTCTTGTAGTTGCTTACTGAGATGATTTACCCTTTTTCCCCCAAGTATTCTGCTTGAGTTCTGGGCTATTAATTCTCATACAGAGACATCTCCCTGCATCCAGGCTCAGTGATCAACTTTGAAACCACATCTTCACTTTCATCCTCAGCGACAGCTGTCAGTGGGCTCAGTTCAGTGAACAACTTATTCTGCACATTAGCATTCAACATTTTGGGTGAAATCTTCTCCCAGTGCACAGTACAAACAGCCTTTCTGTTATGCTGTTTGTGCTCCTATGCATTGAGCCAAATGGGCTTAATAAGTTTAAGTCTTATTTGTGGGTTTAGCTCAGATCTGCTTTGTAAGAATTTGAACAGAAATAACACAGTAACTATTGGGCCTGGGTTAAATAGCTTTTCTAGACGTGTGAAATGTATTATCAAGTGAAACAAAGCAAAACAATATACATTAAAGGAATCAGTCAACATTAAAGAATCAACTGTTCTTGAAATACCACAATTCCTGGGGATTAGGTCACCTGTAAAAGGGGTAGAAGGTATTTCACTTCCACGGGTCAAACATTAAAACATTTGATAGCTTTCTAGGTCATTACAGGTTTGCTGAGTGATCAGAGAAGCACAGATTTGAGGACAGGACAAAAAAGCATGGGATTTTCAGTGGCAAAAAAAAAAAGAGCTTGACCAGTTTTACCAGCAACCTCATGTTCAACAAAAACAGCCCAATTTGCAGAACTAGCTGTGGTGGAAATAGGGGCAGTTCAGCAAACATTTTTGCTTGCAGTCAAAATGCGAGGTGTTCAAAACCAGAGGTAGAAGGTGGGTTGGAGGAAGGCCAAACTGGTACAAGGATGGTCTTATGAGTTTCGACACCAGTGAATAGAGGCTGAAGGGAGAGTACGGATTTAGAAGGCTATTTGCATTCAAATATTGAGACTGGAGAAAGCTTGATGTCATCTAGAGCTACATCAAACCTTGCAATTCACCTATTTAAAATCCTAGCAAGCCCTTCAGATTACACTAAGTCTTATATATTTGATAAAAAAAAATGTGCAGTTTGATTCATTATTTTGATTAATTTAATTACATAAAGCCTAAGCTCTTTGTGCAAGAAAGCTCTGAGCGGGAGCTGTGTTCACACTGCCTTTTATTTGTTGTAGTCCAAAGACTAAACCAAGCCTCTCTGATTTTCTGCTGTAGATAATAGCTCCAGACTGAGTTTTGAGGTGCCTAGCCACAAGATTTTAATTTAACATTCACAGCATCACCAGAGGATAGAAAACAACAAGCAGTGTAAATAGAAACTCTTGCTATTGACCCATTTACAGCAACTAAACATTTTTAAAACCAGAAGAGATGACAGAGGAGCGCTAGAAGCTTTGAAGTAGTGTGTTTCATCTCTGGATAGCTAGAGGTGTTTTCTGTGAAACTACAGCTCTTGTGACCTGAAATTTCTGCCTTCTACATTTGGTCTTGGCAGTCCCAGAGCACACACGTTTCCAGGGAGAGCAATACTCTTTCAAAAAATATTCTTTCCTCCTGAGCTAGATACTGCTGCTTTAAATCACCCTAACCAGAACTGCTGTAACGCAGCAAGCAAGACATTGCTCACAACTAAATACAGCAGAGCCTAGCTATGCAGGTGCATGCTAATCTCTTACACTCGTGGATGAGCATCCAACAGATACTTATTATTCACTGAATCTCAACCCCACATGTATATTTACCACTAAGTGTTAATTAGCAATATGAGAATCCACCACAGAGAAACAGTTTCACTTAGTTCAGGATAAGCAGCAGGGTGGGATAAGCAATTAATGTGGGTTGTATCACATTTGAGAAGCGGAGAGCAGGCTGATAGGAAGACATAACCCCTCTGTGATTCACAGCACTTAAGCACTGTGATGTGGCAAGCTTTGAATATCTCCTTTTGAAGAATATCTGGTTAGAACTATCTGAACAAAAGGGAAAAAAACACTTGTTATGCCTCAGTGATTGCATGGAGTCACACTGTGTGCTGCTCCCAGGTACCCAAGAAACTGTGTTCCAGCCCCACCGAGGTTAGGAGCCTTCATGTCAGATTTAAGCAGACACTTTCCAAGAGGCTTTCCCAATGCCCAAGCCTGGAGACAGGTCCTCCTGAAAGCCACAGCCAACACAGGACTATAATCCACAAGGCACATGCAACAAAGCAGAGCATAAGCAGAGATAACCATCATCCTAACCCAGAGCTGAAGCAAGTGCTCTAAATCAGAACTAGCCAGTGGATCAAGCTCCACTGGAGCTAATACCAAATTGCCTTCATTTCAATATTCAGCACTATACCATGTAAGAAAATGACTAGATACCCTCTGGAGTCTCACATGAAGTTTGCCTCCCTGGAACCTGCTGATCAGTTGTTTTCTCCCTAATTCTTTCAAAATTAAAATAAATAAATAATAATAATCACTATTCCCCACCCCACCAACACCTTTCTACCCTCTCTGCTAGAACTCACCCTCTGAAGAACATTATATCCTCCCATTCACCCTCCAACAAACCCCTCACCCCCTGCCCCACGCAGCAGCCTTTAATAGGGCATGCAGCAATCCCATAGAAGATGCCAGCAGTGCTGCTGAAGGCTGGGTGTTATGGGAATGCTTTGTAGGGAGTTCCAGCTTTGTAAAAGACGTGTTTTACAGGATTGCATTCTTAGTGGGTATATGAAGACAGATAAAATCCATGTACGCAAAAGGATGCTTATAAAGATGACACTAAGAAAGAAACCTATTGAAATAGAAGGAACTCTCCTAATCTGTTAAGAAAATAGATATACTGAAAACTTGCAAAGAAATAAAAAATAAAAATACTGGGGTGGGGGAGGAGGCAGCAATGAAGGAATCAAGTTTCCACTTAATTGTAGACCTCCTGCTTCTACCTGAGTAGCAAAGTGCTGTTCCTAAGCTGTCATGTTCTTTCTAAGAAACTTGATCTCCTAATTATAATTGCTGTCTCTGTGCAGAAGGTACTGACAGCCAATTTTTAGATGCCTGCTGATCCTGGGGCTGCCTAGAGGATGGGGGATGATGGATCAGTGCAATCAGTACAGAGCCAGACTTGTTCCTACCTAACTGGCTTTTACTGTAGAGTTTGTGCCACTGATCAGCAGCTCAGTACAGCCCCAGGACCATTCCTTACGCTTCCTATTCAGGCAGTGCAATGAAAGCAAGAATGATGGGCTGCTGGTGGCAAGCTGTGGTCATCACAGCTCCTCTGAAATGAGCAGGGAGCAGCTCAACCAGGTGCTCAGAGGCTGACCTTGGGTGTTTCTAGGGACATCACACTGACCACCTCTCCGGGCAACACGTGCCAGTGATTTGCCCCTCACTTCTCATCTATTTCCTTTCACTAGATGCTTAAAACAGGTGATGTGAAGATCACCTTAGCTTCAGTGTGTCTTCAAATCTTGCAAATCTTTTCAACCTGTGTGAAAAGCTGCAGGGTGAAAACAACAGGCTCTGGATGCTGTATGAGCTGGCACGCAGCCTTCTGTCCATATGCCTGTGAACTGTCTGAGCAAGAAGACAAATCAATACTAATTAATGGTCCCCTGGAAAGTAAATAATTTGCTCACAGTGTGCAGTGTAGCAAGGAACCCTGTAGGCTATTTCTGCCTTTGATTTATTACACCATACAAACAAAGGTTTATAGAAGTAGTTTGGAACCTAGAATCCTTTCCTTGTAAAAGTCACAGCTTCTATTGAGATGAAAGGAGCCAGGGGGAGGAACTGGGGTTTTTACATCTGTGGGTGCAGTAGATAACAATAACCAGTGCCAGTTGACTGCTTGCTAATTCAGAGCATCTCCTAGGGACTATTCCAGAGGGAACAAACAGGGAACTATTCAAGGGCTCAAGCATTTATCTTTGTAGATCAACCTCTCATTTCCTGCAGAATGGATACTGTTCTGGCATTTGGCCTCTCTGCCTCGCAGACAGATCTAGAATAAGAGAGAACAATGCCAAAACCTAGAAATGTTGGCTAGCAAAGGTTACCTCTCAAAAGCTATGGCAGAAGTTTATGCTTTCTTGTGCTTGTGCTAAGGGGTTTTTAAAAGTGCTGAATCAATGGCTATTGCATTTGCTTCATCTGCAGCTCCAAGGGAAGGCTCAGGAGTGGCCAATTGTAGGAAAAGGTTCTTTAAAATGTGTCAAACCTTTTGATTGCAGATGGCCAATTAGCAATTTCAGGTTTTGGGAAATGAGTGCCATTAGAGATGGGTTCTTCCTTTATTGCAGTCCCTTCCAGCAAGGTTTGTTCTCACAGCACATAAGCAATTTTGCTTAATTGCCCTGTGGAAGTGCATGATGTTAGGAAATGGACCATTGTACACTGGCTGAAATGCTTTTGAGTGCTGTGCTGTGTGAATGTCACTTCACTGTAAGCAGACATCATGAGTTTTGTTCAGAAAACAGCAATGTGTGTGACAGTGAGGATTACCTACATGTGGTGACAGCACAGAGAAACATTGGATCATGTTTAGCTTATGATTTCCCATAAACTTGAATTTCTGGAGTTTCTATTATTTTTTTCCACCCTGTTTTTTTGCATTTTATCACTCCCACCTACTGTACATACATCTGCTTGGATCTGTAAGGGCTCACCCAGTGTTTTCATACCATTTCTCCAGTTTGTCTAGCTTGTTAGAATTTCTAGTCCTGTCATTAATATACTTGCATCTCTTCCATCTTAGTGTTTTGTAGAGGTTTAACAGGATAGATTCCAGCTGCATCTAGCAGGTTGTTCTAAAAACATTTTGAACATAGCCAGCTGCATAACAGTTGTAGTGGAAATGCTAAGTCATGGCTTGAAGCAGTGATTAAGCAGCTGGTGGGAAGGCAGGGCCAACCCAGGGGAGCTCAGGTGCATGCAATGCAGCTGACTGACCAGAAGGACTGGAGCCAGGATCCACCCCTTCCCAGACCTCATTTAAGGGTTGGCAGTGGAGGTAAGGCTATTTCACTGGAGATCCCTGTGTACCTGAAGACTTCTAAAGGTAAGCAGCTTCTTTCCTTTGTTTCTGTATCTGTGGATGTTGCCTTGGACTTGGCTCCTCTGCTGTCATTGCTGTGGTTTCCATTGTGTTACAACAGTTAATTACATGACTTTGACTACGAGCCACTGATAACAGCTACATTTTGCTTAGTGCCGTGGGTTTGTTCAGTCTATTTGACTGATGCCATATCAGCAACTTAATTGGAACTTATGTTTCTACCTTTTGAATGAGAAGGTCTTTAGCAATTGTATCAACAGCAACTCCGTGACATCAGATGATGTCTGTTGTTTTCTGTCTATCCAGGCCTTCAACTGATTCATAAAAAAGAAATGAGTTTGCTCTGAGAGGATTTGTGGTTGACAAATCCATTCTGACTCTTAATCACTTCCTTGTTTCCTTTCATGTACTCACAAAGATTTTATTCATTCCAGGGTTTTTCTGGCATTTGAAGGTAAGCTGACTGATATATAAATCCCTGATTAATCTTTTCCTTCCTTTCTTAGAAACTGAATACGCTTGCCCTTTTCCAACCTTCTGATGCTTATTGGTACTCCCTGACTTTCCTTAGATAACCATGAGGGGTTCTGACGTTATTTCTGCCATCCCCTTGTTTGGGTTCCTGGGATAAATCCATCAGGCTCAGGCAGCGTGAAAACTTTGGAACTCCTTCAGTGTGCTGACATCTCCTTTTGTGCTTCTGCAGAGAGATCCCCATGCTCTGTCACTGCTCCTTACATCAGCCATTGTCCACCCTTCAGCTTTTTGTTCAGAAATACAAAATAAGACACTGAGTGTCTTGGCCTTTCTCTTTTTTACTTCTTAATTTGTGCTGATGAATTTCCTCTTCACATTGAAGGGATATATTTTTTTTTTAGGAACAACATTGCACAGGGGAGGAAAGCAAAGCCAGCTATCTTTCAAAAACATGAAATATCATTGTTTCTTTATGATCAGATGCTGCCCTCTTCTGTAGAGAATAAGACAAACATTCATCAAGGGGCAGCGCAGAACAGCTGTTGCATTTCCCCCCCCCCCCAGTGTTGGCTTTTCTTGCAGCTTGATTGCAGGAGCAGCACGGGCATGGCTTGTGACTTTTCCTATGGAAGGTTTTTCTGGGCTTTCCTAACAGCAAGGGCAGAGAAATGAGGGCTACATTCACAAACACAGACCTAAAACTCAGTGCTAGGAAAAACCTGACATGTTTGCTTTTAGTGCAGCCGTTTATGCTTTCAGGCTGCTAAAATGGGCCTGAAATTCAGGTGTTGAAATTCAATTACCCGTTTGAGTAATTGAAGTGATTACAGCTGTCTCAAAACAGTCTTTTGTGACGACTCTTTAAGAGCTTTTTTTCCTCTTGGTTTTACAGAAAACAAATAAGTTTTCTTAACCATTACAGCATTTTGTCACTCCGTGGCAGAAAAAAAATCTCCTAAAATTATCTAAAATGCGGCTGTCTACGGTTGTGTCACCCCAAGTAATCTTTTCCCCGCCCCGTGTGTTCAATGCACGGGGGCCATTTAACGGTGCTCTTCCACTGCCACCTTCTGGCTGCGGCCAGTGGGACGTCGGCTGCGTGACCCAATGGAGTTAACGTGACATGAGCAGAGTGGTAATGAAGGATGAATCTAAAAAGCTAATAAGGGATCCTATTTTTCCTTATCTTCTGCCAGAAGAAAAGAAAAACACCAACAAAAATAACAAAAACCAGAAAGCAAGCAAGTAGCAATAAAACACCATACCATACCTGACCCCCGTTGGCCAGAACTCGATCAAGTTCTGGCCAATGTACAAGTCAATTTTGTATATACAAAATGAGGATTTGACCTCTGAATCTTCACTTCTATTCATATCAGAAAGTCCAGATGTGTGGAGTAAAAAGTGTACAGACCTCTAGAGTACCTTGCAGCCTGAGGCTGTAGCTAAGAACCTGGTGCTGTGACTTAAACAACATGAGATAACCACAGGAGAGGTGTTTGCAATCAGACACGTCTCGCTTCTGAGTTGTTACAAAGGTATTAACATTATTAACGTGAAGCTGAAGGTTCAGATCTACCGGTGGCTTGCTTTACATCATGCCCAATCAGAAAATGAAAGTGTTACACCATCACAAATCAGCTACTTTAATCATCAACTTCACTTGTGATGCTTTTTCTAGTTTGCACTTCTTTAGGATCATGCCTGTATTTTAGGGTCACACAACCCTGTGCTCTGTGCTGCACTATGTCATGGGCTGTACCAAGACTTTGCAGAGAGCAGTTGGCTGCTTCATGACCTGCAGGCCAAGCAGATTTCCCCCCCAAGCTGTCTGTAGGTTAGAGCAGAGCACATTTATGTATCCGTGCTGTTCTCATTGGACCCACCTTCATTCATGTGGCTTTAATTGTCCTTTCTCAGAGTTCTGTGAATGCAGCTGTTGGAAACCAGTCTGAACCATTAGTCTGTCTGTAAGCCAATAGCTGACTATAACAGTGCTGCACTGAGTGACCTTGGCAGTGACAACAGATGTGTGCAGTGTTCCCCAGCATTATCTGCCTGCCAGGATGCAAGGGCACTCAGAGCTGGACCTGCTGACCTCACTGCTACTTCTGCTTCTGTGTGGGGCTGTTGTATAAGACAAAGGAAATCTGCCCACAACTGTCAGCTCCTGCTCTTCCTCTACCTTGCTGGGGGCAGCAGGGCAGACCAACCTTCCTCCCTGCACTACTCCAGACCCCTCTTCATTTGGAACAGAACTGAGCTCCAAATTCCGCCTCTCCATTTTACACATCCAGTTTTTCTTGGGCTGTGGATACAGGGTGTATACGTGGCTGTAATCTGGGTCTATTTTTCATATAAAGCTGGGTTTATTCTGTAAACTCAGAGATGAAAGCAGACAAGCTTTGTAGATAATGACAGCTTTTTACTGTTACAGGCATAGAATTTACCTCATAGATTAAATGGAGGGGTGATGTACATAGTGCCTAAATCCCTCCTGTGCTTTTTTGACACTGAATTTAAAATGAGCATCCAAGAAATGTATGACGCTTATAATCTGTCTCCAGCAGATGTCAGTAGAAGCTTCAGAAAGGAGGAGCTGCACCAAAGTGCCAGGAGTTACTCACCCCTTGGTTTGCTTTTTTTTTTTGCTAAGGGAGAGAGGGAGTGCTCCATTCTACAAATAAATGGTATTTCGAGCCAGGTTACTTCATTATTCTTTTTAGCTTGTTTAAAGTAGAGCTCAAAGATTGTTTAAGTGGAGTGCCATCCTCAAGCTCTCAGCGATAGGCATTTAATCCAGTCTCTCATATTTGACAATACGGGATGTTTGTGGTGAATGTTGAGTAGGAGAGATTCTACAAGATTGTTTCCAAGTTAATGGTCAATTTTACTGTTTTCCAGCATGTAACAAATGAATAGTCTAATCCTCTCAGTATTAACGTGGTAATGAACAACCCGTGCTGTCCTGCTCTCTGTGATAGTCTTTGGACTTCTGCTGAGTGTGCCTGTGCTTACACAATATGCACACCTACTGTGAAATTTGCAGTTGACATCCCAGTCAATTTAACATCTGTTTACAAGGATGGATACTGATAGGACAAGAGGGAATGGTCTTAAACTGAAACAGAGGAGGTTTAGGTTGGATATTAGGAGGAAGTTTTTCACCCAGAGGGTGGTGATGCACTGAACAGGTTGCCCAAGGAGGCTGTGGATGCCCCATCCCTGGAGGCATTCAAGGCCAGGCTGGATGTGGCTCTGGGCAGTCTGGTCTGCTGGTTGGTGACCCTGCACATAGCAGGGGGGTTGAAACCAGGTGATCATTGTGGTCCTTTTCAACCCAGGCCATTCTGTGATTGAGTTTGAAGGAATCAGAGCCTCCATTGACTGCAATCAATGGTGATGAACAAGAGCTGAGCAGACCTTTAACATCCTGCTACAGAGGTTGGAGCTGGAGCTTCCTGAGCCTTGGTGTAGCTGCAGGCAAAATTTCTAAAACTCTGTGGTGTTACTCTGAGTTGCTGAATACCCCGTTCCTAAGAACCAGGTTAAATTTGTACTGGGTTCCAGCGGTAGTTGGGCTTCTCAATACTGTTTGAAGATTAGTGCCTAAATCCCATAACATGGCTGGATGCGTTTACTTCTGCAGTTCTCACACAGATAGAACACTGTTTGATGTTTTATTAACAAGTTCATCAGCAGACATTTGCAAAAGTTTTCATGATTCCTTATCAGATAATCCATTTACCTATTCAGAAAAGCAAGTTTATTAAAACAGGGATTCATTGTTGAATGCTGACTGTAAGTCCTTAAAATACTTGGGCTAATACAAAAAAAATCAGCTCTATTAACATTAAGTATGGGAAAAAAAGACAATATTCATTGCCTGAATGTACAATTGTCTTGGAAGAAAATTCTATCTTTATTTATTCCTAGATCTACAATTAAAAGTTCTGTCATAAATTCCCAGCATCTTCTTTTCTGTTCGTCTATATTACGTTGCATTGAGATTCACAGTAAGAAGTTATAAAGGATTCTTGATGCATTACACAAGCTTTTCTCTTGAAGTGGATTCAATGAGTAACGCAATCTATCTATGGAAGACTCAAAAAGTATATGAGGAAATAATTTGGAGCTGACAGTAAGTAAGAGCTGTTCTTACTGTCACTCAGGAAATTACTGAAATCTGTTGGCGTCACAGTTTGCATCAAATGAAAGAGATCATCTGTTGGTGTTTTGCATTTAGCGTTGTTTCTGTACATCCAGCGCCAGCCTTTGCATGAAGACTTCAAGATTTGTTAAAAAATCCAAGCATGTCTCTTCCAACATACTAGGGATTCCTTATTTGCTCCCTTCCAGCAATGAGAGGGATAGGACTTGCTACCTAGGTGAGCTCTGAAGTGCTGTAGAGCCACATAACAATTCCTTTGGGCCCTGGGAAACAGCACTTGTCCAAAGGCTGATAGGTGGCAAGTGTGATCTTATCACTTATAGACAGAGAGCTTCCTTGTGAAGTGACAAAGGTAGGACTGATGTGCTGTGACTTGGTGGCCAGCACCTGGTTGACAAAGTGCAATTCCTTCCTCAAGGAGGGTTTTCCATAAAGGATTTACACCTGAATACAGAGGCTTGCATTGCCAGGGTGGCTGCACTTGAGATTAGGCACTGGGATGCTTTCGTGGTGCCAGGGAGACTCAGTAACTGAAATACTTATCAGTGTTTCATACAGTGGAGCTTTGAGGACATCCCCAGGTGGGATGGCAGTTCTGTAACAGCAGTTGCATGAAACACTGATAAAAGGCAATAGCATGTTTGAGAATGTATTTTCCCAGCAGTATACTTACAAAGGTCTCTTAGTGTCTGTGGGATGGGGAGGAACGTGACTCACCCAGGGAGGAACTTTTAAGTTCTGTTTTGTACACAGCTAACAACGATACCATAGCTGCCAACACCAAGCAATTATGTTATACAAGATACTACCAGAGGTAGTCACCTGCCTGGAGCTGCTCACAGAAGTCTGCACGTGGCCAAGAGCCATAACACGTATGCTGCAGGGAGAGAAGCAGTGGGAAACTGCAGGACACATTGGATGTGGGGGGAGAGTCTCATGCCCCAAAATCCCCATGCTGTGGGGTGGGATGTGGTTGGGTTGACGAGGAACTGAATCTGAGCTGTGTGGTGGGAACAGCCCCAGTGAGGTATTGGCATCATCTCACGGCCACTCCATTGACCAGATGGCACAGCTGTCAGCCCCAGAACCTGCACCAGAACTGCTCACCATCAAAGGATACAGGGTGACATCTCAGCAGTGAAGAGAGAAAATAGGCACAGGAAAAGTCCTAGCTACTGGAGACAGTTTATTATGAAGTTGTATCACTCTGGGTTATGAATGTCACATCGTAAAGTGATCTACTGCTCTGATTTTTCTAGCATTTAGTTGTGCTTTCATCTACCTCGGTGAGGTAATCAAACCATGTTGTGAGAATAAGATCTAGCCAGGCACTGTGTGTATCCACATGTTTAGGGAAAATTATTTCTCTTTTTTCCTTCTAAACATGTGACACTGATTATCTGCAGATACTTGATGTGCTCGTGATTTCAATCAGCATTTTGTTCATTCACTGCCTCT
The DNA here is from genome assembly GCF_016699485.2 of Gallus gallus. Classification (NCBI taxonomy): domain Eukaryota; kingdom Metazoa; phylum Chordata; class Aves; order Galliformes; family Phasianidae; genus Gallus; species Gallus gallus. The sequence goes on along the minus strand of NC_052537.1, from coordinate 30,524,129 downwards.
CAGTTTATTGATTTATAAGCCCTTTAGAATGGTATGATTAGTGCTAGCATTTTATTCTCAGTGGGGGTAAAATGGTATTTCATTATTAGCGTGTTAGAAGCTATTTCAAACTGACAGTTTGTTTTGAACCTGGGTAAGAGAAGTGACATTTATATTTGGAAGCAGAAGATTGACACAGAAATTATTCTGAAGCATAATTACAGTCAAGGCAAATGCATAATAGAGAAATTCTGGCTAGAATTTCTCTGGGCTCCTCCTCCATCAGTAACTAATTCTTGCTCTTTTCTCAGCTCTGAGTGGTGAGACATAGCAGTTCTCCCTGAAGGCATTTATAGAAGATGTAAAGATTTTTACCCATTAAGGCAATACAGCACACAACCACAAGTTGGGATATGAGCAAATGCTGGTTCTGCAACAGCCCGTTCAAGATATAATGGACATTTGCAGTGTTATGGTGTAGTGGAAATGCTAAGTTGTGGCTTGAAGCAGTGATTGAGCACCTGGTGGGAAGGCAGGGCCAACCCAGAGGACCTCAGGTGCATGCAATGCAGCTGAGTGACCAGAAGGGCTGGGGAGCCAGGATCCACCCCTTCCCAGACCTCATTTAAAGGTTGGCAGTGGAGACAAAGTTATCTTGCTGGATGTCCCTATCTACCCAAGGCCTTCCAAAGGTAAGCAGCTCTTTTCCTGCTGTGGTGTTTGAGTTTGTTCTCATTTGCTGCAGCCTAGGATTGTGTCACTCTGCTATTATTGCTATACTTTCCATCACATTATAGCATTACAGCTTTACATATGGTATGATCCTGAAAAAGGCATCCTGCAGAGAGAGCCAGCATCAGTGTGGCAGCTGATGTCCTGAGGCACTTACTGCAGGAAGAGCCCTTGTACTCAGGCTGATTTGGAAACTGATGCTCACCGTGGTACCGGGGTGCCTGTATGCTTCACGTGCTCTGGGGGATGTAGATTCACTGCCACAGGGCCCTTCATTGCTGCTCTATGATTTTTCTGTTCTTCAGGTTCAGGTCAGGATGTTCCAGCAACCAGCTGAGTCAGTGTTTGCCCTAGGTAGGGTTGTTCATGTAAAGGCTTCTAATTTTCTATCATCTTAACGTTTACCTTATACTGAAAAGGTCTTTTTTTGCCAGTGTCAATTCTCCCATATCCTATGAGGGCTCAAGAGTATGTGAAAGACTGAGTTGCTGGGTTTTAACTATGGGTTCTAGTAGGGCATTTTTTTCCCAAAGGATCTTGATTTTAGTGCCTCATCCTCCATTACTGAGGTCTAAGGAAATTTCCCATTGATTCAAGTAGGGGTGGAGTCCAGGGCCTTTGTGAAATGCTGAGAATTTCCATCTCATCACTAGAGCTCGAGAACATGTTGCAGCTTTCACATAGGAGTTATATAGATCCTATTAGGCAGAGTACATGAAATAAATAGAAGCGGAGAGCAGAAGTGAGTCAACGTATTACATGAAAGCAGTTGCTAAACAAGACCTTATTTGTTGCCGTCTTCTCTGGAACAGAATGAGAAAGAATGCAAATTTGCCACTATACTTCTTTTCCTTTGGGGGGGGGATGTTTTTTTATAGTTATTTCTTAATGATGCATAGAACGTATTATGGTGTAGTATTTAGCATTTAATACATTGTAAGTAGATTGAATAAACAAAAAGTAGACCCTTGAAAGTTCTTTATCCTATGGGACGAAGATTTCAGGCTTCTGTGGGGTGCACTATTACTCCATCCCTTCTGAGCTGCTGTATTCTGGTGGCCAGTCAGTTTGTTATAGCATTTCATATTCACTTCTAGAGAATGCAGTAAAATGTGCGTCCATTATCCATACTCCCTTAATAATATAGGAGGGCAGCAAAAATCAGTCATGATCAATAGTATGTCCAGTTTGATTTGAATAGCACAGAGAAGGCAGCTCAGCGAATAGACGTATGGAAGAATATGAATATATTTGAGACTAGAGTTATTCAGGCCCAGACAAAGAAAAGCTGAAGGAAGCAGTATGCGATTAGTTACAATTATGAAAGATACACAGGAAATTAGAGCTGTTCGGGGATATTTTTCCCATTAACATTTGTCTGTCATTGGAGAAAAATCTTTAACTGGAAATATCTACCCAAATTCTGCCTTGTCAAGCAAAAGGTTGATTTCTGCTTTAATGGAAAAGGGGACAAATAAAAACCCCACAAAACACACCCTGAAGTGTTTTTGGAGGGTGAAAGATTCAAAGACTGAAAAATGTTTGTAGTTTCAATGAGGAAAAATCAAAATTTCCATGAATAAGTTTCTGGATGAAATAGAAGAACTTGTCTTTATCCTAACAATGACATCTGTTTGCAATAACGCTCCATGCCAGTAAACGATGTTATTTTAACTAATCTATTGGCGTGGCGATGAAAGTGACAGTAAAATGTTGATATGGAAGCTAATTTCTGTGTTTGGCCTTGGGATCCATCTTCACAGACACAGAGTGAGTGCAGAAACTATTTTTGGCATCATCACAGCAATCCAGATTTAATTCTGACACTTCTTTGCCTTTCTGAAATGCAAGTAGGACATCTGGCTGCCTTTTCTGTGTATGTTTGTGAAGTGCTATTGAAATAATTTGTATTAGCTATGAATGTGGAGATGGAAATGTGACTAGAAGGTGCATATGAGGAGGAGGAGACCAAAAGCCTGGGTCATGAGGAAAAAATAAATGGCAACTCTTCAATATATAATGTGCTTACTGAAAGCTGGGAATAAGATGTCATTCCGAATGTGCTTCTGTGAACTTTTAACTTTCTGTAGTACTTCTATGTTGTTCAGAGACATGACTTAGATGGAACTATACATATACAAGACATGCGAGGAACGAGGGGTGATGGCTCTAGCCAATTCACAGAGGAGTCCCTGCTAAAGGCACTTGTTTTGCTTGCTATGGGTGTGCTTCCAGCAGCACGTTGGAGGAATAGCTGACTTGTAAATTTGTGAATTATCAATTAATTTAATATAATTATGATGGCCACAGACTTCCCATTTTCTGGAAGCTAGAAATGTTTATTTAACCAAAAATAGCTGCACAGAGTTCTGTTTGCAGTTGCTCAGCTCAATACACCACTGTCTTACTGCATCATGCCAGAAGCCATGCTTTTCAGTTACAGTATGAGCTGCAAACTCTCTATAAAGAAAAGGGGGGGAAAAAAGTTAATCTTCATCTGTTGAGATGGTTGCGTGTTAACCTCATGAAGCACCAACCCGACCAAGGGATGCAGATGTGCCTGTGCTGTTGGCTGAGGAGGGCCCAAAGCACCAGGCTGCAGGGTGCAGGCAGTAGGGCTGCAAGGCACGGCGTGGCCAAGCAGGAGCACATGGAGACCCAGGCAGCCCCTGCGTGTTGAGGCACACATGGCGCAGGAGCCGGCTGCCAGACGTGATCACAGAGCCTGCCTGCAGGCTGCCCACAAGGCAGCCATGTGGGTGGAAGGCAGGCGAGCGGCAGAGAGAACTGGCTGATGGCTGTTTCGTTCTGGAGACCGCTTTTCCCAAACGTCCTAAACATGGGCCTTAATCATCAGCACTTCTGAAGCACTCATCGTTCTTGTATCCAGGCAAGGAGCCTTGTTATTACCCTCTGAGAGATACCACATTCCCTCATTTCCGATGGAAGGGGGCCTGCCAGCAGTATCAATACAGCACCGCTCAGTTTGTTTCACATTAAAAATGTCCCCAGGGGAGATCTGTACTTGTCGTTGATGGGATCCGGTGCAGTCATGGGAACCAACTTCTACAGTGAGCCACTGGCGGTAACGCGGTGCTCTGCCTTTGCTAAGAGGGCAAAATACTCCTTGGTCAACTTGAGAAACCTTGCCCCTCAGGCTCCTTGTTGCTGTAATGGTGGTAGAAGTGGTTACCTTCATGCAGCCTACTGGTTTGAGAATTCATGTATGGATGCTACTATGAAAGCCATAGGTGTAGCTCAGGTCCCAGTGGCAGGATTTAATGGCAGCCCTCAAGTCTCCCTGTGTGTAGGGTGGGTTTCAGCAACTCCAACTCTTGATGTGGTGCCTGACTCTATGTGGTAAGGCTGATAGGCTTCCCTGCTGGAAGAGGTGCTTGGAACAAGGGGAAAAACTCTGTCTGAAAGGCCTTTGGTGTATTGCTGAGTGCATTTCCACCTACTTTTGCCCTACATCTCCCAGCAACAAAGAGAGTACAGGAGGAACTGATTGGAAAAGCCATGTTTTCAGCAAAATTTAAGGTTGCCTTGTGTAATTCAGAGAGTTATGAGATGCACTTACTGTAACTACGTATGCTTTGTGGAGGAGGGGTCTGCGCAGGGAAGCCAAGGGATGTTGCAGTCTAGAGTGTGTGTGGAAGGGCCAGTCGTTGAGGGTGAAGTAAGTACTGTAGAGATGTGATATCACAAGTTATATAATATCATGGCCAGATATCTGCAGCTGGATATCATCAAATCAAAATTAGAAACTCATTGGAAGCAAAGGACAGTCTTTGCACAGATTGCCTATAAATCTGCAATAACTAGTTCTCCCTGGGCGTAACATCAAAAACATTTTTTAGTGTCTCATTAGTAAGAAAATTTATTGCTCAACTATTGAACTATGTCGATTTTTGAAAACATTGTGTGAATAATTCCAGAAAGCATGTGTTTGATTTGTATTCATTTTGTGCCGCTGGATAGAAAATGTGGCTTTTCCCCTATGATGAAATGACACTAATCATGAAATTAAAAGGTGAAGCATGTCTACAGTTTCAGAACAAGGTAAATTTTTATAAGTATGCTAATGCCCTCTCTTTCCCATAAGTCAAGCTAACATTAAGGAGTTCATGTCCCACTTGAGCTTAAAGATAAATAAATAAATGCAGGCCCCAATTACTGTTCTGTAGTTTGGGAAAAGGAAAAAAAAAAAAAAACAACACTCCTCCCAATCCTTATTATTTTTCTTTGTGCTGCAGTGTGTTTCCCAGCTGTGTCTGTTGGCCATTTTTTTGTGTGGCTCAAATAGCCTGGAAAAAGATTGAGAAATAAGGGAAATGTTTAAATAAAACTCAGCATCATCCACGTAGGATGCAAGGGAAGAGTTTAGAAGTACCTGCTTTGCTATGGGGATTTACTGACCATAAGGTGTGTGCACCAGGGAGGTTAGCACTGCTAACTGCAGGCAGGGTGCTATTGTCTCATGTTTATTCTGCCCTCCCGTTGCTAAAACAGCTCCAGGGGACTTAACTGGTATGTGCCCAAGTGTGTAAACATCCCATGGACCCGTGGGAATTTGTGGGTGCAGCCTGGGGCATCAGGCAGAGGCATAGGGGCTCCCCAGCTCTCATTTTGGCAAGTCCAGATGTGAACTGACCAGAGGTTTGGCTTGTGTTCCAGATTGGGTTTAGCTGGTGAACAAAGTGGGATCAAATAAGTGCTGTAGTTTGCTTTTGGAAACATAGCCGGTTGGTTTTATAATGTTAGCAGGGTTTCTTCCATATAGTTACTCCAGCCCAGATCTTTCACTCTTTGGTCTGTACGTACAAACTAACAGTTAGAAGAAGGATTTATGGAGGTTTTCTCGTGGAGGGATTTATAGAGTGAGCAAATGAGAGAGAAAAAAAGAAACTGAGTCAATAGCAGACGAGTGATTTGGTCAGGGCTGCTCGCAGCTCAGCAGCCGAGTCAGAAATCAAACAGGCTGAGCAATCAGAACCCAGAGCCCACCAGGCCGTGTAAAGTAGAGCTACATTTCTAGCTGTCTTTGCAAACTGGATGTGGTTTTTTGTTTGTTTGTTTTTTTCCTTTCCAGAAGTGAAATATAAAAAGAAATAACTGTATCTATATAGAGTGTTTGTAGTTCATAGAACAGTTTCACTCAGGGACTGGTGGAAACCATGGAAAAAATGAAGTGTTGCATCTGCTTGCCAGCCCTGTGCCTACAGTGCTATTACCGATGCAAACAAAGTTGTCAGACATAAGGAAGGACTGTGGGATAGGGGACAGGTGAGGCACAGGCCTTGAGGAGCACTGTGGTTTCTCCCTAGAGACTTTCTGCTCCACTTGCTTGAAGGCTCAGGCTGGAGGTGCAGCCCGGCTGTGGCCCAGCCCAAGTACCTTACAGAGGCCCTGTGCTGGCTGGAGATGACATCAGTGCTGCCCCCCCACTTGCTTCCAGCTGTGAAGGGAGAGCCTGTTCCCAAACACACATGGGAAATGAGAAAATGCAGGCATAGCCCTGTAGCCTTTGCTGAAAGGGGTGGGCGGCAGCATGAGCTCCCCCTCCCCCCACAACCCTCATCTCCACATCAGGCCTCCCAAGCCCAGCTTTAGGGGTGAGAAGGATCAAAGTGTTCAAACAGCCCCCATATGGGAATTGGCCCTCTATGTTGTGTATAATTACACCCAAGCATCTCTGCATCTATGTTTTGTGTATATTAAAGAGTGCTGGGTGAGAGCCAATGTAGTCTGCATCAGGGATACATGCAGGAGCATCCTTGGGTGTCAGCATGCAGCAGGCTCCATGCACATTCCTCCTTGGGGCCAGCTCTGCTATTATGCTGAGCAGAGACCTCACCTATAGACAGGCTGGAAGCAGAGTTCCTCAGCCACAGACTGAGGTCTGATGGACTCAGAAAGTCAATGCTGCTCCAGTGTCTTCCAATCTGGCTTTTTAAAAAAAATTAGTTTTCCTTCCTTAATAGAATTCCCCAAAGGGGTTATTTGCTTTTTGTTAAGGCTGAGCAGAAACAGGACGGAAATCAACACTTCAGTCACTTATTTCAGCCTCCGCAGTAATTTTTTAAAGCAAAAAGCTGTGAAATGACTACATGGGGCCATGTTCCCCTCTGTGCCACAGCCCAGGGCAGAACTCTGGTCCCTTCCTGTGTACTATTCCCAGCAGAGACATAATGTGGAGCAGGCCATGAGAAACTGCAGATCTACTCGGCTTTTGCAGAGCGAGACTGAACTTGCTCTCAGGGATGCAACCTTGTTTCACCAGCCTGGAAACTCTTACACCTCATGGTCAGAAACAAGGCTTTCAACCCTCTTCTCCTCTGCTAGGAAGAAGAGAGCAAAACCCACCTAGATGGGTAATTGGTGATGGGAAGGCCTCTTATGGCACAATGCACGTTGGTCTGGATAGAGAGCCAGGCAGTGTGGCATGGCATGGAGTGAGCAAGGTGAGCAGCATGCCTGATTAGAGTCCACTGGGGTTGTGCTTAGAAGGGAAGGAGCTGTATTCTGACAATGAGGTGAAGAGAAAGTAAGAGAGAACTTGATTAAAGAGAGAATGAAGGAGTACTGAAGCTGAAGAACACATTTCCTATTTTCATACAGCAGAGTATGAAACAACTTGGACAGCCAGAACAAAGCACCCCATAGCAATAGTAAGTTCTCTCCATGATTTCCAAGGCCAACATCTGCCAAATGTGGAAAGAAAGCTTATTTTAGCACAGCTAGCTTACTCAGACAGGTCTCTCCTGGAGAAGCTGGTAGCAGACCTTGTTGGGAGGATGTCTTCAACAGGATATTTTCAAAGGGAAAAAGTACTGGCTAAGGAAAGCCTGTGTTTTATGGTACTCTAAGGAGATAAAGCAAGCATGCGGATTTATCTTTAGGAAGATTCCACTGGCTTTCAAAGGGGGGCCCGAGGTCATGACTAACTGATGGTTTGAGTCACTGGCTGAGTTCTGCAGAGGACTTTCTCTGAGTTGCCTTGGCTTTCTGCAGGGCAGGTAGTAAAGCACGCTTTCCTTGTTCACTGCTTTCTCCTGTCACCTATTTGCCTGCTGCTGTGGCTTGGAGTGACGGTGCTGAACAGCGATGTTGATTCCTGGTTTGTGTCCAAGCAGTGGTTTTTCTTTCTTTTTTTTTTTTCAATTAATTAGTTTGGGAAGTAAAAAGCCTACGGAACTGTGCTATTTCAGGGGCAGATGGGTTAGGTTACCTGCTGAGATGGAGAGGTTACCTGCTTTTTTATTTTATTTTATTTTTTGATAGCCTGGGAAAAAGAAAAAGCCTTTATAGAGGAACCCTTTAAAAGCCACCACCAGAGCCCCTACCTTTTCTCTGCTCCAGAGCCCAAGGGCAGACTTAATTAAAAGTTCCTTCGAAATATACTCCCTACTGCTCGAAGCTACTGTGTTTCAAAAACTCTGGTGCTGAGCCAAAGTGGGAGCAGGCATATATTAAAGTGACAGGTACAAAAGATACTGTTATTCTTCGTGCTGCTTTCTCCGCTGATCCCTCAGCACTGAAGTCCCAATGTAAACATTAGTTAAAAGAAGAAATAATAGCCTCTCCTCTCGTCTGCCCATCTAACGAGCAGATTATCACTAACTGTTTGTCTTCTGCCAGCTGCCTCCTCCGGCAGAGGTTTCCCACTCCCTGTAGAAGTTCAGCCCTGAAGTTTCACAAATGTTTTCCTGGAAACAGCAGCTTTGTCACACCGTGTTTCTGCTGACAGTATTTCCTGTGGGAAGCTGCTCGAGGTAGATCAGGTTAGAGAGCTTTAATATCCATCAGCTACTTACTTGTAGCTGAGATAATGAAAGCTGCCTTGTTACCGGCGTGCTTTGAGTTTTCTGAGTGCATCCATAGCCACTGCCTTATTAAACACAGCTCCTTGCTACCTGAAGTATGACCTTGCTCACATTCCTGAAGCTCCCACCACCCGTCACTTGTGCTGCCCAGTTTGTGCCTCTCTCAGCACCTGAAGTCCCTTTATCTTCTCTCTGTGCCTAATTCTGGTAATGACATGTCCCAGGCACCGCTGGCCTCAGCCCCTGTGGCAGCCAGTGACAAGAGCCACTGCTGGCTGAGAGAGACAATGATTTCAGCGAGAAAGGTGGAATCATCACTTTTCCAGCCTATGACAGTGGCACAATGACAGCCGTCATGAGGCAGTGGGAAGAGATAAGCATCCTTCCCTAAAGACTGATGAGAGAGAAGAAGCGTGAGTAGGAGCATATTAAGTTAATCTAACAGCTTGGCATGGACTAGCTTTCCATTTTCACAGTAAGTGGGAGCCTTATTCTATCAATGTGCTGAGGATTTTATTTCTAGCGATTTATAGCCACAGGTTCTGGAGTACTCTGTAATTACACGAGTTTACACTTACAGGGACAAAGGCTGAGTAAATATTTTATTAGGCAATTTTTTTTATCTTATTGAAACTGAATACACATGTGATAATTTGCCTGGTGAATGGGGGAAGGATAGTGAAATAAATATGATGGTTTACACAGAGCCTTGTTTGTGGGCTGCATGTGGAATCAGTGCTGCATGCTGCATGGCTTTCAGTTTGGGTCTGACAAGGAGCACACAGTTTACATTGGAGCAGTGGCTTGATGTGATGCGTGCCAACATCAGGGCCATGTGGTCCTTAAAGATTATTTCTAAAAGGCAAGAAATGAGTGCAACCCGTTCAGTGGTGCAGTCAGGACAGAGGCTGCTTGTCTGCATGAGGGCTGCTGGTCCGTCAGGTTGAAGATAGGAAGATTAGCCCCAGTTCAGCCCTGCATGAGCCCTTTCTCTGCCCCTTCTCTCTGACCTTCCATGGATGTGTTCTCTTCCTGATGGTGTCTGAAAGCTGCCTAGGTAGGCATCTCTATTCTCAGCAGATAAATAGCATTTGTAGTTGACTTAGGAAATCACCATCACCCAGAAAGATGTGGTGAAAAATGATTCCTCTTTAGGGCCTGTTGTTTCACTGTTCGGTTTCTCGGGGCAGTGCAGGGCTGGCTGTTCACAGGGAAGCAATGACTTGCCAGTCTAACTTCAGGACTTTTCCAGCTTCCACCTGCAGCCTCTGGATCAGGTCTCAAGCAGCATTATGGATGTGATCCAAGTCCCACTGCTGCCAGCAGCCAGCTGCTGTTTGCTTTTGCTCTGTGTTTACATGAACGTGGCAAGGGCAGAATGTGGCCTGCTTGGGAAGATGCCCATTCATTTTAAGGAGCCTTTACTTGAGCCTGCAGTGACGAGTGAACTTCCAGCTGCTTGTAGCACACAGAGCTTACCAATACACAGGCAAGAAACTTTTGGATATGGGATAAGTCAAATGAAGCTTTGAAAGGAAGATCATGGTGAGAAAGTGTATAGACGTATGATATATAGCAGGGCAGTTATTAAATATTTCTTCAGCTATACATACAGATGATAAAATCCAAAGCTCCTTATTTATTTCAGAGATTTGTTGTTATTCTGCTTGCAAGCAACTGTAACCCATTATAAGTCCCAAGGCATCAAAATATCTAAGAATAGTCAAGGAAACTTAGAATTAATTTATAAATTTTTGTAATCATTTGCAACTTCATTAAACACTCAGATGCCTAATAAGACGTTATTCTTATCTTGATTTAAAATGTTAATTGCATGAAGTTTGGTCCCTCTGTAATTAACACGTTGTATATCCCACCTAATTCGCGAACTAATTGTCGTTTCCTAGTTCTTAATGTTACTTGCTAATTCTGCCAGTGATAAAGAATTTTATGTCAAAACTCCACAGTAAGTGACATTCTGCGTGCACAATAATGACACAACAAGTTAATTTAATGCAAAGTTGCTGAAAGACAGAGGTTTTTTAATTGCGTATTTGTTACCTTCATTAAAAGGTAAGTGGCTCTTCAGTTATGTATTTGCCCATTTCTTACACATTAAAAAAGTGCTAATGAACCTGATTAAAATTAATTGAAAAGGTCTAAGATCTGTAAAGAGATCCTAACATCAACAGACTTCTAATTGCTGCTGAAAAATGAACTTAAATAGGGTTTAGCTGTAGATAGAAATTCATTCTCTCTCTCTCTGTTGTATGCGATTGTATGGGGAATGCAAAAGCACTCTAGAACTGTGACTCTTGGTTACGGATACAGCACGTGCTGAGTGTCTGGACAATATTTCCTCACACTTGTCTTCGCTGATAGCTGCTCTTCCTGCCTCTGTCCCCTGTGCTGGGCAGGCTGTGTTCCAGCTGCAAGGGGATGGACAGGCACTGGGATGAAAAGCAGGGGAGGGAAAGTCCAGGCTACCCCGGCCTGGGTGTTTGCTTAGCAAACAGGGAAGGAGGCAGGGAGAGCTCTGAACCCTGCAGAAAGCTTGTTTTATCCCACTCTGTACTTCCACGGAAAGCATCCTAGTGCTGTCCTAGTGTCACTATCAACAGTATCTCAAAACTGACAGATCTCTATTACTTTAACCCTACCATTGCCTGGAGCAGCTGTGGATGCCCCATCCCTGGAGGTACTCAAGGCCAGGTTGGCTGGAATGCTGGGCAGTTGATCTGGTGGGGGACATCCAGCCCATAGTTTTGGGCTGGAGCTTGGTGATCTTTAAGGTCCCTTCCAACATAAGCCATCCTGTGCTTCTATGAGTCTATGATTCATAGCTGTCCTTCTTCTGTGACTCCCACTATCCATTCCCACTGTTCCAGGATACTCTAATCTTATTGGAATTATTTTCTTCATCTCTGTTAATGGCATACACCACTTATCTTTCTACCAATACATAAATTTAAAAGAAGAGAGAAACATGAGCTATTTCTTTTTGTTTTGATTTAATTTAAATTGCTGAATGAAAAAAATAGCTTCTTCTAGTAATTCTGCTGTAACTAACTCAGTTTGATATTGGTTCTATTAGCCTTCTAATAGCATGAAAGCTAAAAAATTAAATCGTTCCACTTTCACATTCATAATTATGTGCAATTAAAATCTTTACATACCCAAAAGTCTTATATGGAGCCCTGAACCCTTCAACTGTCACTCTTCATTATCTCTAAGCCTAACAATTTTACAGTGACACACTGTACACAATGAGATGTGCTAAAGAGGAAATATTATATTTTACTGATGTATGTGTTCTTTAATTTCTCTGAATTAGCTTTTTGATATGGATGCTAATTGTTTTCTTTGAAAGGAGTCGCCACAGATATGTGATTTCTCTATGCCTGTTGCGCTTCAAAAAAAATACAGTTAATTGCAGGAAACAGGAATTTCTCTCTTTTTTATATATAAAAAAAATAATCAGCTGCATATCAAAGGATTGAATCTTAATCCAACTTTCTGATTGTACATTAAAAAGAAACCTTCAGTGTTTGTGACCAGCACAGAGTATTTGGCGACTTTTGATGTTTCCCTTTTTCATTTATTCATGAGGAGAGATGAATAATTAAAACAGGACGTTTGGCAAAACCAGCTCACACATTAAAAAAAAAATATTTCCATATGAACTTCCAGCTTCAGCCCAGGATAGTCTCGGAGACATTGCTACAGAACTGTCCATATGGCAAGTGCGCGTGTTGCTCTGAAACTGTAGACCTGGTTGAGACTTGGGATCCTGCCATCAGTGGCTGACAGCTGTTGCTGCTGTATAAATGTAAATATTGCGAGTAAGGCCAATGTGGCAGCCGTGAAAGGCTGAATTTAGGGCCAATCCTGAGTGCCATTAAGGCCATTGGTAATGTGTGAGCCATGCTCACAGGGTGAGGGGTAGGTCTGTGCTGGTCTCCAGGGGAATGAGGAGAGAATGATGCTACTGGAGCTGTGTCCCTGCACAGCTACACAGGAAAAAACATGAGCTGCAATGCAAAAATGTCCTCCTTGGTGGAGCATGTGTTCAAGAGAAGATTCTTGGGATGGAGGCGGAAGTTCTGTATGTTTGGTCTGTACTTTTTCTGCTGACTGCTCACCAGATTGTTTTAACATTCATTCCTAGCTCTAATGCTGCAGGAAGTGCTATTTTTCACTTACCTCTCCTTTATTATAAAGATACATAAAGAAGAGACCATATACCAGGCATATTGAAAGGCCTGTACCAGTTTGAACTGGTCCTCTTTGTCTTGCAAGTTTTCAAAGGAGCTCATGGGCCTTAATTGCCATATCCCATTCTATTGTGTGTCTTGGAGGATTCTGTTGTTGAAAAATACATTATTTCCCTACTTAGCTCTCAGATTCCCCAGTGTTTCCAGCAAGGGCCTACAATCTTGTTCTGCAACTATACTAATTTGCCTTTTAAGATTTCGAAGGCAACTTCCAGTCTCCTATGGACTTGTGCACTGGTGTTCAAAAGATGAAGTGCTCCATTAATACACAGTCACTGTGTACAGCTATCTATTTAACATTTCCTACAAATCCTTCTTGTCTGGGCAAATTATGTATATTTTGGTTATCTTTGAGTACCTGAAGTCATTAAAATGGTATAATTTTATACGGACAAAAAGGCTTCCAAAATTTGTCTGGTTTCTGCTTGTCTGTATACTTTCAGGATATGCCACTTCAAAAGTCACTCTAGTTGTGCCCTGTCTCCTCTTGTAATTTCACCTTTGCCTCTGCATTTCCTGAAGTGGAGTCTGTGGTTTATGAATCATTTTACTATGACTTTGTCTTGTTTTCCCTCCAGATCTGTGGTCTTTGCTTACATTCTCAGAATGGCAAAGCCCATTTGTTTCTTTTTAAACTTCTGTCAGCTTAAACTTCTATCAGTCTTCTTCTCTGCTTGGGGTCTCTGATCCCTGCTCAGACCTTATCACAAATTAGGGATTCCGCAAGCTTCTCTAAAATGAGGATAAACTTAAACTCTCAGATTAATAAGATGAATAATAATAAAAAAATCTGCCTCTATTTTGCTCTTCCTCACCTAATGTGAGGATCATCTCCTATTTCTGATCTGCAAAACTAATTTTAAAAGCTAGCTTTATTCACTGGAATTTTCAGTAGCTTGCCTGCATAGAATTCTTCCTTGAACATTTTCCTGAGGCCCACTGGCCTCAGTTGTTTTCTTTTTTCCAGACTCCACTTGCATGTTCTCCCAGAAAATTAAAGCCATGGCTTCGAGTGGATAAACAGTCTGCTGAAATCAGTAAGGCAAATTCAGCAGAGTCCTACCGAATGGTGGTGTGGGGTGAGGGATGGAGTCTGTTAAAACTCATGCACAAGTGTTGTCAGATCTTTGGAGATCTAAAAGGGTTGTGGCACCAAACCTAGTGACAGTGTGGACCCCAAAGCCATGAGCTCCCATTCTGGGCAAGGGGACACAGGCTCATCATTCAGCAGAGAAATATTTTGAGGGTGTCTGCAAGTGAAGGATCTTGGGATGCTTTCTTTTCCAGAGAGGTTTTCCTGTGTGCTTCTGTGTGAAAGACTCAATCTCTCTGCTTATATTGTTATCTAATATAAATAAGTTTATTAAGTGGCTTGTTTAAATTGCATTTATCACATTCCATCCTTGTTGAAAAACCCTCTTCAAAAATCTAAGTGGCTGGAGCATTTACAGAGAAGTGTTATGCTCACAAGAGTGATAATGAGCGAGATGCAGCTGGGAATCAGGTATATGAGAATCACTGAACACTTGGCAAAGGCTGTTAGTCCCTTTCTTCCCCTCATTTTCTTCTCACAATTAAAAGTAAATCAGGAAAGATATTTGTACGATGCCACCAGAAGCTTGTTAGTTTTGCTTTCTGTTTTTTTTTTTTGTTTTTTTTTTTACAGAGTTCTTACAGCATGTAGGCCCTCATTAGTTTACTTTTCTGCCTCGTTAAATCACTGAGAAGTATCAGCTAGTTCTTCATTCCATTCTTTTTTGGATAAGCTGCTTATCTTTGACCCTCTGCTTCCACACAGAAATCTCAAGTATTGCTAAGAAAGGTTTTCCTTTTTTTTTAATTGTTTGGTCTATATACTTTTTTTCAACGTTCTGAGCAGATGAAAAACAGCATAGCATTCATGGAATTCCCCAGAGCCAGCTTGTGCTTTGGGCAGGGTGTATCTTCAGTGCCATTCTGATACTAGAGCAGGTTCTGGCAGTCTTCTGAAATGCCCTTGCTTGGAGAAGGGGATGAATTAGTTTCCAGCAGACCCAGAATTCCCAATATAACATATCTGAGAATCATGATTCCTCTTGCAGATCCATTGATTCATGCACATGGTGAGGAAAATAAAGGATGATTTCCTTGTAAACCTGTCATTACTGAGTTTTAACCACCTGGTGCAGGAATAACTGTTCCATGAATCATTCCCATTGTGTGCCAATCCTCAGGGCAACTATATCACATGATTGCACAAGTGCCGTTTAGTACTACAAGTTTTCATGTGGTTGCTTTCTTTCTTTTCTTCCTGTAGATGAAAATACAAGAGAAAACATTGCACCGTAAAGATCTTTCCTCTTTCATGTTACTCTTTGAGCGCTGACCATGTCATCAGCTATGTGAAGTCCAACTGAATGACTGCTTGTTTGTTTTTGTTTGTTTGTTTGTTTTGCCTGAAACTTAACTGAATCCAATGCAAAATCATTCCTGCCTTGGATTTTCTCAGATCTTCCAATTTATTCTCTATTTGGAAAAAAAATTGAAGGGTCCTGATAGAAGTCGTAAGGGCATCTCCTAATGTTTTCCCTTAAGAAAAGACTAGATCAGGTGGAAATCTCTGTGAGGAAAGTGATAGCTCCTGCCCTAGGGAGATAATGTGTCTGCTCAAAGAAAATTTTCCAAAATTCTGTAGGTCAGGCTAGGAGATGAATCAGGAGTGTGGAGCACAGCAGATGCTGTGAATGAGAAGGTGTCAGTCAGCAGACAGGTGGAGCAGGACTTCTGACACATTTCATAACTAATTTTGTTCTTTCCCTGATATTAAGTCAGAAGAGAATTCTGTATAGTTCAAATAAGGCTCCAGACCTTTAGATTTTGAAATGAAGTGTTTGTAGATCGTTGAAGATCCAAATTATGCCAAAATTATGTTGTTATAGTGTAATCATCTTGTTAGCTGCTTAGAACATTTTCTTCATTATCACTTCATTTATACTTATGATGATGAGCAGATGGTACCAAAGACATAACGCAGCACAAATCATTCCCAAATGTTGTTTGAAAACACAGTCAGAAGGTGGTAGGGA
This sequence comes from Gallus gallus, assembly GCF_016699485.2. NCBI lineage: Eukaryota > Metazoa > Chordata > Aves > Galliformes > Phasianidae > Gallus > Gallus gallus. The sequence goes on along the minus strand of NC_052537.1, from coordinate 30,508,253 downwards.
CACACTCGCCTACTGATGAGCCTGGTTCACTCCTGGTACTGTAAGAGGAATTACTGAAAGCTGCCTTGCTACTTAACATATGTTCTGACTGCTGGCAGCAAAACATTGCTAGTCTTGTATTAGCAGGAGTTATATGATCATTTATAACAAGATTTTTACTTTTTTCCTCCAGCAAAACTGATAAACTTAAGGCATCTTAAGGCAGTCACAGGCATTGGGTGATGGTTGGACTAGATGATCTTACTAGACTTTCCAAACTTAATGATTCTGTGGACCTGTAGGGTGGGTTGTGGCCCATTTCAATCAATACAAGTAAGTCATAAAGAAGCCCCATGTGTTCAGCAGGTACCGGAGTCTGACACTCTTAGAGCAGCAGTGTGCTAAAGATGGGCCATGGGAGTCAGACTTGTTCTGTGATGGTCATGCACTACGATGTGGTTCTTCATAGGTAAAGGAGGGCTGCCCTAGAAGCAGCTCATTGCAGCTCCAGACAGCACTGGAGCTTATCCTGAGGAGGAGGCAGTGGGAGCATGGCCAAGGAGCAGCTGCAGCCTAGCTCAGAGTCACAGTGGCTGAGGTGGGAAGGGACCTCTGGAGGCCATCTGGTCCAACCTCCTGCTCAGGCAAGGACACCTAGAGCAGGTTGCCCACCTGTGGTTCATGTGTGCTAGGGTAAATTCAAACTTCAGGTCTACAGGGTGCCAGTATCTTTTCAAAAAGGAACAGTGATCCCTAGAGGCTCCAGCAGAGCCTGATGGACACTCAGGCCCTCTCTTCAGCATGCAGACAGACAGTCACACAGCATGTTTGTGACTTCTGCCTGTTTGTTCCTTTCCCCAGTTTGGGAATGTGCACCACATCAATCAACAAAAGAACCAAGTGTGCTCAGAGCAAACACACTGTAATTTTACTCGGAATCAGAGCAAATACACTCCAGACCCAAATCCAGGAGACACAGATGGAGATGAAACCCAGAGCACCTCAGCAAGAAGAGTGTACATGCAGACACACACACACAAAAACAATAACATGAAAGCAACGTAGCAGCTACCATTATGTTAATCATCCATATTAAGAATAAAGTATAGTAATTTTAAAATCAGAACAAATGAGGACAAAAAAATGCAAATAATTTTCTAACTTAACCAAAACGTTTTTTCAGATTTCTCAAAGCTGTTGTCATTCCCACAGCAAACTGCACTACCCATGCTATTCAGCCTTTCATTTCTAGATGTAATCAGCCTTGGTCTGGCCAAAAGAGCTATTTGATTTTTACCTGCAGCACACTCAGGGTGAATTTTGTCACTGCATGATGTAAAGACCCCCTGCGTACATTGTATGAAGTATTTCCATGACTAAATTCCTCTTGATTTCTCTGAAATTAGCGTGGTTCTAGCTCTCAGAGGAAATTCATCCCATGAATCTTTTGCTAGCCACTAGAGGGGAATATGCAACAGCAAGGAGGGAGAATGACACCACATTCAAGTTGTAGCCAGTTTGCTCACTCAAAGGAAGAAATAGTCGGTGTCATGTCAGATCTGAACAGTTTTTGCTTAATACTACAGCAAGCCCATAAATCATGCATTTGAGAATGTGATCTCCATTGAAACAGTTTCCTATCTGAAATTGTTTTCAGACCATAGCAAGTATAGCATTTCTATCCCAGGAGTAATGTTGACATTTCAGCCTTTCCCTCCACTTAAAACAGGATTAAAATGTGAGATGCAGATTTTTTTGTTGTTGTAGGATGGAAACTGCACATGATATCCAGTTAGGAAATGACAAACATTCATTTGGATGTTCTTCTAACAGAAACCTTCAGCAGTTTTGGAATTATTTTTCTTCCTTCAGTCACTGATACAAAACTCCAATTGTCCTGCCATCAAAAATGTATTTCCCTGAAGCATACAACAGCCAGGCACTGCTGCAATGGAACTATAGCTGAGATCTTCTTCCCTATAGCCCAGATATCCTAGTCAGGCCATAACTTCTACGATGCCTCCAAGTCCAGTGATCCCCTGACGTATATCAATCCAAGTTAGGAAAAGATCAGCACGTTGGCTTACAGTCACCTTGGGAATCAGGACAATGGTGTCCTGTGTGGGTTTGTGCAGTGGGGCAATGGGTGACTGACACTCCTCTTACTTCATGTCTTTGTGAAACCTATGCTCTGGATCATGTTGTCGTGAGTGGCTCTGAGTGTCAGGATCATGGATGCCAGCAGTCTTTAACTCTGGATGCTGAACTGCTGCTGTTTTGTGGCACAGAATCATGGGGAAACTCACCAGCAGAAACACATCACTAAGTGATTTAATATTTTTTGATGTATTTTATTTATCATCCTGATAAAAGATTCCCAATCAGCTCTGGTTATTTGCATCAGAGATTTGCATTTTAAATATGTCTTGTTCATGAGCCAAATTTTTGGCAGATAGGAATTAGCAGATTCAAGTCAATAGAAACACACAGCTTGACATAAAAAGGACAATGTATCTCTACATTTTTTTGGTGATCTCTCCTAATATTATATAGATGAATGTCAAATTAAGTTATCTGCACAGCAAAGGCATTCATCAGAACATCCAAAGGTCATGCTGTCCCTTCAGTCTCCTCTCTCCATACACATCCTCTAGAAGATCTGGAGATCCTATGCATTGCTGAAGTTGACCTCTACCTACAGCCCTCCTAGACATAAACCTTATGCTTATCCTGGCAGCCACTGACATACACAGCCAAGTTACTGTGGGCATGATACTGATGAGAACTGTCTCATTTTCACAAGCGTTACTGGTGACATTTTGCAATGTAAATAAAAGCAGAATGTTGACTCTGGGCACGTAGCCTTTATATTCAGAGAACAGCTGGTGAAGAGATGAAGGCAGAACATACAGATGATTCTCTTTAAATGAGCAGCCGAAAACCACTCATTGCAATTAACCCCATTTTAAATGTATCTTCCGCTAGTGATCTGATGGGACTGTTATGTGTTTGTTGGATAGCCTCAAAGTTAGACTGATGTTCTTCATTCATATTCTGTGGATGTTGGGAAAGCACAATTAGAATTAGATGCAACAGCAAACACACACTTCACTAAAATTATCGCATTTGGTGTGATTCCCATAATAAAAGCATGAGCCAGCATGGGGAGCCTCTTTCAATTTACACAGAGAGACTTGAGGTCTCTTGACAGTCAGAACAGAGCCAGTGTTTCTGAGTAAACTTTGTTAGGAAAACAGATTAAAAACTCCAGAGGTTTAGCTAAACCTTATACAAGAAAACACCTTGTTACCCTCATGATTTCAAATTATAATTTAGCACCAATGAATAATAAATATGAAGCACTGGTGAACATGTCTTTGCAAAAAACTTCATATAATTTTCTTTCTTTTGTCAAGAATATACAAAATTAACTGTTCTGGTTATTATCATTGTGGCTAGTTTTGCAACAGTTGTTAGAATCAACTCTTATAGCTTGTTATTGAGTCATTTACTGCAAATAGCCAAGTCTTGCTGTGAAAATTCTACTGGCTTTCAACTTTGATCTTGTTATATTAGTGTGTCTCTGACTGAAGATTTATCACATCTAGAACTAGGTTCCAGATTTTGAAATCACGTAAATAAGCTTCCTCCCACCCCATTCCAATTGCTTTATGAGTACACGCTGGGATATCTCTTTAAGATCTACTCTTTATTTAAAATCTGTTCTAAAATCTACTCAGACAGTGAAGATTTATAGATGACTATAAAAGGAGTAAAAACTAAACATTCTATCTGCCCGGGTATTTCTCTCCATTACTATGTGCAAGTATCTGTGTTAGTCTGCAGGTAGCCTGGCCCCTTTGAGGTGATGGAGTGGGGCCATTCAGCTCAGGAAATGATGGACACACAGACAGACCAGTGCTTTAAGGGCTACCCTGAGAGATGGTTTTCTCTTGGATATATCCCATGGCTGCCATCAATTTGTGGCTTCCTTGACCTGTGAGCAGGATCAGTGGGACCAGGTAAGTACAACAGTGACATACCAGACACGGAGCCCAGGTTTCACTGTTCTTCAGAAGCTGGAGTTCATCATGCTTACACAGCAGGCAGTCTGAAACTCTCACCCGAACATGATACATAGCTCTTATCCTGACAGTCACCTCCCCACCCGTCCATGAACGGTAGCCTAAAGTCAAAGCTGTTTCTCTGATATGCTACAGCCTAGCTTCCTCCTGAATGTCCTGCTTTGTGAATTTCCACTTCCCCCCTTGCTGTCCCAAACAACATGGGCACTCCGCACTGTGCGTCTTGCTTTGCACGGTCTTCTTCACCTGACGTGAATTACTATGTGTGAATTCTGTGTGGACTGAAAGTGAAAATCTAAGCCACAGTTTCCTCACTCTACAAAAAATAATAACCAAACAGCAAAAAGCACCCAAACCAACCCAGATTCTTACAAATTGTTTTGCAGGGATTATTTTACCTTTTTAGAACTAAATTTTACTTTGGACACAATGTTACTGTTTTTGACCATTAAACTTTCCAGTCTGCTCGTTCCATATATTTTAATGTTGTCTTACACTTGGTAGAGAAGAGCTAAAATTTTGTGCCAGATACTCATGATGATTTTGGTTAGATTTTTTTTAAAGTTTGCTTTAGAAATGTAAACCATTACCTCTCTCATCAGCAACTCAACTTTTCTAAGTGCCTACTGGTAATAGACAGTTAAGAAAAAAATTGCAAAATAAAATTGTACAGCCCCCATCCAAACTCAGCCTCCCCTTTCTCTACCCAGAAAATGCAGATTTCTTATGAGGGGCTCTCTCTGAGGGGGTGTGTCAGTAATTGATGATAAAACCTGGCATCTGTGAAGTGGTTGCCCTCCACAGTATGCTGGGTGATGTTGTAAGGCTTCTACCCTCCATAGGACAGGGTTAAACACGGGCTTTGAGACAGTTGTGTCAAGAGGGTTGAGGAAGGCGTAGATCTTAGCATGCAGCTGATGACAATCTTGGCTTATTCTTTGAAAGTAATATGATCTGTACAGGCTGAAGTCATTATTGTACAGCCAGGTAGAGAGCAATTTGCCACACTTTCAAGTCAAATACATAATGCTCAATATTTCCTATGCAGCAACAGAAAAATAAAAAAGCATACGATTTCCTGGATAAGTTTTTAGGATGTTTCACAGATGGTGTTAGAAAGGAGACATTGAAATAATTTGCCTAATGTAATTTCATTACTCGAAATTTTAGGAACATCCCATCTCAATTTACTTCTTCCTCTCAGATACAACTCTTCATTCTGTTATTTGAAACTAGTTTATTCAAGTATGCAGTGACTCTAGGACATTAGTACGGCAATGTCAGATGTTATCTGGGAAATAATAGTGTATTTCCAGGCTCTGAAAGTAATTTTTGATGACACCCTTAAATCAACTTCATGGTCAGTTTTCTCATTTTGAGCAAGAACTGGGATTCCATTGTGATAACCAAGGGCTGCATGTTACTTGATCTACGGTAATGTAGAATAATTACTAGTCCATTGCATTTCATTACACTACTGTAATAGGCAGCGGGTCAGTGTTTGAGCTACAGCTGCTCTGAAAATTGAGCTGACACTGATACTATGATAGAAGTGATAGCATAAGGCTCTCATGCAAATTGTTGGAATTAGCTTCTGCTCAATGGGTTTTGAAATGCAATACAGGACTCCGATCAGGACACCTGTTTTTGACTAACATTTTTTCTTGGATACAATGAGATGGCCATGAAATAAATTAATATTTCAATGCTCTACACCTTATAAAAGGTCACTGAAATGCCAGAGGATTCTAAATACCACAGGACTGTTGGACTCATTAGCTAATAACAGTCTATAACACATCATCAGAGACTATCTGATGGTTGTTTTTATTTTATTTAGATTCTTGCATTTATTTGCCAGTGTTCTGTTCCTGAATTCATAGGGCATTTTATTGCATTAGAAATCCCTACGCTGTATCAATGCTCTTAATTTATCAGCCCTTCAGATGAGAGTGGAAGGTAAAGACTAGGAATAATGAAGTGCTTTCCTTTACCAGCTGGCTGGAATTTCATCCCAGGGCAGCTGCACTAAGACATGGGACGATCCTTGTTTCATGTCAGAACTTTGCTATAGTCACCACTAAGGTTAAAATACTACCAGTAGTACTGTCAGAGTAGTTTAAACCACTACTTATTTCCATTAAAAGGTAGGTGTGGGTATTTTCAAGAAAAACTCTGGACCACTCATTTAATCAAACTACCCCGTTCAGTGAAATGGGTTCTGCTGGAAAAAAACTGACCAAGCTGAAACACGACCTCTTCGCTGCTTATCAGTACTCACTTACAAGCAAAGAAAAACTTGATGTACGTAAAGAAACCTTGCCATACCTCGAGAGTAAAGCAAAGTGTATTATAGTAACACCGATGTTAACTGCCCTAGCTACTCCTCTATAGAAGTTTTCTGCATTGAAACTTGCCTCACCCCAGGGTATGCATCCCCTAGCAGAAACAGTCCAGTATCTCCACACTTCTGAGGTGAAACGAACTTCATTTTGGCATTCTTCTCTGCCCCTGAACAACCTTGAGTAAGGATAAGGCTGCCATTAGACAGCTTCCTTCATTCTGGGCTAAGGCAGTAAATTAACTATTCTGTTTCTGCCTGTGGTGTTTGGCATTTAGTGGGATTTAAACTGAGCTCTTTTCCTCAAAAGGTGCATAAGCTCAGGAGGAGTCCTTTGACACCTGACAGCACACACTTAATGAATGACTGTGCAGCTTTTTATATGACTTTGATTCATTTTAAATAGTACCTTCACTGAAAAATATTCTCCTGACATTTGCATTTACCAGCTTTAATGCACAGATAGACAAAGCATTACTGTGAGAGTATGCAGAGACATCTGAAGTCTGACTCCCTAGTGCACAGTGCACTGCCTATACCTAGTGTAGCTTTGACTGTGTCTTTCCTTGCCTCCTGGGGGATTACTGCTAGAATTGGCTACCACTATTTGTTTGAACTCTTTATAAAATAATAAAAAAAATCAATATGTTTGTAAATGGCAGCTAATCACAAGTAGCTTTGTACAAATTAGAGTGGGGTTATGAGAAGAAAGTAAATGGACAATGCCTGTGAGGGTGAAAAAGTCAACACGCAAAGTTCATCTGCTACCTGAATGATTCCAGATACACTCAGCCTCTTCCTCTGGTTTTGTTATTCATGAGAGATGAAGGAGGAGAGCAAAGCAAACATAGCCCATGCTTGATGGGCAATGAATACAAAGAGCCACTAAGCCATGAAAGTAGGAACTGTATAAGAGAAAAAAGAAATGGAGAAAGAATCATCATCTGAATTTCAAAAACAAAGCAAAAGATACCTTAAAAGAAACCAATCTGGGAAGGAATTATCTGTCAGATTCAGGCTTGCTGCTTTTCTACCTCAGATAACACTGTTTTCTGGTTTAGCTATAAATTAATTGTGTCCAAAAGCACCCACAGAGTGGGAGTCAGAGTTACTACATTGTAGAGTTAGAAGACTGACATATCATCCTCCAAAAGGTCCATGTCTGTGATGCATGAAAACATTTCTTTCTCTATGTATAAAGCAATAGTTCATGAAGGAATATTCCCTATTCTTAGCATGTTTAAAGAATAATAACTAAAGAGAAAGAGGAAATGTGTCACATCATCAGCTGGTAATCATCAGTCTTACTTCATCTAATTTAGCAAGAGCTGGCAGTACCTTTTCTGCCAAGTGTCAATTCTTTTTGAGAAAAGGTCAATTTGTATGCAGTCACACCAGCAGGGCTCAGGGTGAGGGAGCAACCCAAACAGTAGGGACCTATGCATTATTCAGACTGACCATCATGCAGGACGGTTGGACTGTATTCCTGGAACATCAGCTCAAGTGGGAAGCAAGGGGTCACACTAAGGAGTCCTACATCTTCTGCACTCAAGCTGTTTTGGATAAACTGCTGTTTTCATGTACTCCTTTTTCTCACAGTAGCCATCCTTTCAGTGTGTTTGTTCTCATTTCAAATTACCAATTGAGCCTTTCATCTAAAATATGAGGGACATTACAGAGGTATTAGTAGCTAAGCTGCTTTGTTAATTATGGGCAGGCTCCTCTCTCTGCTCATCAGTTCAGCAGCAGCAGTGGTGCCAAGCAGCTCTCTGCTCATTTTGGGTCACTGGGTTTGCATTCACATCAAAGTCTATTCCCTCTAAGGTTTCTATGTAATATCCCAACCACAGGATGGACAGAAGACCTGTGATGGTGATAAACACATGGCCATATATGGTCACACAAGAGCCGGTGTCTGGCTGGGAAGAGAGTAAGAGCAGGACAAGCTTTGTCCAGAGCCCTGTCTTTGGCACTCATTGCATCTTGTAGCACAGTGATACAGGTTTTGCACAAATTTAATGAAGATGTGGCTCTTTGCGTCTTTCCAGCTCACAGTTTGTCTCTCTAAGTGTGCATCCTGATGCCTAGATTGTAGCAGACACTGGACAATCACATTCTGTTCTGTTCTTTTTAGGATATTATATTCCGTCTCATCCGATACCTCCCCAGGCTGAATTTGCCATCTATTCAAGCAGGAGCTATTGCAAAGCTCTGACCATCTGTGGTGCCTTGCTCACGCTTTCTCCAGGCCTACACACTTCCCTTGATGCAAGAGGACTCTACCTTTATGTCATTCTCAGGATTTCATCCTGAATTTATAAAAGAAAATATCTGCTTCCCCTGATCTCTATTTCTTTCCTAGTAATATCAACCTTTATATTTGTTTTTACTATTATCTGGCACTAATCTGGTATCTCATTATAATCCCAGCTCTCTGTTCCTTACACTTGTAGACAACTGACACTATATTTAAATATACACAAAATTCAGTATCTTTTCCATCTTCATTGTGTTGCATTTACCTACATTGAATTTCAGATTCCATTCCATTGCCTTTTCACTTTACAGACTGCTAAGCTTCCACAGCTTCTCACAGCCAACCTGCATCTTTACTGTCTTGAATAAGCTAAGTGTCTTCAGCAGACTTCATTGAGACAGAACCGCTTTTTGGTTGCTGATAGTGGCTGCAGCAGTGCAGTCGCTAGACTAGAGTGTCTCTAGACACTCTAATTTGGTCAGGGAACCAAGGAGCCCTTTGAATTATGATCAAGCAACCCTGAAGACACTTCTGGCTCTGTAACTCCTGAAGTTTGGCCAGCTTAGAAGTCTGCCAAAGCTTAGGGTAGCACATTCACTGAAGTGTCCATATGTAAGTGACTGGGAATTTTGGATGATTCTGTCATCTCCAGTATTTAGACTTGTGACTGTGAACAGTTCACTTCAGAGCCTGCAGCGCTTATAAGAAAAAGTCTTTTCAGTACTTTGAGGAGTTTTTTCCTTACAAGGATTCCAAGAAGTTCAATATAAAGCCTTTACCTTCATAATGAATGTCTTGGGTTATTGCTTTTACAAATTAGAAACATTTCTTACAATGCAATATTCTGCAGACTGCATCTGGTCTTTCATAAGAGATTCTTTTAGTGATTTCAATATTATTCATAATTGCATTTCTTTATTTTTTGTTTATAATTTTAAGAAATGCTCACACACACAAACAAACAAAAAATTGAACAAACTCTAAGCTTTCAGGGCCAAGAGATAGCTAAGGAAAAAAAAAAAACAAAACCAAGCCAATGTATTTTTCCCTTCTGTAATTCTGTTTGTGAATAGAATGTAAATCAAGTTAGCTAGATAATTTGCTAAAGCCCATGGATGCAATAATTCTTATGTTGTTCTAACAGAGAAAGAAAGTAGAAAATGTTACAGGGAGAGACAATGTGCAATTATGTATGAATACTAACACCCTAAGGGACAAATTACCAACAATGACAGTAAAATACTGCAGATTTCTTTTTGTGCTACAGCATAATTGACTTACAGTCTGATGAGAAGAAAAAGCTTAGCTCTAGAGAAGAATTTAAAAATACAAGCTATGTATTTGCTGGAAAGTCTATAGTCACTTTCTCTTCCACATTCCTTTACCTGTGATATTGATTACATTCATTTATTTTTAGTTACATGTGTAACTAGTTTGAGAAGACATCAATTTTTGTATCTTTTCAAGAAATCATTTATTGTTCTTAATGGTATTAATTAGGTGACTTCAATTATTTAATCAAACAGTCAATGCATTCAATGTAAACACCTTTAAAATTGCATGTGGGAAACCTCTTTGTTGTTTAAGTGAAGGAGAAATAAATCTTTCTCTAATGACTCACATGAGCTGAGCCTCAAGGGGCTGTTCATCCATCAATGCTGCACCTAGTAGAATCTGCTGCCTGGCACAGGAGAGCAATAGCTGATGTAATGTGAGCAGCAGTAATGTGCAGACACCAATCTTGGGGCAGAATCAGGACCTTAATTTGAATTTTAGTGTTAGCCTCAAGGAAGATTAAAAAGAAACACAGTCAAGGCAGGCTGCCCAGATGCAGTGTATTTTTAGAGTTATGCTTGCAAAATCCACAATTAGTTTTCAGATTGCTCTCTACTTCAAGTAAATTCTCTGATCATTCCGTCATTGTAGTGTGGTTAAGGAGTTGAGACAGATGTGCACAGAAACTCTCCTACTATACTTTTATAGACATGATGATTTTATAGATGCAGCAAATCTGCACATGACTACAAGTAAGACGTCTGAAGGGCACTTAAAAACCAGGAATCTTTTGCAAAAATAACATTATTTTGCTTGCAAAACTGTTTTGAAGTCATCAAGGCACACTGGAGAATTACAGCAGGGTTTTTGGAGAACAAGACTGCAGATTCATACAGGAATGGTAAAAATGGGTTTGCCTTTTTGAGCTTGTTGGTATTTTTGAGAACATTATCTTCTACAGATGGAAGAAGAAAGGTAAACATGTATTTCATGTTCTTCTCTCAGGCATAGAAAGGGAGGGATGCCAAAAATCCATGAATGGTCTGAACACAAAATCATCTCTGAATGACATTTCAGTTTGGCCAATCAAAGTAGTCTCATTCTTTCTCTTTATTTCACCGCTGGTTGGAGTTCTAATGGGTTAAGGAGGCTAGAAAGAGTTATACAGAGTGCAGGACTAAACAAACTTGCAGCTGCTATTGCCTCTGAAGACACTGAGCTTTCCTTCTTTGGTTTCCCTCTCCAGTTTTAGTCAACATGCTCTCTGCCTCTGCCATGGAGAAAGATACAGATGTTGGCCTGATAGCAGCAGGCACAGCATCTGAGAGTGGATTAGAGTTGAAGAGAAAGTGATACTGGTGGCTTCTTCAGAACATAAGTAATTCCCCTGTACCACTTAAGCCCTTATCAGATTCCAGTGCCTTCTCTATGTCTTTGACCTTAAGCCCCAATGAGATAAAGTCTAATGAGTGTCTTCATGGCTAAGCAAGATATTTCTGTCTGTTATACTACGTGCACGGTGCGTATGTACTCTCTGGTGTTCAAAATGATTATACAAATGCTAATAATCAATTAAAGTCGCACAACTTCTGAGATTGGGAAGGGTTATTAACTCCATTTTAGAGATAGGAAGAGAAAGGTTTTGAAAGGTTAAGTGATTTTTTTTTCCAGAGGTCACTCAGGTTGTGATACACAAAGTGTTCCTCAGTGTCAAGGCTATTTATAAGGACTCCTATACTTAGTGCTAAGGCCTGGAAGAAACTGATCAAGAGCCAAAGTGAAACTTTAAAAGTGAACTTATAATATCCTGAGCCTCTAGCTACAAGTCAGAAGATTAATGCTTAGTTATATCCAACATGCTTAGTACTATTTCATAGTCTAACACTGATGATGAGTGTCTGAAACTTCTGTTTTTCCATCCTCTTATTTTTTGTCGACGTTCAAATCTCCTTACCACCTGGCTAAACTGGCAAATATCAGCTTAAGTACCTGCGTTTCCATTACATCTGTTAATATCACAGCATGCAGCACATGGCAGGTGCACTTCTTCAAGAGGCTTGCGATAGGGATTCAGTCTAAAATGATGCTGCTCTCATTAAGAACCATGTTTTCCTCTTTCTCACTGTGTTCCTCTAATCTTCTTACAAGGCAAACAAGCCAGGTGTTTTCTGAGTACTTGTGAGAATACTATATGTTGAATTCAGCTCCAGATGTTTATGCACTGACTTGTGAAATTACCATAGTGTTTGCATGATGCGTAGCTGAAGAGGGCCAGATGAGAACAAAATACTTTTTCCCTTTTGCATGCCCGAGAGAGTAATAAGAACTTCGTGAAGGTTAGTAAATCATTTCGAGCACCCTCTGAGACTGGCAGTGTAGCCATTAATAATTCTCACTTAAACTTTGAGACAAGAAAAGCTTTTCAGTGCATGTAGTCCACACCTATGCATAAAGACCACTTTTAGGGAGAATATGCGAAGAATTTGAGGTGAGAAAGAGTTAAATAGAAAACAAAGCTTATGGGAGTGATTTGTCCCTCCAGAATGAAGTTAAAGGCTGTCCAAAAGTTATGTGAATCCTCTGCTAAGTCTCTCATTTTAGAAACATTTTTGGATAACACGAGCAGATTCCAGGCTAATACAGCTGCGCACCCCTCTATCACACAGCGGCCAATTCCTACTGAATTCTGCAATATAGTGACAGTAATGGAAAGCAAAATGATCTCTAAATAATGGTTTAAGATGGTTACTTGATAAAGGGCACTGCAATAATTATGATCAATGGAGCATGGATTCAATATATATTGCCCATTTAGATGCACCAGATTAGTTTAACAGCTTTCTTTAATGTTCTGAGTATTTTGTGTGTATGTGTGTGTGCGCGTGGTTGTGCGTGTGTACATGAGAAGGAAAGGACTGCACATTTTGGTACATTCCTCATTGCCTAATATTTACCAGTGCAGATGAGCATCGTGCTGCATGGGGAAAGTGAAATGTAAAAGACTGGTAGTTGCAAAAGCAAAGCTAAAAGAAATATTTCTTTTTTTTTTTTTTTCTGTGTATAATGTTTAATACTCTTAGTGCCAATGACTGGGGAAAGTTTTTATATCTTTAAAGAATAGCGTACACATAGAAGCAGATAGAAAAATGGGCAGTATACTTCTTGGTTTCTCCACTCACACTGAAGCACGAGTAAGCCTTGAGGGGAAGTGGAAGCAGTGAGGGGTTCAACTTGCCTCTGGAAGGTCTAGAGATGCCTTCCAAGTTTCTTGTTTGCTTCTCGGGATGAAAAGACAAGTTTAGGAAGAACAACTCTGTGCTAACTTTCATATACCCAGACGTAATGGTTCAATAGCCACCTCTATGGCAACACCACTTAGATACTTCTCTCACTGAATCCCATGGAAAATCATCCAGTAGCTCCAGCATTACATGGGATTGACAGCGAGACTGTATCATAAGGCTGTATAATTTGCTTTGCTCAAACCTTATTAACACAGACTTGGTGCATGAGTCCATTCTGCTCCTCAGTGGCCTTGTTAGTGCATCATGAATGCCTGCCAGATTCTAAAAAGAGGCAGAAAGTCATAATTCCAAATTTAGCCTGAGAAATTTAGGCATGAAACACCGCAGCACTGGTTGAGCTGGGAACAGATGGATGAGTCTCTGCCCTCAGTTCCTTGCCTAATATTGGCCTATGCAGCCTCTTATTATGCAATGACATAACAAGCAGTCGAAGTTTTGCTTCAGACTGAGAAAGGATGTGATTTCTGTGTTATAGCTTTGACAAATTTAGTACTGTGTTTTGACAGGACGCAGAAAGGCAATTGCAGTTGTCACTGACAGGATTTGTCTCAGCAAGTAGAGAAGCAAGGCTATTTTAAAGTGAACGGTAAATGTAAAATCTCAATATGAAGACTTCTATGAGTATATACAAAAAAAAAAAAAGAATAAAAAAGAATACTGTTTTCTCTGTGCAGATTCTTTTTCTACTTATTTTGTATTAAAAAAAAATGCTGCATCAAACTTTGATTGGCTCCTTAATATGTCAAGCTTGGAGAGAATCTGCACAATGTTTTTGTGGGTTTTTTTTTGTTTGTTTTCATTTATTGTAATGCACACAAAGGGAAACCCCATGAGCTGTCACTGAGCAAGCGAGCACCCCTGCTGGGGTGCACTGCAGCAAGGTTTGCTGCAGCTGGAGTCATCCACACAGTGCACTGCTGACTAGGAAAAACAGCTCTGTAAGGGTGGAGAATGCACAGAGTGCTGCCCTCGAGATGACGTAGTTCCTCATGCAGATCGGTTCAGGCGTCATGGCAGAGGACCAGCCTAATGATCTCATTCCAGAGCTACCACAGGACAGGATTTGTGTGAAACCTGCCACTGTGTTTAGGAGATGCAGTGAGGCACGAGGCGCTGAAGGTATTCCCTCCAAAATAATGGGCAAGCTAAATGAATATTAAATGCAGTGCTTGAACTGGAGCACCACACACCAGCTCTGCTTCGTGAGAAACGATGATGATTTGTGGAAAGATAGTAATGTGTGATATACAAATATTTTGGGTGAAATATATAATCAGTTAATTGGTTTATTACATTATAAAACCTTTGTTTGCTTGAAAGAGCAATAAAACTAACTGACAAAATGAATATTCGCCCCTTTGAAGACTTCTTACATTAATTATGTTTATGCATCACTTGCAGCGGTAATGTTAGACAAAGGAAGCTTTATCTTTATATGCCATAGCTACATTGTATTGTGGTACAAATGATGGCACCGACTTTGTGTCTACATAATTACTGAAATCTTATCCCTTTTGTGTTTGCACATCATTTTCAGTTTTTTGGAATAGTTAAACTCCATTTTACTTTTTAATAACATTTTAGAAATCATTCTGATTCAGGTAAACAGAATTTGATTGCTTTGATGGATTGAAAATGGTTAGCTCAGCCAGAGCTTATTTGATTTGTTTCTTCAGGGATTACAAAGAATAGGATTTTATCTATGAACTGACAAAAGAGGCAATCTCTGCATTTTTGCCTATGAAATAGCAGATCCACTAAGCCATTGCTCCTTCACATAGTGAATGTATTAGTCACGGGGTTGCTTTTTATTCATTTTCAAAGTTTTTATTCCACACGGTATGGGGTGTCAAGCTTCTTTGTTCTTAAAAAAATTAATCTGAAAAAATAATACTGTCAAATGGAGTTTGGGGAGATTCAGTAGCCCATTAGATTTAAAGCAGATTTTGAAAACAAACAAACTCTTTCTCACCCGTAATGGACATCTTAGACAAATGCTCTTCAGCTAATGCAAAGGATTTAGAAGCCTGGAGTACCCAAATGCTAATTCCCTGCCAGAGTTCAGGCTGAGACTTCTCCTGTGGGTTCTCTGGGAGCTCAGTCCCTGACCCAGCCAGATTGCATGGTTTCCTGGCACCGTTCTTCATTTCATTCCGTGTGACGTGACATTTGTAGAGCAGATAGAGTCAAGAAAATGTCAATACACAGTATAGAGATTATACAAGACACCCCAAATAACGTGTTTGCAATTGTTCTTACACTTGCCATCACATTTGCTGAGTCCTCTTCAGAGATGCAGCCCACCACCCAGGGTTTGGCCCCAGTGGGTTACATTCATGGGTGAATAGATTGCAGCACGACACTTAGAAAAGTGGTGAGCAATTTTTCAGTGACTTCATAATACATAAGCTCAGTGTTTGTCTCATGCTGCCTCAGGGGAAAAAAAAATCCGATACAGAAATGGAAAATAAGCCGGTTCTCACTCATACAGTCTGTAACCAAGTATTGGGCAATGTGCACTGAACTCATTTTTGTACAATAATCTTACTATTTTTACTTTTCCCTCCATTTTGTTTTGGAGTAACAAATATGAGAAATTTAGATACAAACTGGAAAATGTTTAAGTGGACATTCCGTTTTCAAGAACTACCCACTTGCTTGAAACAGAAGATTTTGCAGGCTAGGGCTTCATGTCCTCTTGGTTCCCAGATTTCAACCCTGTGCTCTAGCTCTTAAAATAAAGCTGGATTTCTTGCCTGTGCCTTAGAACTCAATTAAGCTTGATATCATGTACAGTCTATTCACAAAAAAAACCTTTGGTGGAAGTAACTGATCATTTCTCACAATTAACACTCATGGACAGATGTGATGGGAAACGCCATGCTCTACTTTTGCGTCATCCCCATGATGTATGAGGTTTATGTTTGTTCCATGAAATTTAACAGGCAGTTTTCATGTGCCTCAGATTAAAAGATCAGCTGGTAGTAATCAGGGCCAACCCATTTTCTCCTTTGCTCTGCACCACCTGAAGTTCTGGTTCAGCATAGCATCGTTTGTTTCCCCTCCCTGCTAATTTAGGAGTATATAAAAAGCAATTGATTTGGGTAAATCAGGCTCTGGAAGACATCTTTGACAATGTTCATGGTTTAAGAGGCTGCCCTGGGAGGTGGTAGAGTTACTGCTTGTGGAGGTGTTCAAGAAAAGGGTAAGTGTGGTGCTAGGAATATGTTTTGTTTAGGATGGGTTGGACTAGATGATCTTAGTCTTTTCAAATCTTTATGATTCTAAGTTGTTTTTCCAGCTGTAGTGGCAATGGAAATACATAATAGCTAAAAATTATCAAATGCTAGTACCAGCTCTAAAGATATTCATGCACTCCTAGTTTCCCACTTCAGCTGAAAAAAAGGACTGACTAGTGCATGCTTGTTCTTCACCCACATGGTTTGGTAGAGCCAGTGCTAACATCTAAGCTTAAGCAATAAGCTTTCAAATTTTATAATATCCTTTCTGTACTAGAGCATGCAGCTCTAGAAAAAGTCAGCTATACTGAAAAGTGAGTTAAAGGTCCTGCCTTAAAATCCCAATACATTATAATACAACTTCAGATGATACAGGATGGTGTATGGCTGCTGAGAAATGTGTGTTGCAGCTGGGGCTCTTGTTCTGTTGTTTCTGCTTCATTTCAGTTAAGCACGAATGCTGTCTTCCCAAGGTTATACCTACATGAGATCTCTCTTATATTTTTTTTAAATATAACAGTACTCATTTTTGTGGTTACACAAGAGAAAAATGCTTTATACATCTCATTTTTGCAATTAGATGTCCTTTTTATGCTGATTTATGATGTTAGAACAAACATAGCTAAAAACCTGACTTTAGCCTTAATCAGGCTAAGACTGATGATCTGATGGCAAAAATGATGATCCAAAACCCTGTGTAAGCTCCAAAGAAATACTGCTAATCTGCTGTGTCTGACCTGGCAGTGGCAGACTGGAGGAGAAAGCCATGTGCTAAGCGTCTGTGCCATCAAATTTTTCTCAAAACCATTGATGAAATTTTGTTTATCTTCCCCACTATTATCATGTTCAGATTTTTGTCAGAGGAGTGAACACTCACTGCACTATGCCTGCCTCGTGTATGAACCTGCTGGTAGGGACTGAAAGGTTCACCAGGAAGGAGTTAAGCCCGCTTGCCTTGCCAAAAGTAACAAGTTCCATCAGGCACTTCTGGTGTTTTACAAGGCCAGGTGAGCTCATTCATGAGTGTACTCAGCTTGCTGCCAGTGTGCTGAACTCCCTCTGCTTTGACCTGAGATTTGAGATGCATACTTCTGGGGCTTAATCCTGTATTTAATTAAGTGAAGGTCAGTCTGAGGGTCAACTAGAGTAGTGAACTTAATCCAAGACCCACAGGTTATACAATAGCTGCTTTGGGGAAGTATAATTGCCGATAGGAATCAAGAGAAGAAAAGACAATATAATTGAACAAGTTATATGATAAAGGAGGAGAGGAAAGCAGGGTATTTTTCAGACTGTGTGGCATGGGATGCATTGTACAAGAGTAGCCACTAGATAGCAGAACTGGCACGATGCTATGACACGTTGTTGGGCCAAATGAAAGGTAAGTAGTGCTTTAGTGCCAGCAAACAATATCTGTGACTGCATGCAGTTGACACCTGCGCTCTGCAGCAGAGAGGGGCTTTTAAGATGCAATTTGGCGTGTTGCTTCTTGCTGCTCTTATGGTTTGAGCACTTTATTCAGCATGCTGACAGAGGAGCAAGCAGTCAGCTCTGAGTTTTGTTCCAGGGAAACTTTCCTAATGAGGGAGCTGCTTGTTAGCCCAGCTGCAGGGAGATCCAGGCCACTGCAGCCCAGCCCTGCCCAGTGCCCAAGCAGAGCCCTGGATGCCCCCCATGAACTGTGCCATGGTGATGTGGGCATGCCAGGGGCTGCTGCTGTGGCCCTGGCAGCACAGCTCCCTGCAGCATCCTCAGTACAGATCAGTTAGTGTGCACCTACTTGGCTGAGCAGCTCAGCTTCTGGGTTTGGCTCAAGGTACTCCTGAGCAAGGCACCAAGGAACACAGCGTTAATGTGACTTTTCTTCAGAGGAAAGGGGGTAATTAACACCACTTAACTGTATGTATTTTTTTTTTCCCCTGACAGCCCTGGATCCTGCCCCAGGCTGTCTCCGAAGTGCAAATGATCTGATCAACTGTAACACTGAATAATCAGAAATTGTCAGGAAAAGCCCTTTATCTGATACTCCGGAGTTGCACCCTGTACACATATTCCTGTAAGAGAGAACACAAATGTCTCTTTCACAGAGCAAAACAACAACAACAAAAAACATTTTGGAGCACTGATTAATGGATTCATCCAGACCCCAGTGAGACCTGTGTTGAAAGCCTAGACCTTAATAATTTAAAAACTCCCAGTAGTGGTTGATCCTCATCAGGTATTCCAATTGTCTGCAATTGTTGCAACTCAACAATGAGGCTGTATTTCAGTTATAGCAGATGAGGGAAGGGGAGGGTATAGTCTTAAACCAGGATACACTTGTACACCTTCTAAATCAGCCTAGAGGGAAAACAAGATTTTTCCAGGAAAAAAAAAAATGTTTTAAAATAATTAGCTTCTGGGCTGAGATATTTCCAGCCTGCTGTGAATTTTTGACAGTGCTACTGTTAGACTGCTGAAAACAAGGTTTCCCTGTGTGTCTTGCAGAATTTAAACTATGACATGCAAGTAACTTTGCAGGATACTAATTATGTATCCATAGCTATATATATGTGCACATACGCATACCCAGGAGTTGCATCCTATCTCTTGCAAGAAGTGAACCCCTTGTGCTAAGTGAAAGAATGAACTACACTGTACTGCCTGGTTCTTTATCATTTAATCTGCCTTAAAAAAATGGAATAGAAAGCAATTATTCTTATTTTGAGTGTATTGCTGAATGAAAAAGGCATCTGATGGATCTAGAGCATTACTTTTCAATGACATCTCATTGTTTGATTCTGAGGCATGTTTCCTGTCTAGACCTCACCCTACTGGCTTGCAAACTGAGACTAATGATGCCAGATTCATTTGCAAGCTACTTGGAAGCAGAGCAAGTGTAAGACCCAATGCTTCTGATTGATGTAAATAAAATAATCCTGTTTAACAACAACGACAAAAAGCTAAATTCAGTTGTGTTGGACCCTTTGTGGTACACATGGCACCCTGTACTAAATCAAGATGCACCTAGCGCTCCAACATGGCATCTCAATGTGAAACTTGTCTACTGCCCTCTGCCAGAAGCTCTCTATGACCTGTATGGAGTCATAGTTGAGTCTTTCTCCTTCCTCCTGCAGCTTTAATTCACTTGTCCACACACACCAGCTCATGTGCAGTACCAGTCTGGCAGTGACACCAAGCATCTCCAGCCTACCTGAGAGAGCTGAAAGGAGGAAATAATACTGTCCTGCCTGTGTAATTAGAGAAGCTGACGCGTGAATCATTGTTATAACGAGTTTAATTATAAAGATGATTAAATAGGCAATTAGTGCATATTCTGCCCCAGATAAACAAAATTAAATTCCTGCAATATTAACATCTTCCACAAGGTTTGTTATTAGCTTACTGTAAGTCACGTGGTACAGGAACATTTTCATGTCCTATATTTGTTGTGAATGAACAAACATCATTTTTTTACTTCTGCTTAACCAAATGTAAAGGACAAAATATCCTGTTCTCCTAAAGAGATCCAAGATCTCTCAAAAAGCAGCATCCCGTGCATTTTAAAAAAATAAATGTTTTATAATGCAAGCTACAGACGGTGCAGAGCTGCCAAGTTTAGCTAGTGACAGCTTACCCAGACAGGACTGGCAACTGACAGGAATGCAGGGATCCAAACAGTGCTCCTGGAGTATCAAAATAAGGTCACGGCAGGGGTAAAGCGCAGGAGAAGTGCTTTGGAGAGTGGGATGGAACAGCTCAATTACAAGTAAGATGCACAGGATTTTCTACAGAGGAATCAAAAGGCTTTTTAGTGGGTGTTTTTTTTTTACTTCCTGGTGCGCACATCTCCAGTGACAGCCTTCGAATAATAGCAGTAATACCTTCCATATACAGGCTGGCTTTTATGCAAGCAAACTGTATAAATATTAAATAGGCATAAGCAGCCTTTTAGGTTTAGTGAAGAGCAATTTGAAGGGTTTCCTGCTTAAGGAGAAGGAGAAATTACTGAATGTCCATCTCTCTTTCCAGCAGGTCTCTGCGAGAAGCCTCAGGTTAGGAGTGTGTGACCATTAATTAGTTTTAGGAAACCCACTATCTCAGGTTTTCAGATGAAGAATCTGGTACTAAGAAACTGGTTGAAACTATTTATGAAGTCCTAAAAGGCTGAAGATTTTGTTTGCAGCACGGTTCCCACCCACTAGGAGAAAGTCAAAGTCAAGACTGTGACTTTCCTTGATCATATAATTTGTATTTTCACGTGTCTAAGGCATTTAAAGATCCATACATTTTTCCTATGCTTCCTAGCCAAATGGGTTGTGACTCCTCACCAGATACTTATATAAACGTCTTCAGAACTACACAGATTCTCTATTTGTCCTCTCCCAAGCCTACATCATTGTTATACAAGAAGCTTTTGAGGAAAATTGATGAAAGAGAGGGAGCCACTATAATAGCTTTTAGTTGTAGTATCACCTCCAGTGATGTTACTCCTGACTGCTGTGATAATCTGGACTTCATCTCTTTTTGTTGGTCTGTGAATCCAGAATGGACCCAAAATACATTGATACATTAACCATATCTATAAATCTCTCTCAGTGAAAATTAATTGAGAAAATTTTCTATAGCATAGAAGTCTACCTCACTGCTGCTATATGTTGTTCATTGTGTAGTGAGCTTGTGGGAAATAAGCAGCATTTATATAAAGCAGAATTCTGATTTGCAGTTAATATCTTCGGCAGTGTTGGAATAAGCAAGCAGCTGGGTCATAGAGTCCAAGGAAAATCGCAGTTTGGATAAGTAACTGCCATGGTCCCATGACAATCTTTATCTTCTACAGCATGGCATTTGAATCTCATAGGATACATAATGATGTTCATAGCTTAAAAATTGTTATGTCTCTGCCTACAGCTGTTGGTGATACGATAGTCTGTAAATTCTCAGATGGGAGTTGTAGATAGGTAAATTCCATCTTCCTCTCAAGTGAAAGCATGGGCCAGATGCAACTTTGCTGATGAATGGATGTGGGTATTAGCATGTGATCATGACATGCTGTACAGGGGTGAATCAATGGCCTTGCTGACCATGACTGGCATCGATGCAAATGGCATTTACTGGTTGAACACTTCTGCATGATATATATGTTAATATT
This sequence comes from Gallus gallus, assembly GCF_016699485.2. NCBI lineage: Eukaryota > Metazoa > Chordata > Aves > Galliformes > Phasianidae > Gallus > Gallus gallus. Next base: position 30,486,641 of record NC_052537.1, on the reverse strand, counting down.
TATGCCAGTCAGTAATGGTTGTAAGATCGGGCACATTATGTCGTGCAAAGAAAGAGGTAATAAGATGGAGATATGCCTCCAAGATGTAGCAGACAGACAAGCATAGCTCTTACATATAAGAAAAGCTGCCTGCTCCGTGAGCCACTTAGACTTAGTGAGCACTTTATCACATTGTCAAAATCAGCACCATCTTGAGCTTTCTGTTATCAATATTATGCTCGCTTGTCTTGGGTTAACATTGCTTATTAAAGAGCAGAGAGGAATTTCACAATTCCTCAAGACAAGCATACTGAAAAGCCAACTGAATCCCAAAATTCCCTTTTCTTCAAAAGTAACCAAAGTAGTTTACTTTATTTGATATCTAATTAAGCTTGTAGGCTTCCTAGTCAATGCTCTGTAGTGTATTTCAGAAAACAGTACATCCTAGAAACACGAGACCTTGTTACAATATTTCACTTCTATATCTTTGCTTAGATTTGGGAGGAGAGTCCCAGTGTTTGTGTGCTGAATTATGGAGTGTGTGGGTTAATGACTTTTCCCCTTTGCCTTTCACAGCACAAAATCAGCACACAGTTAAAAATGTTATAAGTCATATTTCTACTGTGTCTGCGTTTGGGTGGTCTGGGACAGAATTCATTTCAAATCTATGTTAACCTTTCCTTGGAGGTAAATTATTATATTCAAGTGCAGAACATTGCTTTTTTATTTTATAGGCTAACCAATATTTGATTAGCTTCAAAATGTGATTTGACAATAACATGATAATTTCAGTTTAAGTTCAAAAGAAAATGTAAAGTTTTTTTGATGTAAAAATTTCTGTTTATAGTTTTAATCCATCTTTCCAATTTCATACATAACTTTTGAAAAACAAAAATTTTATACGAAGCTTTTTTCATTTTAAAAATGTCATTTTTACTGGAAATGTTTGGAAATGTTTACATTGAAATGTTTTTGTTTACCAATCTTTGATTGTTTTACATCTGAGTATTTCTCTTTATTACATCTTTGCTGCCATGACTTCCTTGGAAGCAATCATGATTTCTGACATAATAATTGAGCATTCAGAAATTCCCTTAAATTGCCTCACATGACAGGTTAATGAAAAGCATTTGGGGAAAAACAAACAAACACACACAAAAAAACAACCTGGGAAGTTTCAAAATATCATATATATTTCTTAAAGACCTACAAAGCCATTTTTTGTATGATGGTGGGTGAAACATTATTGAGGTCTTAATCTAATAAAGGCTTAATGAGACAGCAGAAAGTTACTGACACTCTGCATTAGCAGTGATTAAAAACTGTGAAATTGCATTTAATAGTTTATAGTTTAAATTTTAACTATAAGATCATGAAAAATAATTATTTTTGATTAATTTTTCCAATTTAACATTACTATTCTTCAAGGACCGGGGAAGTATAACTCTAATGATTTTTCTTTCTATTTCTGAGAATATTAACATGGTGTTTTCAGAAAAAGTCCTGAGTGAATATAACACTCTGTCACACATTTTAAGCGCTGTACTTTGTACCCCAAGCTGATCTACAAGATCAACGGTAAGTTTCTATTCTGCTGTAAGAAATGGGAAGTTTCTGTTCTGCTTTTTGGTGTTATGTTGTCAAGGACAGTGCTAATAATAATATGTAAGTTCCATTTTATCCTAAGTACTTATTGGCAATTTATAGGGTACTTCAAGTTCAATCATCAGTATAGGAGTTTGATCATAGCATGGATAGTAGTGTATAATACTACTGGGAAATCAGCATGCATTCTTTCTAAATCAGTACCCCATACCTTAGTTTCATATATTCAGTGACATTTGAAGAAAATATTAGAATACATACAAAAATTTCATTTTTTTCTTTCTTCTTATAAATCATGCAAAAAGTACCTTCCATCTGAATGGCCCAGCAGGCCAGTTGCCAGCTGTAATATAAAGAAGGATACTACGGAAACTGAGAACTGGTTATGGCAGATACCCTGTCAAAGGAATGATTTATCATCTGGAAATACAAGCAGTAAGAGAGGCCCACCAGCTAGACCTGTATCATCTAAAGCAATCAAATCCTGCAAATACAAAGCAATTTAGTATTACCATTTCCAAGTGCTCCCCACAGTAAGGACCCTTGTATGCCAAAGTTTAATATTCAGAGCAGAAACCACAAACTCTAACTGCCACTCTTGGTCAAGATAGCTAATAACTGTTCCCAGGCAATGGCACTGTTGTAATAGTATTGCACAAAGCAGCTGGGGATTTACTTGTATGTCAGCTACTGCATCTGAGAGTTAGAAAACGATGGTGGGTCAGACATCCATTTGCTTTATATATTGATATAATTTCATCAGAATTTATGATGTGGGAATTACTGCACTGGCAAGAAATGTAATCTAACCTTCATCTTGCACAATGTAGTACAGATATTATGTTTTTGAGAGAAATATACTGACTTGTTGAATCAGATTACTCCAAGTGGATTCCTAATGGATTTCAATATTCCCCTGGATAAACCAATGCTATTTGCTTTGTATTTATTAAATTTTTAAAAATATATATACAGAAGATAAAACCTCTTCTGGCACCACGTATTCTTTCATTTTGCAAACTACAAACATACATTTGTTCATTAATTTTAATGTCTAAACTTTTCCCTGAGTAACAGTCTTTGCATTTATTCAACTGCCTTTTTTCAACTACAAACTTCTACTGTTTAAAGAGTTTTAAGTCTAAGTACTGGCAAACATATATTTCTCTCTTTCCTGTCCTGGATTAGACAGCTTGACTTTGCGTATCTGGATCACATGAGTACTAGTTCAGGAACATTCCCAAATGCCTGGGCATATCCTTGGTGAAGGGTGAAATATTTAGGATACTCTTTATTACGATGCTCCTCACAAAACAGAACTCCATGAAACTGTATCAAGATAAAAGTTGGAGTAGTCCTGAGACTGCTTTATATCATGAGTCAAGAATGGGGAAAAGAAATAATAATAGTAAAAAGGAATCTTGAATCTTGAGAGATATTCCTGAATAGTTCTGAAAAGTCCTTAAGACAAAACCACAAACTCTAATGCCTTCTTCATGGTTGGATTATCCATAAGAATTTAATTACTGTCAGCCCCATCAATATCATGCATTTGCCCACTGCTAAGCCACATTCTCCCAAGCTCTTACTTGCCTATTAAAAAAAAAAAAAATTGGCAAATGTTTGCCAAAGGAGATTTGTCTCTTCTGGTGGGGCATGCAGCTCTTGAGAGCCCTGAAATACCTCCTGAGCAGCATGCCCTCCGAGCGTGTTACACCAGGTGGAGAAGGGATGTTCAGGAACAGAGCAATCTATGCCTGTCATCTGCCTTCAGAACCGTTCTCATTCTGTTGTATGCCTCAGAGGGGCAGGATCACTTTGTGCAAGTAAAGGGTGAAGCAGCAGGTTGCAATACTGGAAATAAGCTGCAAGGAAGTAAAGCACGGAAATCATTCCTCATTCTGTCTGCATCAATAGAAATACAAAGCACTGTGTGTATCATATCACATAAATACTAACATTATATATGGATAGACTGTATTAATATCACTTCACGGTGTTGGTTCTAGGATACTTCGTCATGACTTATTGTCAATGGCTTTATGTCCAGATGAAGGCTGGTCATGAGTGGTGTCCCCCAGCAGTCTGTCTTGGGACTGATGCTCTTCAACATGATAACTAATGAGATGCACAGTGATAAAACAAGGGGGAATAGCTTTGAACTAAAAGAGGGAAGGTAGGTATTAGGAAGAAATCTTTTTCTTAGTGGCTGGTGAGGCACTGGAACAGGTTGCCCAGAGGGGTTGTAGATGCTCCATTGCTGGAGGCATTCAAGACTAGGTTGATTAGGATCCTGGGCAGCCTGATCTAGTGGTTGGCAGCCCTTCTTGCAGCAGGTAGAAACTAGATGGTTTTTAAGTCCTCCCCAACCTAATTCATTCTATGAGTCTGTCTGGGCAGTTCTATAAAAAAACACATGAACTAAAACCAAGATATTCAGACTAAAATCCTGTTCCATACCTGCTGTTTATCCTTGTGCATAATTAGCATCAGAAGACCAAAACTATATAATACAGAGTAGTGAGAGGGTATTTAAGTTGGAAAGCCTACTCTTTCTAGAAAGATTCATATTTTGTCTGGTCTTGTGAAGCCAAAGTCAAGTTAACATTGATACTGAGGATTTTTTTTAAATGTCAGAAAAAATAAAACACTAATGCCAGAACATTCATTAGAATGCTTGCAAAAAATTGTCCTTTTGAGGTCAGAAGATTGTGGTTCTCCTTGTTACTCTCAAATTCCACTGCGGTCACTGAGCTGATTTGGTGATCCATGATCTCCACATTGAGGAACTTTATGAGACATAGCGCTCATCACAGCGCAGAAATTAAACAGAAATTGCACAAATTCTTGTTTTGCTTGCTTTTCTTTGAAAAGAAATCTTCAATAATGAAGGTCCAACAATCTCTCCAGGCACTCTGATATATTCCTAGCATAGTATTCCTAAGGAAGCTAAAAAGGACATACAGCTATGCATTATGCCATCTTGAATGTTCTAATGTGGTAAAATATATGATTTCTATAGAGCTTAACTTCTTTTGCTGTACAGATTGCACTTGGCAGAAATTGGTATGTAAAATAAGTTACTGTCACTTATTACTGAGACTTCTCTCAGGGTTTTGGAAGAAACAGTTTTTCACTGTGATAGAAAGACACATACCGGTGATTTCTTCTGGCTAGGCACATACAACATGACCACGCTGTAGTGACTGCAGAGTACTGTCAAACTATCTGAAATAAAAGCTTTAAATGAGTTCCTTTATTAGTGTTGCAGCATCATGAAGTATTCCTCCACCTTCCTTGGATTATGGCCTATACTGAGCCACATGCTGCCGTTGTGGCACTGTTAACTGTCCCTAGAACAGCTGCTTTAATGCCAGCTCTAGCTCTATACAGAACAACCTTTTGTTTTAACACTTTAACAAGAGCTTATAGGAGGTGTGTGTGAACATTCCTGGTTTAGGGTTTCTATTGAACAGATATGCTGTGCTAATGGCCAAGAAAAATATATTTACTTAATGTTTTACTATTATTAAGTGGCAGAGACATTATTACAGAGGCAGAAGATGAGATGGGAGATGCGTATAAGCACACTAGTCCCTGGGCACGGGTGGGAGTGCTTCAGAATAAATGTGTTGAGTCCCTCAGGGTCATCACTGTTTCATTCACCTATTTGTTTACCATCATTTGGTGTTCATTGGAAAGAGGCAGTATTTAATGATGCAGAAGCAATTGTAACATGCTGAACACTTCCAGTGTTGGATGTGGTAATTCCCTGCTTACTTCACCCCAGTCTCCACATCTTTGCACCTGAAATACATGTACCTAGCTAATATCAACAGCCGGTACAAAGCAGTTCTGTTTTGAGAAGATTTTCCCTGTGGAGGGAGAAGCTCTAGGTTATGATGCTCACAGCCTAAAATATGGCTATTACAAATAATGCACACAATTAAAATTCTGAATTTACACAATTAAAACTCTGAATGAAAAATTTAATTCAGTCCAAAATGAAGGGGAAAAACATAACAGTAGAGTCTGAGCATGAAGCGATGTGAGTGCATCTGTGTTTTATAGAGGCAAGCTTGAGGTTTTACCTAAAAGCATTCATTTCAAAGCAGTGTAGCGAAGCCTGAAGGAGCAGTGTTTTAAAACAAATCAGTCAGCATTTTATTGGTGTCGGCCCAGCTTTGTACTAAATACTCAGATTAATGTTAAATCGCAGCTCAGGAATAATTCATGAGATCTCATACAATGTAATTGCTGATTTTGGCATCAATAGTCTGTATCCCTTTATTTCCTAGATTAGCTTCCCTTCCTGAACTACTGGATGTCATGCTAGAGACAATGATTTTATTTGACGTATTTAGGAAAGAGAGACCCACCTATTTTACATAAAACAATGTCTGAGGAATGCGCCTGTGCTGCTGATATGCCTGTCTGTGCTGACACATTGCTGCGAAGGGCAGAGCCTGGTGGGATGGCAGAGAGCACAGCACTAAATGTCTCCCTTCAAACTGTTGACTGAATGGTTAGTTTTCTTCCAAATCTTCATAAAAACTAATGAAATTACCCTTCACCTATCTTTGAGGATTAGCATTAATGCTCAGAACAAACTGCATGACTACTAATCTCTTAATGTCCCTTAAGATATGTACAAAATGAAATTTATAAATAATAAATGAATTCCAACTTTTTCTAGAAATACAGTCTTTCTCTCTCTTTCTCTCTCTCTCCCCCCGAGGGCTGTGTGCTCCTGTGTGAGGCCAGGCTAATATGGCGAGCTGGAGGAAGATAACTTTGAACCAGTAACACGTCCTTGTGCCCATGAAGGCCAATGGGTCTAAATATCTCCAACCTCTTCCCTCCGAACTGAAGAGAAGATTGTCAGAATTCACTGCATGGACTACAAGCAAAAGTGCTCCCAACTGAAAAATCCAACTGTTGTTCTCTTAGTTTGAATGCAAAACCAGTATTTTTCCAAATGGCGATACTAGAGGGAGTAGTCACACAGATTTTAGAGACTCACAGTTGAGTACTTGAAGATTTTGGTATCTACTTTTAAAGATGTCCTTTTTGACTGTAGAAAATCACAGACTTTGAATTTAATAGTTAAAATTTCCCAGGAGAGCTGGTCTCTGACCTCCATGCCCCAGGGTGTTTGTTTGCTTACTAAGCACACCTGAAGTATATTTATCTCACTTGCACATATTTTAGAGTACAGCAGTCACAGAAAATATATATATTTATGTTTTTCCTTACATAAATAATTATTTCTAAAAGAGTGCGGCAGCATCAACTTGAACTGATGGTAATGATACATTTTGAAACAGACTTGGATCTGTTGAAATTTGCTCATATATTCAAACTGCTGTCATTGCAGGCCTGACATAGTCTGTCCAAGAGCTCTTCCCTGGTCATTCTTTAGATTTGCATTTTCTCTATTCCCAAGAAATCTTCATGCAGGGAAAAGATTCTGAGCTCCACTAAGTCAAAGAAGACAATATTCAAATCCAGAAAGATCCTTTGTTAGTAACTTGCCTAAGATACATACACCTATTTTTTAATCATGGAAAACCTGGAAACCTAAAATAGGCATTTAGGCTTTGTATCTAAAGCATAAATGAAATTGCATGCCTTATGGTGGGAACGTACAAAAAGAGCAAGCTCCCAGAGTTGGCAAAAGTGGCCTGAGTTTATCCTAAATCCTTCCCATGCCAAGAGAGGACAGTTTGCCGTGACTACCAGAGAAATTGATGCAATCACTGCTTCATCCTGGGAAGACTGCTCTAAGCAGGTAAGAGCAGGCTGTCCTTACCATCTTGCTCCTTCTGAAATCTGCAGCACTGATTATGTTTGTATGGACCTGACTTGACATTTTGTCTACTGGATCAATTCTGTTAGACATCAAAGGTGAAGAATCACTTAACCTGTGGATCCTAGCAGGATATTAGCTGAGATCTGGCAGAAATCGCTATTATGTGTACATAGTAAAGCAGAATTTTTTGAGGACATGCAGTTGACACATTGGCACCAATACAAGTGGACCTTGCATGGAATTTAGGCAGTAGTGATAGTTTGGTACAAAATTGTTTCCCTCAAGAAAATTTGGTCACCTGGATTCTGCAAGCATAGCACTAATGCTACCGGTTCAGAGTTAGATTTCCAAAATACCTATCCCAAAATCTCATTTGCTTTCAGCTGTGATTGGGCACAGATTCAGGTTCTGGAAGTCTCTAACCCCATTGAATATGGTTTGTAAGAACTTTTATAATATAATTATATTTATTCATGGTAAAAGAGCATATTTGGTGGATAACATTTTTTGCTAACAGAAAATACATGTATCAGAAAGGTATGAAACATCTTTAAAACATTCTTCTCAAGCAATCATTACTGTTTGAAACCCAAACAGTGATTTTGTTGGAATAAAACAGATCTATTTCTTAAAGTCATAAGATTCCCATTGGTTTCAATTGAGTTTTGAGTACTCAGAACATAGAAAAAGAACATTTTTTATATTGATGCTTACACTTTTATATTGGCCAAATGTACAGTTTCCTAACTTTAAAAAAAATGCATAAATTAATAATACAAAATAAAAATAGTATGACCCAAATTACCTCAAGGCTGAGATACTATGTGCCTAATTTCAGCCCAATTTTCATGGCTGTGTTATCAGAGCCTGCATATTTATAATGAAATTACTGACAACCCTTTTTTCACAAGGAGATTCTCTTGCTTTAAGACCAACATAAATATCGCTAGACAAATTTACTATGCAGAAAAACAAACATTAATAAGGATTTTGATACACAGAATAATATAGAAATGACAACATATTTTTGACTCTGTACAAAGACGTTCATTCATCTGTAAATGATTACATTTATATCTGTGGCAGAATGGTAGTGTGGGGCATATGAATCTCACCTTCAAAAGATATTCTTTCTTTCTACAAAAAAACCCCAGCAAGCACAGGAAACTTCAATCAATGTCTTATATACGAAAACTATGACACTGTCAAACTGGTGTCATTAAAGCTAACTAACCATATTAAACGAATATTAAAATATAGGTTTCTTTGCATAACATAATGAGTAAAACTGCTTTTAAGTTTTTCCCTATGCTTTGAGGTGTAGGTGGCATTTTCATTCCAAAACTTTGAAGTCAGAACAAAATGTACAGGTAGAGGGTACTAGATCAAATAATAATCAACTTCAAAAAGCATTTTGGCTGTTAGATGTCCCAAGGCTAATTTCCTCTAGACATTTTAAATGTAAATGTCTAAACTCATTTAAAAATTGTAAATTGGTCTAGGTTCAATCAAAAACCATCCTGACACAGAACAGGGAGACTGGGCTAATTGTCATTTGTTTGTCAAATGAATTCCATTTGGAAAGCAATGAAACCTCCAAGCTAATTCTTTTAAGGTGAGCTGGTAGTTGTATTATCAGTTAAATGCAGTAAAATGGATAATCACATGATGATAATGAAAACTGAACCTATGTTAGCACTCAGGCTTAGTCTGCCACAGGGCATATAGTGATGGAACTTAAGTACTGTAATGTTCCATTGGGCACAATGGCACCAAGTCTGCTCTTTAGCCTTACAGACACTTTCTTTGCATTTTAAAAAACTTTATCAAAGCACCGTGGCAATGTAGAAAATGTCAAAGTGAAATGCACTGTAGGCAAATTGAGATTTCATTAAGTTTAAATTTATTGCTTTTGACTGATGTATTACCATGCTTGTTAAGAACCAGTAATTTGGAATATCTGCCTGCCTGGTAAAACAGCTTTGTCTCCTTGCGTAATACTTTATATGGACTTTGAAAGACCACAGTAATTCAAAAAAAAAGTGTGGGTTATTTTATTTTTCTAAAGAACAATTTCAAATATTTTAAGGTCCCTGACCTAATGGATCAACAGACTCACGCATGGGTCCCGAGTGTGTTCTTGGTGTACTTGGTAGAAAATTACAGCACTAATGTGTTATTTTTTTGAGTTGGTATGACACTGCACTCACTGACAACAGAACCTTGGGAAGCGCTCACCAATTCTACTTGTTCTGCCACTCTCTGAACATTTATGTTGGAAATAAAGTGTTTGTGAGAGATAAGGAATCCAACCAACTAGCTGAAGACGGCATGCAGATGAATACTTTTTAAATAAATGCATATAAACATGAATAAATTGTGCGCATATGTGAGTTTGAGGATAGGTATAGAAACAGACAAAGCAGAGATACAGCTATATCTATGTTATGGCAGAACATATGCAGGTATTCTTTGTGTTGCACATTATCTATAGGTTGTTTAGTTTCCAGACTCTACAGCAAAAGCTAGATTTGAGTTGTTGACATAAAATCCCTTAAAGTACTCTGATGCTTTATTCCCCTTCAAGAAAGGATTGAATCAATAGTGTAGAACTCACACAATTTCTGACTGATGAGGAAGGTTAGGCTTTCAGGAACAGATTACTGCCCTTTGAGAGAGACCTGGATTGAATTTACTATATTCCAGATATATTTATTTACACTTGGTGACAGGGTTTTATGGCAGAAGTGACAAAGTTTGTGAAACCCAGGAAAGCATTATCATGTTATCTGGTATCTTAGATGGACAGTCAATATGAACAGACTGTAGTCCCACCTGTCCCTGTATCCAGTTCACCAACAAATGAAATGGAAACAATCAAAGTCTTTGAACGAAAAACAGACATTTGAGTCTTTGGGTTTAAACAAGAGGATTGTAGAACTCAAATGGGTTTTCTCTAGTGCTGCCAAAGCAGCCATATCTGTGCTGGTGCCAGTGTTGAAAGTCATGTAACAAAGCTTGATTTGTGCCCACCCATATGCTTTCATTTCACAGAGTATTGGAAATACTACATTCTTCATTTTAGGGTAAGGGTAAAGGGTGAGGGAAAGAAGAGAGTTTTAAATTATACCTCTTTTAATAACATTTTAAGTCAATCTTCCAACTGAAAACAGAAGAAAAATGTATGTATGGAATTTTATTAATTTAAGTTGCATTTTGTTTTTATAATTTAAAAGCAGTATTGTGAAGATTTGGACATTTTACATATGGCACAACAATTTGTGACTGGAAAATCTTACCCCTTCCTTACAGTGAAATAACCTGCTTCCCTCTGCCTCTATACATGTTGCCTCAAACACTGCCTGGCTTTGTCTGTAGCAGGACATGCATCTGCATAACCACAGTCCAAATTCACCTGCAGTATAGTTTTCAGTGGGGATGCTCATCCCCCTTTCTCATGGGAACCACAAAGGTTGTTCACTCATGATCCTCCTCAGGAAAATTTGCCATGGGAGTCATAGAAGAGCAGTGTTCCCTCAGGAGGGTTTTCTGCCGCAACAGGAGCCCAGACTGACAGAAATAAGACAGGGAATATATGTGCAGAGTCCTGAAAGAAATGGGATGCAACCAAAGATTATTTGCCTGGTTCTTTCCTCAACTCTAGATAATTTTTCTTAAGACTGAATGATTCTTCATGTGAACACATTTATCTCCTCTGAATGAAAAATGAAAGGGACCAGGGAAAAATAGTTTTTAATGACCTAATAATTTCTAATTTATGCTGAGATAACCTTTCAATAAGGGAAGAATGCATGCACATATACATAAATGGCCAATTAAGAATCACAGAACATACACAGCGCCTTGTTCCTGGTGATTGCAGCACTAACAGAGTCTCAGTCTGAAGCTTTACTTCTGAGGAACAGGAATACTTTTTTTCCTCTGAAAATGAATGGGAACTTGTCACCCGCGTTTCAGGTTGCAAATCTCAAACTCTATTTAAAAATGAAGGCTTTCTAGTTTTGCTTTTGGACATCATAGAAAGGCTCCAACACTCAATAAGGAGGATGCGGAGTCAAAGTAGGAGCTAAGGTAAAACATTTTATTTGATAAAACATCTTTTTTTTTTTTTTTTTTTTTTTGCTTTAAGACACATATATGCAGCTCCCTTTGAAGTCCAGAAGTGCTATAGAAGTCTACACTTGAGGGCAGAATTTGGCCCAGTGTGATAACACTGGAGCTTGTAATCTGAAAACGGAGTGTATTTATTACATTTTGAAGAATGTGTGGGTTAACTTAAATTAGCCAAGAAGGACAAATGCCTCTGAATAATTCTCCTTCACAACACGCACTTCAGAACACTGTAAGAATTACAAGTAAACTCCAGCTTTCTGTTTTCTTTTAAAGCACCGGTCAAAATTTGCATTTTGGAGTGAGCCACTAGCTGGAGCTAAAGGCCTGTAGAGCAAATTCAAAGGAAAAAAGAAAAGAAAGGGGGAAATTCACAAGCTTTATTTCTCTTGAGGAAAAAATTTTGGGCAGGCCTGGAACAAATTTTTGGCTGAGTTTTGGATACTGGTTATCATCAGTTAAAATGATAGAAAGATCACCGTAAAATATGATAGCATCTGTATGTCTGAGTTCATGGTTAGCTGAGCTTAACCGGAGCAGGGCCTGATATTTCATGACGGAATGAATCACAGCAAATGCATTGAAAAGAGCTTTTATAAAGCACCCAAAGAAGCAGCAAAACAATATATGGAAAGAAAAGCTTAATTTAATAACGTAATTAAAGGCAGAAATTAATTGCTGGGTAGTATTTTGAATTGAAAGTTCCTAACATAGTGTCTGACACATTCTCTTGTAATTACTGATATTACAAAGGCTCTTCAATATGTGTTCTTTTAAACATTTCCTAGGAAGACATTTTCATGCTTGCAGATTTCTTTTTGTAGATAAGAATCAGTTTACCTGTGGCAATCAAATACAACATATCAGGTGGGAATTTCACACTGTCTGGTTCTGAATGGTCAAAGTATAGCAGAAACCCCAAAAAGAAATCTGTATTCCATTTAAGCAAGTGTTTTGAAAACCTCAGCCAGGAAAAAGTACCATGTTCTTGAAAGTGTGACTATTCTATTGCACACGCATTTCAGAAAGTCTTGAATTAGAATGGAGTAGAATCTAGAATGGAGGCCAGAATCAGGCTTACTGAGGCCAAAGCCTCCTGTAGAAATGAAGTTTAAAGATCTGAGTTGTAAGCTGAGAAATTTCTAGAGAAGATTTTTGGAGAGGAAGGAACCTTGCCTAGAAGAACAAGGAAAACACACAATGACCCCATTTCCCAGTGCCACCCTAGGACCCTAACTACTGCATACACTGCCACAGCAATTTCCCCAAAAGAAAGGTCTGTTTCCTATATGCTTCCCCCTTCTGAACTGGTCACACTCATTCCACAGCCTTAGGGATCTTTGCAGCATGGCTGGGAGATGATACAACAAAAGAAGAAAGTTGTGCTGCATGGAAAAACAGCGTATTGTGCATGAAAAGCAGGTGAGGAGCAAACTAGAAATGTCTGTTTTGGAGTGGAGAAGCAGCAGAGGATTCAAAGGCACCTGGTACAGCACGCAAATGAGCACGGAAGGTTGGCTGGCTGGGGAGTGCCTCTTGGTATCACATGTATCCGTAAGAAATAGCACCTATCGTACAAAGACATTTGAGTCATTTACATAGCCTCATCAGCAGTGCGAAATGGCTCCTTGTGGAGTCAGACATTTGGAAACAGATAAAGCCTGTAAAGAATGCTTCTTTTCTCCCTAAGAGATTAATGTAGATGTGAACACATTAGCGCTGTTTAAGGGAGAGTATTCTCTTTGACAGATAACTGGGATTGGGAATATTAGATTACCAAATAATGGACCTTTTAAATTCTGTCATCATTACTTATCGGGTACATTAGTTTAAAACCTGCAATTTTGAACTTAGCATTATTGAGCTTTTGAAAGATTAAATTACGGAGCTTTTGTTTGTGGATGGCTCAGTGAAATTTCCTGAAAAGGATAGTCCTCATCCTCATTGTGTAAATGTGAATGCCAAATAACATACTTTATTGATATTTACAGACATACAAATGATAGGACTAATGCACCTTAATGTCTGTCTACTTGAGTGAAAAGGCAGAGCGTTGTTAGATAATATGGTGCGCTGTATCTCTATTGTAAACCTGTTTGGAAGAGTTTGCCTTTGCCTCCCCCCTTCCCTGCCTGAAAACCTTATTCTCACAAGTAGCTACTCATAGGCAGGATTGCAGTTCAGGCCTTCTAAGGGCTGTTTTCTTTTACCCATCAGGTAGATCAAAATACACCAAAATTTGAGCTGCTGAGAGCTGCAAGTATAGGTGAGAAAGAGAGCCATCCATGTCCAATAAACTCAAAAATTTACTATTTATAAAGCCCCACGCTCAGCAAGAGGTCAGCCTCAGTAAAAGGCTTAGGAACAAACTGCCCTGCTGTGCTGTTAGTGCATTACTCTGAGTGGCTTCAGGAACGCAGTAATTCTGTGAGATCTGTTCCAACAGCCATCTCAAGGTGCCTGACCATGGATGACACAGATTTAGATGATACATCCTGATCTTGGACATGGGAATCTTTGACTTTCTTCCTCTTTGTTATACTGGATTGGGATATTGAGTCTGCAAGGCAGGATTTTGAAAGCTGAATAAGACAGTTAATCTCACAAAACCCTTAGACATATAATGCAAACTGGGTAATTTTCTTTTGAAAATTTGAAAACTCACTTTTGAAAATTCCCAGTGAGTTTCTCAAAGTTGTTTGATGAGAGCAAGACTTTATTTTTTATTCCAACTTTTCCAACTTTTTAAGAAGTCAATGAATTAGTGAGCCAGCGAATAAGAAGAGTGATAAGCTACAGCCATGAAATGCAAAAGGAACGTGTTTGTGAGAATATATGTTTGTTTAGTGAGGTAGATACAAATTACGCTCATAAAACAAAACCAGAGAAAAAGAAAAGACACAATGTAAATAGACTTGACTCTCCATTAGACCCCAAATGTAGGTACCGCCTATGCCCAAGTGGCTCAAAACACTTGGAAGCAGTTTAAAATGTATTTTGTTTTGGTTGTTCAGTTTTTATGTGTTTCATTTATTTATTTATTTTTAAATTACCATGTTTTTTCTCGCCTCTGAGATAAAACCTGTTATATTCGGAACCAGACTTCAAATAACTGAATGTTCTGTATATGTTAAAAGAAAGAGAATGATTTCAAAAGCAAAGTCTCTTCTTCTGAATGATTCTTTCTTCCCTCTTCTCAAACAAATGAAGTTTACTTTCAATTCAGATGCATAAAACTGGACATCTGTTCAACAAATCAACTCAGCTAACGGTGAGGAGCATACTCTAGATACAATATTCATGAATTGCTTATCAGACCAAGTTTAAAAGCCTACCAAACTCTTGTATGTTCTTAGGTGTCTTTGACACAGAGAAGCTTTATTGTTACACTTGGGTATTTGTAAGACTTGTAAAGTGTCACACAATCATTAGAAAAAAAACAACCAGGTTACTTGAGAAAAATGAGTTTAATTCTCTCTTTAAATGGTATTACTATAGTTAGCACTCACTGAGACAGGGAAAGATGAAAACAAATATACTTTGCGCAGAGTTTTTAATTTGGAGAAATTATGTTGAATCTCACCTACATTGCTATGAGTATGACTCAAGAAGCATAAAGAATACACTGTTTTCTATAGATTAAAAATATGCTGGCTATTCATTGGGTTGTTAAGTCATTGCTGTACTGGTACATTTGAAAAAGTAATAAGCATGTGCAAACAAAGACAAAATGAATATACTGATTTATTGATGACAAATTAACAAAGCTACTGATAAGGAGAACACAAGATTATGAGGTTCATGGAAACATGAGTGCTTTGGTTCTTAAGCACATGTGTACCAAATTAAATGAATCAATGCAGCTCATTCCTGCCTAGGCAAATACCTGCTTATGTATTAGGTGGGTGATGTGACTTCGAGACCCACAAATGCTTTTACTTGCCTTTATGAGCTCTTTTCTATAAATTTTGTTAGTTTACTGTCATGTGAGAAGACCATTACCATTTTAATTTCTAAATAATGATTCTCATTAATTGCCACTGAAAAAAAGGCTTCCGTTTTGAGCTGGATTTAGTGCTAGGTAGCTTGTATAAGTACCAGAACATGTTTTTTCCTTGGCATATGGGAAACTGTACTAGCTGATTAGTATACTAGATTGTAAAGATCCCCAAGACAAGAGGTTTCACCTCCTCAGAGAAAGGTTGAGATTTTTTTGTACTTTCTGTTAAATGTACAGACAGAGATTGATTGTAAGATACACCATAAGATCATAGACGTATTAGCTGAAACCAGTTTTCTCTGTTCTCCTCCTTGGAGGCATAAGATCTCAAGTCCACAGGTGATGAATGTCTTTCACTTGCAATCAAGTGTAGATTTTTTTAATGCGAAGCATTTTCTATTCAAGAAGAAAGGGAAAATATGAAAGGTTCTCAATAGTAACTTATTCTAATTTAAATAAACCTGTTTAAAGACCACATGTAGATAAACATTATTGTAGCTTACCAAAATGGGTTTGTTCTGAAGCATTTCATTCAATATTTTGCTGTCATGTACACCACAAGTATCCAGCACCACTTACACTGTATAAAAGTCAAGATCATCTCCTGGCCAGCTGAAATTTGCAGCAACCCAGTGAAGATAATATGTGAGGAAGGAAAATTAGATTTTCACAGTTGCCTGTCCTTTAGCCTCCCTGTCTTTCACTTCTGTAAATCTTTATGTAAGGAAATGATCCAACTCTACAACCGGAGGTCAGCTGTACATTGGCCTCTCAGTGCCCAGTTGCAAGAGCCTTTGGCTATAGAGAATGTTTTATATTGTGTGGTGGGCACCTCATAAGAACAATACTTACACACCTATGCACTAGCAATGTCATTTATGTTTATTATCAAAGTGTCTTTCTGATAATTAATCACAAATGTGCTTTATTATCGGACATAGAATGGAAAGATTACATGTTAATAGAGCAGGGAGGACAGAAACGTGATATGCAGGGACAAAGGAGAGTAAACAAGACAGACAATTTAAAAATAGGAAAGATGCAAGTAAATATTAGATCAGGCTAGCTAATGTCAACCTAACCCTGCAGTGCCTGGGGCATGTGGCCTCTTCAGAAAGACTCTAAGCCCCACAGGCATCTTTCTCAAGGAGAACAGGCTAAGTACCTAGAAAGTTGCCCATGACTTCAGGAAAGAGGAGCTATTTCTAAGACCGTGGTTTGGAGTGGGGTCATCCAAGAGACATGTGAAGAACTTGAGGTTTTGCAGTACTAAAAAGTAAAAGTACAGATGCTAGGGTGCTGTGTTGGACAGAAGATTCAGCGGGGAAATTTAAGAGAGAAAAACTGTATGAACATCTTTCCTGAAGTGTTGGTATTTGGTTAAGCATAGAATTAAAATGCAGCTAAACAGAAGTATTGCACTTGAAAAAATAAAGATCATGTAAGTTCAGGCCTCATTTAACTATGCTTAAAGCTCAGGTAAATGGGAAGGCAGTAATGGAGCAAATGTTACTGGAAGACAAGATGCAAATTACAGAGACCCTTCTCTTCGTAGTGATCAGCACACTCACCTTATCTGGTTTCCATCTGTCATCTGAGCTTCAAGTTTACAGGCAAAGTATTGTCTGACCTGAAATCTACACAGCCTATGAGGCAATCGGTTTTCTGTAGTGGAAAGTCTCCTCCACTGAGATAACTGGTCCTTTTATTTAGAAAATTGGTAAGAAAAATTATTCACACACATGCTGGAGAATGGTAAGCTTTTCTATCTTTCCTTCCTCTTAAAAAAATATTGGCATTTTCTAAGTTTTCTTCATAAAGTTGTCTGGAAATACAAGTTTCAAGTTCAGAAAAAATATTCTAGACTAATGGTTACAGGAGTTAAATAGAATAAAAAAGACCTGTAGACTCACAGTGTTTTTCAACTAGCACTCCTAGAAGGCTTATTTTTTTTCTAGTAGGTTATAAAATTCACTTTTAAAGAGCCTACTGAATTGTTAAACAAACAAACAAAAGTGGAGCTTCTTAGGTGTTGTGCTGGACAGAAGCCTCAGTGGTGAATTTTGAGGAAGCAGAGATGCAGGCATGCTTTCTCTCAGTAATGTTATGAACTAGAATCCCACTTTTCATGATTTTACATGGGATTTAATTTTGACAACAGTGATGTTGTATGCTTGCAATAAAGTGCCAAGTTGCATGGGAACTGTTGAATCACAGCCTGAACCTCCAATTGATCAGCCGAGGTGAGCACTTAGTCAGCCACAGGAGCACAGGTGAAGGCAGTTCACCTGTGTGACTGGAAGGGGTGGAGTGTGGCTCCACCTCTCCTAGACTCCATTTAAGACTGCCACCAAAGAAGGGTCTCTTTCCAGAGACTGCTTTTCTTGGAGTTTTTCCTGCAAGCCTACAGCACAGGTGAGCGTTTTCTATTTGTTTCTAATTATCCCTTTCCAATGCAATAGCCTTTCTAGCTTTACAACCTGTGGATACCAGTCTGACCACATCACTCTGTGTACTTGTTGGCTATACACAAGTGTAGCAAATCTGGAACCTCTCAGTACATGAGATGCGAAGACATAAACTCATGCTGCCTACCCTGTGAGTATCAGGCGTTTCTACCTAACTTCATATAGAGGTCATCCCAAAGGCTGGAGAAAGGCTCGTGTGTTTAAATACTTTACCCCTAAAAATCAGTTCTGTGTGGAAACCAAGCTGGCCTTGTGCTTTTCAGCTAAGGGTAGCCATAGATGAGTTGGGTATTATCTCCAACATGAAAAGCTGAATTTATAAATATCTGTAAAGCGTGTGAACCTTTTCATTCATGCACTTAAGCTTTTGCAAAAAGAGCCATCATTTCTGAAGTGCAATGCTCCTGACCACAAATCTGAATCTAAACTGCATGAACTTTCTATTGGTTTTTGTCTACTAATTAAATTGCTTTAAAAAAGAAATAGAAAAAGAAAGTGCTGAAAACATGTTTAAAAGATTAAATCTCCTAAGCCCTAAGTGAAGCTGGTGTTAAATTTAGGAGCCATGTGCATTATATTACCACCTGTGCTCATCTTATTTTTACCAAAACAATATCCTCACCAGGTGTGCAGAAGCAGAAATCCAACAGTGCTTTAGAGTAAAGGGAGAAAGTGGTAGATTTGGCTGAGGCCTTCACATCAAGTCTGCAGTCAAAGAACATCTAGCTACGTGCCAAAGGATGACCAGATTTGTGTGCAGAAACTTCTGAGAACCACTGGCAGGTGTGCGAACTGAGAAGCACAGCTTGCTAGTTAGAGCTCTACATACTGCCGCCATTCCATCTGGAAATTGTGGCTCAAGCCAGTTGCAGTATTTCTTGGGATTAATAAAAGGATCAATTAGACAAAATCTTCAGTGAATTCTATTTTGAACTCATTCTGTGACATTTCTTTTTTTTTTTCTGCTTCATTAGTGGGTGAAAAATGCAGATAATTACAGTAATTCAATCCTTTGCTGCTCCTGGTGAGTAAAGTTCAAATTGAGATCAAAGTGTTTTGAATGGAGAAACAGATTTCACAACTGACTCTGGTTTCTCAACACTTTTGGAGCACCAGGTCTATCAGGAAAGTACTCCTTGCTCTGTTAAAACAACGTATTCTCTCCTCATCCATCCAATGTTCATTCAGCCTATGAGTGAGGCCCTGGAAAGCTCTGCTCAAATTCACGGCATTATTCCCTGTATGGGGAATGTGCCATTTATACCCCTCTTATTCAGCTGAGACAGGTTCTCAGCAATCCTCCTGCACAGTGACCTGCATCGCTTCCCCACAGCTATTTGGAAGGTAGGGCATTCCAGAAAGGGGGAGAGACATACTTTGAGCATTTGCAAGACTTTGTTATTCAAAACACAGTTTGAAAATGGCTGTAGGAATTTAATTAGAAACTTCCATTAGGAGATTAGATGACTAGAACAAAGAAAACCAGTGAAAAGGCTTCTTATTAAAACCAGTAGCACTGCAGAATATTGATAATATAACAAAAGAATGAGTGGATATGCATAGCAAATTATTAAAGGTTACAGATAAATGTCCAAAATTTGCTTAGTTTCTGGTTATCCTAGTATATACAGAAGCCACTGACACAAGATATCACACAGTCCCTGTGCTGCAGAATACAGTGGCTGAGGACTGCTAGAGGTATTACACTGAAAAGCTTAGCAGAGCTGTGCATTAGCTATCTGCATTTTTCAGCCCTAGTGCATAAATGAAGTGCAAACAAACCCATACAAGTCCACAGGCTGCAACGTCAATTCAAGTCACAAAGATTAGTAAATATAAACACTTCTGAACAGGAAGAATACTTGGCAAAAAGGAAGCTTATGCCTGAAAAAGGACTGGTGTGAGAAGAGTCTCAGGGCTTTGTGACAATGCTGAGCATCAATGGGTAATGTCATACTGGGAGAGCCTATGCACTAGGAGGAACTGTCTTGATGGAGTCAGTGACGTTTGACAGGAATCAAAAAATCATCTAATGATTTAAGTTCAAAGTTGGATGCAATTCAAATGAAGTCACCTTCCTGGAATTCAGATGAGTTGTTGACACTTCTGGTGAGAACTTAGCTCTTAATTTGATAGAGATCTACATTCTCCATGCTGCATGGTCCATACTCACATCAACTATCAATCCCCAACTCCTTGAGCTTCTGCTCTCTGCACAAGTCTGATCAGCGCCTGGTTTTACAGTTTATACAACTGGGAGCCCAGTTTTACTGAAATTGCTATTTCTGATACAGTCTGGCCCACTTTTGCATCTGCCCTGTAACAGTTTTTCAAGATCCAGTCAAGAGAAGTCAATATGTTTCTAGTATGTATGGGACAAACAGCAATAACTGACACAACATATCTCTTTCTTTTCAAAACAGAAATGGTAGATTTTTGAAATTATCAGATTTAAGACTACAGATTATGCCTGTCCAACAATGCAGTATTGATCTAGGCCAGGGCTAATTAGTCAGCAAAGCATTCTGTAGTTGTTGTAGTTGTTGTTACCAGAATCCAAGATAGACTGCACAGAATTTGATCAGATATCTTTGCACAATACTTCAGAAAATATAGAATGATGAGCTGTGGTTTTAAAAAGTACCTTGCATGCCAGGTGCCATAGAGAATATAGCTCAGGAGAGGGAAGCTAAACAATCCTAATTTTCAGTTCCAAACCCCCTCACAGCTGCACTTCTTAATAAGACTAATGTGACTATTCAAAAAAAGAGCTTTGCTGGAGGTTAATAGGTCTATAGTTACCTCAGTATTAGCTACTCTAATACTAGGTAATGTGTATCGTCCTTCAAATGTGGTAGTCAAAGTAGTTGAGATGGCAAAAACAACAATATTCTTGTTTACAGAAAAAGGTGAATTAACACACAAAGATGTAAAGAGACAAATTTTCTAATTATAAATACAAGAAAGGATTTTAATGGTCACCAGTTAATAAAAGGTTAATATATTTGAATATTTCCAAGAAAAACTAAGGGTATTATGAGATGAATAGATAACTAGATGGATGACTGTAAAATACTAGAAAATTGCTGATTGCTTTGCTAAAGGGCAGAGGCAAATTACAGTCATTGCCTTTTGTTCTTATGAACCCAAGGCATTTTCTTTCTTTCTTTTTTTTTTTTAAGTCAAGTTATTTTAAAAGGAACCATACAAGAAACTATGATTTCCTAGGAAAAACTGACTATAACATAGGACACGTAAATGGGTCATGAAGGCCTCTTGAACTGTTACTGAAATACCCCAATATATTTGTCTGCTTCATAGGCCTCCACATCCTGGAAAGGGCTAGAAATGTGTCTTTTAAACAATACCACAGTATCTTAAGGCCATTTTTACAGTAACGCAAGCTTCCTCTGAGAAGAAAATTGTATGGCTACTGCAAGATAAAACCCAATCCAGCTCAGTAATATGAAACTAGCAAAATTCATTTTTTACACTCCTTGCTGATGAAACTAGATGGGGTTACCTACTTATAAAAACAAAGCGTAAGTAGGAGAAGCGTGTAATGATGGCAGAACAGCTCCAAAAAGACCTTGCTTGATACTGATAATGTCTCTGTAACAATCCTTTCTACCCTGTTAAACAAACGAAAAATTAAACAACACTTCACAACTCTTTCATTGTCTCGAAACTTGTCATGGTTCCAGAGAAATTCTTTTAATAATACTGCGATCATTATTTTCAGAAACTCAGAAGGTGCTCTCTACGAAGAAGAGCAAAACCAGTCTTAAACTCTATTGACAGAAAGCACTGTTGTGTTAGCTGGATTTACAGAATAGCTATATCTTCTTGTCTAGTGACAGAATGCCTTTGTATTTTCACTACATCTTTGTGTGATCCTGAACAAGTACAATAATGTCAGGCAAGAATATAATAATGCCTTGGACCGCCACCCTGGCAATGCTGAGGGTCCCCTTGCCCTGCAGCTCAGCAAAAGAAGGCCAGATTTGTCCCGTGCTCTCTGGAATCCCCTGCTCTGGCAGAGGCCTGGTAACACAGAGATGGACTGGGACAGCATCCCAGGAGGGATCTGCTGGCACTGTTCCCACAGGTGACAGCCTGAGAAGGGGCCTGGCAGCCTGGCTCAGAAGCAAGGAGACCTTGGGGTCTCAACCGTGATCTCTGAAACTCAGCAGATTTGGGGGCTGCTTTTCTTCTTTAGAGAGGAACTTCTTGAAATTTCACTCAAAATAACTCTAGTATTCCCCCAACCGCACGGTATCTGTCTTAAACTTATGTTTATATGGTAATATTTAAATTACAAAGCACTAGCCTTTCACCTTTAGGTTTCTGACTGGATTCAAACTCTCCTCCTATGGGAAATGAGTTTGGTGGCCTAAGCTCAGTCTTGAGTAGACAAAAGTCCTTATCTGCAAACTCCAAACATAATTCAGCACAACATGGCATGATTGGAAGTCCCTGCTCAGGAAAAGACAAGGAATGAGCTTGTGTCAAAAGTAAATTACCTACGTAATCAAATCAATACTGAATTCAAAGTGGAAATATCAAAATTATCAGGTGGTGCTGTGGAGGCTATAAAATTGCTGTTTAGCACAATGTTTTCCAGCTATATTCAAAATGAGAAATGTCATTTAGAGCAGATAAACTACAAAAAAATGAGGGCAAAGCTGCAAAGAAGCATAAGCTGAGAACCTTAATAAATTAAAAAATGTCCTTGAATAGCACCTTATCTCCTTTGGAAGAATGCATGCAGTCTGGAACTGTGTATCTTCCCCTCTCCCAAGTACAAGGCAAAGGATGGCCTCAATCTGCATCTCAGATACATTTGAAGATGGCTGAGTATGTTGTAGAAATATCATTTCAAGATCAGTCCTGAAGCAAATTTGATGAGTTTAAAATCAGACACTGTAAGTTGTTGCAAAATAACTACAAATGAACTAAAATGTCTTTAAGTTGAAAGAGATTTGAGAAAATACAGAAAAGTATAGTTTTCTTCTTGGGTCAGAGGTGATAAAAAGATGTAACAGGCTGTGAGCCTCTTCACCTGATGATGAAAGAAGCAAAAAAAAAACCTGTCTCTCACTGGAAAAAAAATGTTACGTTATGATCCTTAAGCCATTTCCTGATCAAGTTAACGTGACATTAGATATTCACTTCTTCCCTGCTTGCTTCCTTTACAGCCTCTGCTCTTTTCTTACAGCAAAATGGATGACAGTGTCATTACAGAATGGCATCACTTGTCAAACTTTGAATTACTGATCATAAAAATATCAGTTATTCTTTGAAGGATTGTTTGAGCGCTCCTTTTTTTTTATTATTTTTTATCAGCATCACTGTTTAGTGCAACACACACAAGGGGCTGAGGGGGGAAGTGATGGGGGAAAGAAATCAAACCTGGCTGAAGAGCTATGAGTTTGCAATGCCCTACCCATACAAACAAGCTTCTATCGCAGTTATAGACAGCAGAAATAAAAGGCAGCTTTTTGGCTCACAGCTATAAAAAAAAATTATCATAGTGATGAAGTTCCTCAGCCATCAACAGAGCTGTGATAACGCTGTTTGATGATGATTTTCCCATGAATGTTAAACAGCCGCCACTGCGGAGGAAAAGGAGCTTATCTGCACCTAATACTGATCTCTAATTCCTGCCCTTCTTGAACCATCCATTTTCTAACAGCATTAACTGGCAAATTTACATCCCATCTTAATGCTGCTAAAGAGGACAGGAGATGAAGAGTAAATGACAGCAGTGTAATGAGGATGGCTTTTTTCTCCTTTCTCTTTAATGGCTGAAGATTTACACAATTGTCTGTAAGCTTATATAGAGAGCTTACCTGAACCTTTTGCCAGCATGGATTCAACTTACAGGAGCTTTTGTTAACTAAATACACATAAATATTTTTAAGGAGGTTTAATATTGTGACTTCAAAGAAAGCTAAAAGACAGGATGAGAAAAAATATTTTTTAGCATTTTGATGGTGGAGAAAATTTGCTAATATTTCTTTCCTAAGCAGATGCAGTTGTATTTCCAAAATACAAAAACCTGATTTTAATAAAAACTCTTTTTCTGCTTTTTTTTTATTTTTTTTGCTTTTTTTTATGATATGGAAGAAGAATCTTTTTTAAGGTTTTTGAATTTTAGTAAATTATCTCAAAAACTCAGGAATCAATGGTTATCCAAATGCATTATGTAGAGCTGTGTTTCACATGTCATCCACAATATGGATTGCTTTCTGATCATGTAGCTTCCATCCAAACAGAAGGCATTACATTGTACAGCAGAAAGGGGAGTAAGAATGGAATGTTCTAATATGGAAAACCACAGCAACAGTACTTGGCCAGATTCAGTCAAGTATTTCTATACATCCAGATTATAGATTCAATGGAAATTAGAACCAGTTCAAGATGTGTTGTTGTTTCTCCAAAGGTTCTTGGTCTGGCTCAGGTTTTTGCTCAGATATAGAAGACTAAATTTAATTAGCAGGAATATTTTTTAATATAGACAGCATTATTTTCCAATTCTTAATTTAGATCATATACTTTATTTCTCCAGGGTGTATGAGAAAGCTGTACTTGGAAGGAAATATACAAAATTTTGTTCAGAAATGCAAGGGTTCAGCTCCCCCCATCCATGACAATAACCAGGGCAGCACTGGCGTCTGAAATATGCATAAGACAGAACTCTTGTTGTTTTTCAAAGACTTTTACTATAATCTAATAGTTTTACTCTTCAGAAATGTCAGTGTTTGTTTAATATATATTGCCACTATTTCCATTTCATGCATGCATATCCAAGAATCTCACAAGTATTAAATATGTACAAGATAAATATTTATTTATTCATGTATATATATCTACACTGTTACAATACTAATATTGTTACAAATATATATGAAAAACATTAATGTCTAGTATAATAAAATATTCAAAATGAATTTTTATTCTTCTTACACCCGAATTGTATATACTTATTATTTTTTTCTCAATGGAAAAACTGTAAATCTACTTTGACAAGAGTTTCTCAGCAGTGTAATACTGCATGTCTGTCCATACACCAATCATTACTCATCTAATGAAGTTTCATGAGTCCTGGATGTGCTTTATAAATGGTAAAAGCCAGGAGTTCCAGGCTAACTGCTATTGCCATGCTGAACATGGTGATCTATGCTCCTGGAAGCACATGTATCTCAAAGTACTGTTTGTTCTTTACACTTTAGATAATAATTAGCATTTACATATAAAAAATGTACTCACCAAAAACTCCAAGGCCTGGATGTTAAAATATGTTTGAACTGCATTTTACTACCACTGACTATCGAGGCTATTTTGAAGACATATTGTAGATAGAACCCAAGACATCCAAAACACAAGTTAGAGCCTTTGTTACTGAACGATATCCATTGCCATCATCTAAAAGGAAACTCGGGTTGCTGCCTTCTGCTCCTATACAAGAATCTCTTGATCCTAAGAGGCTCATCAAATAAGTAAGCTACTTTAGAAGCTGTCATTACAGTCCAAAACAACCTAAATAATTTGTGCCTCATTTCAATCTAGCCAGCCATCAATACCAGGGAATTGGCTGAATCTTAGACACTGTAATTCCCTGCTGTAACTAGATTTCAGAGTCAAATAACAGTAGTATATATTCAGATTAAATAACAAATTATTTTGAGTCTGTTTATTAATCAATTCGAATCATAAAACAAATTCCCTCTTCCCTCCACCTGGGGTAAATTCTGTAT
The DNA here is from genome assembly GCF_016699485.2 of Gallus gallus. NCBI lineage: Eukaryota > Metazoa > Chordata > Aves > Galliformes > Phasianidae > Gallus > Gallus gallus. The sequence continues at coordinate 30,460,886 of NC_052537.1, read as the reverse complement.
TTTGTTGCCATTACCCAACGTTGCTTAGATTCCATAACCACTAAAGAAGCTGTCACAAAAATGTGTCCACAGGTTCACAGAAGAAACACAGAAGTCTGCATTTTTGCGATTGATCAAATGAGTTTCAGAGGCTAAGAGGACGTATATGGTCGTGTTTTGTGTTTAATTGACCTTTGAACATCATCCAAGCCTTCGATGCAGTTGTTTTTTTGGCAGATAGAAGTGCCTTGTTGCTGACCAGTTTGCTCCTCTCAAATAGATCTATGTAGTTAAGCAAAAGTTCTTCCAACAGAATCACTTTCCTCATTTTCCAGATCTGAAATAACTACATGCTTATTAATCCAGTTAACTGCCTGTCATTTTGGTACTCTCCAATCTATCTTTCCTGGTAGTCCATCCTTCTAGGTTACACATGTGCCTGGAGCACCAAAACTGTCTCTTACTATAAATTGAATATTTTTTTTTTTGTGCGTACATTTTAGCAAACAGGTTTTAGTAAAGATGCTGCTTCAACAGTACGTTGCAAAGTATTTTCTACAGTGCTGCGTATTTTGGAAGAGGGGGGGGAGGAAATAATGGAGAGAAAAATACAGACAGAAATTAGAGGTTGTAAAGAACATGCAGACACAGCCTTGAAGCAAAACAAGATTTTAAAAAGCCTCAACTGTCGTACAAATTGCTTAAATAACTCATGGTGCCCCAGATTCAGTTAACATTAAGCCTTACAAAGAGAGATGGGAAAAATGATGTGGAGAATATAAGTTCACATTTAATCAAGGTGAATCCCTCTCTGCTGATTACTGAGTGAGGATAGATTTCCTGCTCCTCTCTGTATCCTTATACAAGAAGATTGATACTGTGATCGATAGCATCTAAAACCATAATAAGAAAAAGAGATTATATTAACTGTTGCTTAAGAAGTTTCTTTGTGCCAAAGAAACAAACAAATTGAAGGCTTTAAAAATCAAAGGGCAATTTAATGTTGCAGTTCTACACAGACACAGAGGGACTAATAAAGAACTGCCTCCCTTGTTGCAGGTAGATCACAGAACTCTTACTTTTTTGAGCATGTCAACAGTGGCTTCTTACTAACACCACCTTACATCAGCAGTGGGGATATGTGGCCAGAGAGCTTCATTTTCAAAAAACTGGATTATAGAGTTCGATGCTCCATTTATTATTTCACCTGAGGGGAGAAAAGTGCAAGGCCACGATTTTGGAAAGATGGCATTTAACATATCTGAATAAGTTAGGTTTTTCATTGGTAATGTCACTGTTTGTGCCCTACTTCCTACCTGGAATAGTGAGACAGAGATGTCCCTGAAGTTGTACTGATACTAGAATGTATAAAGGAAATACATTATGTTTGGAAGAAAAAATAAGCTAAATACAGAATGATCAGTCTGCATCAGAGACTCCTAAGTCAGGATGCAGAAACACAGAAACTGTTCTAGGGAATGTGTAAGTTATTATACTGCTCACTTGGGAAAGTCCACAAACAACTGAATCCTTCTGCAGCAAGAGATGTTTCTTACCATTACGTATTGAAAAAGTCATTTGCAGGTAAGAGATACAGGTGTCTGTCCTGTAGTCTCACAAGATGGGGCAAGGCTATTGCAATATATCAAGGACCAAATTGAGCCTCTGCTGATCCCCTTGATCTTTCCCTCCCACATGCTGACACATGGAAAGGGAACCGTGTGCCCAGAAAGTCCAGTATCATCAGCTTCACTTTTGTCATGACACAGCCCTGACATTCCCAAGAAATTTTCACACATCTCCATAGTGTGTTAAGATATTGCCTGTCTTTATATCAAAAACCAGTATTTTTATTTCAGTCAATGTAATGAGAAAAGGAGAAGAAAAAAGAAGAAAGGAGTCATACCAACAAGTGAGTATATATCTAACCAGTCAACTCTGGACATCTCTCATACCTAATCAGGTATAAGGAAATTGTAGGCAGTTGTGGAAGAACTAAAGAGTAAATCTTAACTGGCATCTCTAACTTTTTATAAAAACCACATTGTTTTGTTGGTATCAGCAGACTTGCATTCATTTCTTTCAGTGTGTAGAATTATGATGCTTACAATGCAATTTTGTGATTTCAGCCTGTGCAAAATATTAACAATCACATTTTTAAGTGGTCCAGTTTAAAAATGTGACCCTTAGAGACATGGCAAATAAAATTAGTCAACTCTGTAACTTTAAAATAGCTCTTTTCTAATTAAAGTGTGATGAAGCTTTCAGTCTATCTAGCTTGGGATGCAGAGTGCACAAGCAAGCCAATTAGAGATAGTGGCAAAAACAAAATGGTGTCACAAAAAGATTTACCACATCAGTCCCTCCAGTAGCTGTACCATTTATGCTGATAAAGGTGAAACAACAGCTACTGCTGCAGCTAAGGCTGAAGCTAATGTTAAGCTGACAAATCAACTTCTAGAGTCTTGGGAGATTCAGCAGAGCTATCAAGAGGCACAAAGGCTACTAATGCTTATGTCATACTCCTCAACTCTCACATTTTACCCAGGAGACGCCAGATTTTTTTGGCTTAAAAATTTTTTGATTTTTGTATTCTCCTGGGCAAAAATCAAAGAGACCCATTAATTCAATGAGAATTTCACATATCTTTCTGCTTCTGTATTTTTTTTTTCCACAAGACTCGCACTGATCGAGGTTGAGAAGTATGTTCTACTTTGATAATGACACCCTGAAGGATAGAACTGGTAGAAAGATGAACTCACGAAAAAATCCCAGCTGCTGCTATTCACTGTGAACATTCAGTACATGTCAATGCTTGAATTTAGGTGGAGAGACCACCATATATCATTACATTGCTATTCAGGGTAGCCTACCTAATAAGACACAAAGAACAATGCAGCTAGTATTTGAACCTACATAGCACAGAAAAGAGAACAGATTGGTCTGACTCTTGTATGCAAGCACGCAGCAAGTAATAATCTGTCAAACATTTGCATGCCTTGTGATAATCTGGTTCACCACTTCTTAGAGGACGTGATTACATGCTTACTTGAACAAATCTCCCTGGCTGTCTAGCAGTGAGCATTAGTACAAATGGAACAAGACAAACAAATATGATGTCTGAAAAAGAAAAACAATAATTATTATGACTGTCTTTTCCCCATGTTGTTCCAGTCTTTCATACCTCAAAATGCTTTAGGAAAAAAAGCGGTAAAGGGCAGATCAAGTTCTTGCAGGTAAATTACTTCTTATGTTAGATTCAAAACAAGTTACAAACAACAAGAGTAGAACTGCTTTTGCATCAAAAGCACATGTGTTTAGTTACTTGAGGGCAAAATTACTAGATCTTCTGCATGCTATGTGTTACCAAAGCAACTCAATGTATTCTATGTTTACACTCAGTCATATCCCAGGTGGCAGATCTTAGTAGCATGAGATGACTGGTAAAAATCTAGAAAAAGCATGCAGCTCAGATTTTATAAACCTATATCCAGCTTCAAAGAAACCCATTCTCTTCTTTGACTCAGTTACAGATAAATTTGTAAAGAAAAAATATGTGCCCAATACAATATCATTCAGAAATGAAGGTGAGCTATACAAAACCAGATGTAAACTTTCAGGACTCAGTATCTCAGTGTAGAAGGGTTTCCTACCCACAGAGTTCAGATTTGAAACTAAACTCAAATTGTAAGTGCACGATTCTTCAAATCCAGAGATTTAATTCGAGCTTAGCTGCAACATTATTAAAAAGGAGAAATAATAATTAGAAGACTAAGCTTGCCAGAGGAATTGGGAAGAGTTGTAAGAAAAAGAGAATTTTGGAATATAGGTAAATGTGGAAGAATGACATGTAATTAATTAAATGTAATGGAGAATGGAAGTAATATGGGCCAGGGACTTGTTATTATTGAAGGCAGTAACACTCAGTAATATATCACAGATTATATGAGATAAGTTGAAGAAAGAATAGACTTTTTGCAGGTGCAGTCAGAAAAGGTTACAAGTAACCTTTATACATCTACCTATAGAAGTGATATGAAAACTGGCCTTACCTAAGGAAATAGTATAGTGATGGTGGTTGAAGTCTTGTATAATGATCACTCTGTTTTTCAGAGGAGACAGATCAGAAGTTGACAGATTTTCAGACTCATTGCATTTGCAGTACTTGCAAAAAATACTGAAAGCCTTTGCATTTGGAGTAGAGTGGTGTAATCAGAGAGGAGGAGGCCTTTGGAAAGAGAATCTTACCATGGACTTGGTGATGGAAATGGGAAAAAAAAGAGGGAGAGTTCTGACAGTTCTAAAAACTTAGGAAAAAAGAAAAGATAAATTTCCAAGATTGACATTTGGTTTTCAGTCTTCAAATAGCAGAGAAAAGATGTTCAAAGAAATATTACTCAACCTCCAACATTTCTAATTGACTAAGGCTATTCCTCCATTATAATGCTGATACCTGTATTTCTGATTTTGTCTTACCAAAAACGTTCTCTAAAACTGTCAGTTTAAGCAGCACATTCAAAATACAATCTTTTTTTTCCCGGGGCCAGCTTTTTTTTTCTGGGCTCTGAAAGCATTGCTCTGATACAAATCTACATCTATGTGTGCCTGCTGCATTAGTGATCATACGCAATGGCCTGTCTGCTGTGGGAGATTATGGGGATATTGCAGGCAGGGGGCACGGGATCAGCCAGGATGTGTACAAACTTCAAATTGCTGGCTACACCCCTGACTGAAGTCTACATAAATTATGTCCACCACGTTCCCATCATTTATTTCTTTTGTCATTCCTTCAAAGAAATCGGTCGTATTCTGTCTGACAGGATTTATTCTTGGTAAAACCATTGCTGATCTTCTTTTAATAACTCTTTCTCCTATAAATACCCTGCGCTTTCATCCCTAATGATTGATTCTCATATCTTAACTTTCAGCAATATATCTGAGGATAGCTATTGAAAAGCAAGTTTCATCTGCCAAGGCAAGAATAAAGATGAACTCAGGTGGCCTTGTGCTTAAATGTCTGTGTATCTATTTATCATCTGCTAAGGTACAAACAGCTCATCATTACAACAACCACTGAAGATGAAAACAGTATCCTTCACTCTGTCAATTCTAAACGGGGATCCAGTTTCTGGAAATACCAGTTAAACTTTGTTGAACATAAAAAGGAAAAAACAATCTTTTATCACAGACATTTTTTTTCTGTCAGAAAATCCTTTCCCACCCTTTCCATCGATACATGTCCACTACAGCTAACAAACATGTACTAATAATTGTCATGCATTTGTCCTAATATGGACTCCAACTTATCTAGTGTAAAGCTCCATAATATACTGTTTTGCCATGTACTTTAGTGGTAAGAACTTACGATTAAATGGCATACAATAATTAAGGTTTTCTACCATTAAATTGTTAGTTATTAAGTATTTTATTTCCACTTATTTTGAAACATAGATTAAAAGCATGGTATCTACTCTTGCTAGTACAAGTTTGCATGCCTGTATCCGCTCTAGAACCAGGTGAGGCAATTTCACATTGGTATTTTGAGGTCTTGTTATTGCACTGATGAAGAAACTTCAGTTAGTCTGGAACTCAGCTGCTGAAATTTTGACTGACACTATGCATGAAAATCACATTACCCTGGTTGTAAAAAACCTTCTCTGGCTACCTGTAAAGTACAGGATTATGTGTAAAGTCCTAGTTATTAACTTACAAGTCCTTAAATTGACTTGGTTTTGAATACCTCAGAGACATTCTGGAACCATACATCCTCAGTCGTTTTCTTTGGTCTCAGTCAATTGGATTAGTTCTTTTTGGCTGAAGACATTGAGCTACAGGGCATTTTTAGTGTTTGCTCTCTCCTTATGGAATTCATTAACCATGGAGGTCAGAATAGCTGACTGTCTAACATGCTCTATATCTGAACTTAAGGTACATATTTTCAGATTGCATATTTGGATGTATACAAGTTATACGATTCTCAGAGGTTTCTTTAGTATTTTCACAGAGATAGGAGCCAGTGTCAGTATTTTGGAGCTAGGATTAGTCTTGGCTTAAGGCTATTTTCCCTCTAGGTGCTTCAAAAAAAAAAAGTGCTTTCTGTTATTGAAGATTTTCCCAATAACTTTCAGAGTAGATACTTGGCAGACAGAAGTGCAATGCTCAACATTCCTATTTTTAAAACATGATCTAGATTAATGTTTCCAGGAAGTACAGGAGGTGAAATAGAGAGTAAAATGCTTTTTATATTTTTTGAAGCCTTTCTTTCAAATTGTATGAGTATCTGCTTTCAAGACATTCATTACTGTCTTCCTTTTTCTCTCCTGTACTCAGCTGAAGCTCCCTTACTTTTAGCTGGTCTGCAGAACAGTAAACAAGCATTAAAGCCAGGCGTTAGATCAAATTATGCTCTAAACTAAATAATTAATAAGACTAGATCAGATCATAATTTTACTGTACTAGCAGGCATTCTTATGAATCTCTGTGCGATGTGATGGTAATTACATTCCGCAGTGCTGCAGGTGGACATATTCTAAATTATAAAAGCATAACAAATTTAAAAGCTTGATTAATGAGATGCATAGTCTAACGCTACTTGATTTGGCACTCCCATTGTGTCCTGGGCAAAACTGTTCCCTAGTTTCAGTGAGGAGGATGCAATCAAAAGAGAAAGGCATGGATGCATACAATCCATGAATGTGCTTCTTATATTGGTATATTATATAGAGATCAATTCCCTATCAGCAGTGTATGAATAACTGCCTTGAGCTTGCATGCCAATAGTTATGGGTAGATGTCATCACTTTAAAAAATAAAAGCTGTTTCTGTAGACATGCAAGACAGATTGGTGAATTTACCTGGTTTAAATTAGGCTGAGTGGTTCATGATGGTATAAGGAGGGGAAAGATATTTTAATAAAACCAGCCAAATCAAACCTTCCCTGCCCAATCGACTTTTCACAGAACAGGTTGACAGGGTATTAAAAGCTGTTCCATTGCATTCTGCATGTGAAAAGGGTGCCTAGCATCTAGATTTAATAGAGCCCTAAATAGCTATAGATAATTTATTCTAGTTATAGCTTTAAGTTCTGTTTTTCAGAGAATATGAGTCTTACAAAAATGGTTTCCATGCAAATCAAAACCAGCTGAAAGCTTGCCAAGGCTAAGATGTAATTTAAGATGGCATTTAAGCTGCTCTGTCTTTTCTGTCTCTAGAGATATCATCATAAAATAAAAGAATTCATCAGGTAATGTTTTCTTCATTATTCAACCGCACAATTCTGAAGTGAAAAGATAATTAGACATACAGTGCTGTCGACACATAGTTTATGAGGAGATTCTGATTAATTAGCTATGGTAAAAGGTTTTTATATAGTCATAATTAATTTATATTTCAAGAAAAGAAGCAAATACTCAGTACACTGATTTTAATATTTTTTCCTCTGACAGATTTATCAAAGTAATTCTGAAGTTCTGTTGAACTTACTGCACTTCATTGTTACTTTATAAAACGGGAATAAGATCAAACAGCACAATTAATGTTGACTTTCCTGGGAGTGAGAGAGTTTAATGCTCACAGCACTTTGAAAAATGCCTGTTTTCTCTACCAAATCAACAAATGAAACCACTGTGACTGATCAACGTGATACACCTTGATCAGATGTTGAATTTACATTGAACCAGCAGTGAAAAATTTGGATGTATCACATAAGTTGCTTTATATGTTTTGCCACACTTTCTTCTTCTGACCTGACCAAAGCCAAAAGATCAGAAGACTTTTCCAATTATTCTGTATCTCTTTTAGCTTTGTATATTGAGTTTGAAAAGAACAGACATATTGTCTTAAAATATGGTGTAGTGGAAAACGCTGTCACAGCCTAAAACAGTGATTGAGCACCTGGTGGAAAGGCAGATCCAACCCAGGGGAGCTCAGGTGCATGCAATGTACCTGAGTGACTGGAAGGGGTGGAGCTAGGATCCACTCTTTCCCAGACCTCATTTAAGGGTTGGCAAGGGGGATGAGAATATTTTGCTGGAGATCCCTGCATATCTGAGGTCTTCTGAAGGTAAACAGCTTCTTTTCCTTATTTTTTGTGTCTGCTGTTATTGCATTTGAGTGAATTCTCATTTGCTGCAGCCTGGGATCTTGCTGCTCTGCTGTTTTTGTTATGCTTTCCATGGTGTTATTTATGGTCATGTTAGCTTTCTACTTGTGATCAGACCTCACAGCTTCTGTGTTGACTTATGCTATGGTTAACACTGAAGTGAGCTAACTAGAGCAGTAGATAAAGAGATGGATTGATACAAACTCTCAGCACTTTCTCCTGTGGGTAGAAGAAATCTAACTTTTTCAAACTGCCCAGAAAAGGTGAGCCTCCATACTCAAGGGCAGCTAAGAGAGACAAAGCCACAGAACCTAACTTGTGCATCTTCAGTAAATTAGTACAGAAATTAATTTAAAGCAAATCTGATCTTTGAGAATATCTTTGAGCTGTACCGCTGTCTTTTCAACTGCACTAACCTCAGCACCTATGCAGTTTAGCAAAACACTGATACACAGTAACATAGCTTCAAGACTCTTTCTGAAAAAATGGGATAATAAATTCATGTTATGGTATGAGGAGTATGCATGCAGTCACCAGATGCTGATCAGGAACTGCCATTCGCTTCTCTTAATCAATTCTTCTGAGAGTAATTTAGAATTAAATCTCCTCTTGAGACCCACATCAACAGCCACTGGAGACAATAGAATTTCTTCCAATGCAATTTGGTGCAATCCTCTGAAAATATTCAGGTAGAACTTCTTCTATGAGCAGAATCCAAGGGACTGCTGAAAATACCCTTCCTCCTCTTGTTTCAGCAAGAACTTTAGGATTTTAAGGCTAACTTTTATCACTAAGCTGTAGTATTCCAAGAACTGTCCGTGCATTTTTTTGGTTAAGCTTATTTGATGCAGTATATTGCTCAAAATGATTTGGAACTAAAAGAAGTGTTACAATAGTGAAGATTCCTGAATAAATAATTCTCAATTAAGTGTTAGCACCTAATTATATTAACTTATAGTAATTACTGATTCAATTATGGAATTGAAGATTAACCTGAAAATGCAGACTGGCTAATTTATTTTTATGATAACTATACACTAATAGCACATGTAGTTGGACTTCACTGTGTGCAAGCAAGGTAAGGGCTATTTTAACACTCATTTTAGAAGCTAGATAATCTTGTGACACTTGAAGAATATCTGATTAGAATATGTACTGAAATGTGTCTGAAACAATATTGTTTAAAGTCTCAAATATCCTGCACAGCTGTAGCAGAATAAATGGACAGATCTTGTTATAATGGTTTTATATTGTTGTTATGGTCATATTGTTATGGTTTTATATTTTTTTCCTAGTAAAATTTGAGTGGGGTGTTTCATGTCAGAATCTGACTTGTATAGTAAGTAGAAAGCACAAATATCCACAAACACACTTGTTTGTGTTTTATCTTGGCAAAAAGGAGAGCTGGAATGTTTTATGATTCAAGTTTGGGTAGAAGAGAGAACAGGTTCAATTGTTAGTTTAAAGGATTTTAGTGAAGTAGCTAGGGAAAGCTTTTGAATATTAACACCGAGGTGGGGGAATAGGTTGTCTGACTGCTGTGAAACTTTGAAGACCTTTAAGAGCAGTGCAGAAGGTGAAGGTGACACAGCTAAAGCTTCCCGTGGGTCAGAGAAGATCAACAAGATAAACTCCTGAGTTCCCTCTAGACCTCAGATTTTATGAAGGTATGTAAAATAAGAATTGCAGTGTCTGACTTCTCTTCTAATCTCATGATTATGTATATTCTTAAATGTAATAAAAGAAATCAAAAGCAAATGCTCATTTTAGTATATTGTGCACAGCAGAATAACTCTTCTAACTCCCATATTCTGTGACTAACAAGAGTTTTGTCAAAGATTTGTCTCATCATATGACTAAAAATCTAACAGCTTGCCTTGGAATTTTAAACAGGTAATTTCTCCCAAATCAAAATTTCAGGGATCAATTACTTATTGTATTACTTACAATAAATATCATGATTCTAAACTACAAAGATAACTGTATTTGTGAGTAGTGCATGTAGCATATTTAAAAAGTAACAAAGCAGTAAAGATTACTTCACGTGTACAGATTATGTATTATTTGTTAGTGTGTCACTTCCAGTATTCTTTCTTCTCCAAGTGAAAGTATAAAAAACATGTGATTAGCTATGACATCTTATGTGTTAGCTTTTACCCAGATAAATGTCAGATTTAGATAATCCTATGGGATCTATGCTTCAAATGCTTAGAAACATGATTCTGGAAGTTTAAGAAAATATATACATACATATTATTGAGATTAGTAGGCCCAATACCACAGTCCTGAAATAATAATGTATGGAGCAGGATTGAGTTTAGCAACCATCTCCAAACACCTTCTATGTGAATTACTCAAAGCCAAGTGTATGGTAAAAGGGAATGGATTATTCAGAGAAGACGACTGTTAAATAGATCACTTCTCCCTAATCCATCTTGCTCCCAGCATGTATATTTATTTCAGTATCACAAGAAAGTGTATTTGTAACTTTCAGGAAGAAAAAATATAGTGCATATGGCTTCCAAGAGTGACTGCTGTTTTGATGACGACATGGATAACTGCTTTTATTCTGAAGTGTGGACTTCTGCACAGGTAATTAGGTTTTTCTTCTAACATTCTTTCCTGTTTATATTCTTCCCATTTAAAGTACCAAAAAGCTATAGAGAGTACTGACAAATAAGCTTCCATAAGAATACCAGTGCTTCAGAAGACCAGACACTGCTCTGTTCTAAGAGGAGTTCCTACAACACATCAACTTCTATGGCTCATTGTGGGCTAAATCTCAGCTACTATTCTGCAAGCCTTTTGAACTGTCACATTTATTAGAATAGACCATTCTTGGGAACTGAAGTTTGCAGGAGACTTTTGTAATTAATCTTCAGGCATTGCATTTATTTTACACAACCAAAGTCAGTGCAGTATTGACACTACCTTAAATGAAGAATTATAGGTATTGCGGAGCACCTCAGAGATTTTTATCTGCAAACTTGCTCAGAGAGCTGCTCTATACCTACAGGTTTTTTTAATCACATCTTATTTCTTTATATAAGGAAGTGAAAGCCTGGGCTCTGTCAGTTTGTTCTTTTTGCCTTTCTTTCCTCATCAGTTCAGATCTGGAAAAGTATGAAGAATTCAAAAATACTTAAAAAAAAAAAAAAAAAGGAAGTAGTAAAATTCCTTGTACAACCCCAGAAAATTTCACGTGAGTTTTAGAGTTTGGGATGTAGATGGATTGTTTCTCACTGAAAGAGAAACATGATATTACTCATCATAATACAGTTACAAAGGAGTTCACTGTCTCAGCGCTACTTTCATCCTGCTCTTCTTACTTCATGTGACCCATTTACTCAACTTTTTCGGTTATTTCCAAAAGTTAATGTGTATTACTCTATATCCTCATAAACACAAAATATTTTAGGAATTCTTTACTAGTAAGAAATTGTGTGTGAAATAAGTGTAGAAATGGAAATCAAGCTTTCCAGTATGGAACAGAACTTGATATTGTATGTGCAGAAAAAGTGCGAACAGCAAGTTTACTGTTGTACGTGAGTCCTTTTCCCATTGCTGATGATTAACTTGCAAATGCAAAAATTACACACCTGTCTGCCAACTAAGCACAGCTGCATAGATCTCCCTTCTGATCCAATCATCTGCAGAATGCAGAAGCCAGTTGAACAAAACCTTTGCACTCTTAGGAAACAATACTTGATTTGCCAAATACTGCCTGCAACTCAAAAGAGGCATTGATTCTTTGGTCTTGACTGGCAGCACTGGATTCAATTTGGGACCCTAAATGGACAGGCCAAACAGCTTCAGTTTTCTGAGGTTCATCAAGGGCCTGATGCAAACCAGACTGCTTTATTCATACACCAAAACAGTCAGGTTGGAAGAATCAACCCTGCTTTATCTGTCAATAATGAAAGAGTGGGCAGCAAGGAAGGTGCAAATCTTGAAAACAAGCACTGAGAAATCCACATCAGATACTAAGCTGTGCTGCACGTAGTGTTCAATATAAAGAAAGTATGTGATTAGAGATTTTGTACACTTTGAAACATATGTAACTAGATATAGTAAGAATTTACAGTGGGAACACTAAATTTAGAATTTAGAGTGCTCAGCACTGATTCAAATGGGCCCTTATCAAAACATTCATTTCCTCAGCAAAAAAGAAACAGACCCATGTTGTGCAGCTTTAAAGAAAAAAGAGATGAAAATATACTGAGCTCTTCAACTGTATTCGCTGTTAAGAGATAAGGGAAAATAGAGTTGATGTCTCCAACTCTTGAACCATATCCTTCTCTTGAAAAATGACTCAGTGTAAACTGTAAAGAGGCAAGTAACTTTTAATAAGAAGGGAACATGATTCTGCATATTGTAGCACATCTTTTTTTTTTCTTGCCAAACCAAAGATTTGAAAAAGTTACTGTTGAAAAATAAGGAGATATCATATTTTAGCATAGATTTACTATAAGTTATGATGATCTGCCTGACACATTGTGTACAAATGAGCAAAACTTTTGCAAAATGCTTCTTGATTTGCAACAATCAATTCCTGTTTTACTTAAACTGGTGTTTTCTCATGGAGTGTTTATGTCTAATAAAAGACCAGTTAGGATGTTTCTTTAAATGCACTTTGTTAACAATAATCAGTAGCCTGTACATTCAGTAACCTGTATATTCAGTATTCATCTCCCAGTACACGCTCTGATTACCTTGTCTATTCCAAAGAATCTCAGTGTTCTTTGTGAATTTAATTGTAAACATGGCATGTCAACTTCCACTACAACCATCATTTCTGAAACTATCTGTACTTGCCAACATGGTATGAATGTTTAAAACAGAAGTGAAGAGTTGGTTATACGTCTACGGGCAAACAAAATTACCTAACTTTGAATTTGGTCAAGATTGAACACTAGGTTTACAATCCAACTCTTATTGCATTCCTATGGTATCTCAAATGTTTAGTGTCCCTCAACTGCATAATGCATGATAATACTTCAATAGGCATCAAAATGAAAGCTGCTGCAAAACAACTATGTGCAGTGTCTTTAAGAGTTCAAATGTTCTCCAAAATATTCATGTGATGTAGTTAAAAGTAAAGAATTAAGGGTAGGTAGCATCTACACTTCAGCATCACACTACAGCATCACACCATTCCTTTACTGATTTTAGCTTTTAAGGGATCATCAGGCACCTAGCTATAGGCAGTCCTCTGAGTATCACCTGGTGTATTTCTAACATATTGCCTAAGGTAAAATGAGTTGGCAGTTGTAGCTACAGAGTCTCAGGATATTGGAAGAATCCCAAGCTGGTCACTTAGACTAACTGTATGGCCTGTTACAATGAGACTATTGCAGACTACACTAAGACATCTTAAACACAGAGCAAGCCATTACAGCCAGAATTGATAATGATACTATGGTTTAAGAATTCTGTTTTATGAAACAGTAAATTGTGTTTACTTTCACTAGTTAAAAGGGGGAAGAGAGAATTCCTGAGTTGCTCCAAAAATGTAAAGCTGGATCAGCAGTAAAAGATGTTGAAGCAGCAGCATTTCCCTGAGAAGCAGCCAACTTAGAAGTGGAATATGGATTAGTGTCATCAGGAGCAGCAACAAGAGCTGCATAGGCAGTCTGATGGAGCACTTTCCTAGCACATCATACTGCAGCTGAACAGCTGAACCACTCAGAATATCACAGCTGAAAAATTTTGTCCAGAATCATCAAGCAGATTTGTACCCTCTACACTCTGAATTTATACAGGTTACTGAATAAAGATGAATGAATATCTTACATAGTTGGTATAATTTTGATCTTCATAAAATAAAAATGTAGTTCCACTACTGTATGCAGCAGTGGCATGAACTACAGTTTGATATTCCATAGAGTATCTTTGCAGAAGTCTGTAATCTCTTGCTGGGAAAGGAAAATAAAAGCTCCTTTTAAACAATCCTGTCAGTTTTTCTTCAAATTATGCTTTAATTGGAAAAACTGTAGCTGGAAAGACTCTAACATATTCAGATAGAAATGGGAAACACTCGATTTTCTCTTTTAACATGTAATCTAGTGATTACCTAAATAGCATCATTAAATGTAAACTAACATGAAATGTGCTAGAAATCAGTCTTCAACAAAAAATTCAGTGGTCACACTCATTTCTGTTTCTATGTTTAAATAGCTATATTCAGTGAAACTGCAAGAATTCATGTATTCACCTCTCTGAGTGGAAACTTGAGAGCAAATTTAAAAGTTACGAAGACACTGATTATCAAATGACTGATGGTCTGACTGCAAAGACTATTTGTCTTCAGAAATATGAAACATCAACCACTATTTATACCCTAAGATTTCAAAGTGGTATAAGATATGTTGAAGTTGCACGTACTCACTAATGTATTTTGTCAATTTAAAAACATTCTGGGGAAGTATAGGGTAAACTGACATCACTTTACTAGGCCTAGTTTAAAAAAAAAAAAAGTAATAAATGCTGACCATCTCAGTTTGCCTTCTGAGATGTCTCAAGGCAGGCAAATGAAACTGCAAGGACCAAAAGTGATGGCATGCTTTTGAAAACATAAGCTTCTATTTCCAAAGCACAGCATATGATTATTCTCGCTGATTTCAGACACAGCAAAGCCTTAGTTATTCACCACACATACTCAGAACCACGTGTATAATTTCTTTGCTCTTGTTTAGATTAGTTTCTCACCATGTCTGTATTTCTATCACTTGAGCCTGCTCCTTTTGTGTTGTTATAACCATTCTAAAAAGGTCGAAGAATTCAAAATATTGAGAGTTTTCCAATATGATAATCTATAGTATTTACCATTATCAAAAGATCTGCATGCTACTTAGGGAGGTGGTGGTTCTTGTTTTTGTAAAAGAGTATTGAGGACTTCCTTGTGTTCTCCTTCAGCTTTAAATGAAATAGTTTTCTAGACAATCATGAAGAGCTGTGTGAGATTTTAAGGTAGAGGCACAGTAAGAAATGCCTCTGTATTCATCGAATATCCATTCCAGGGTGTAATATTATTAGTATGCTACTATCTAGCATAGCCTGGGAGTAGTTGAAAAATAACACAGTTCCTAATTTTAATACTAAAGAAGAGCTCTTACCAGAGCTCGTTTACCCTAATGGATTATTCCTTTATGCTACTGGGAAGCATGTCAATTTTTTTACCCCTACAGAAGGAAAGACTGAGGAAACAAAACTATATGACCTACCAAATCTGTGGGCGGTACCAATAACACAAGCAAGATTTCCTAACTTCTAAATAAGTTCTTACACTACTGGCCAGTCATCTCAAATTGTGACCACAGGTACTTGTAAATAGTCGAATTGACCATACAATCCTAATAACTATGTATTTAAATGAGTCAATTTGTTATGATAATTACAAGCTTAATCTGAATTCTGTGTGCGTAATAAAATTTAGGCCTACCCCAAATATGTTTTTCAGAGCAGAATGCAATTTTTAATTTCCTGACACTGTGCAAATGTCAGAGGAGAGTTACTGTGATCCCTCTGTCTTTTAATATGCCCTAAAGATAACTGAATCAAGTTGAAAAAATCCACGACCCATAGGCAACCTCGTTACCCATGCTCTGTGCTGTTCATTTCCTAAGGACTGTTCCATATGAGTGAAATTATCTTTATTCTACGTAGACCATGGAAAAATACATCTATTTTCCATCCGCTACATTTCCCCCCCCCTCTAAATGGCACTCCCCCTGTTGGTATAATCAAAAGGTGGCCACTTGTCCACAAAAGTATAATAAACACCTGCCTTCATATATTTCATTCTATATTTTTAGCAAAACACACAAAAACTGAACACAACTGTTATATGCTCTTAAAAAGGAATTAGGACTTAACAGTTAGCTACCTCGTTTTGTTCTAAAATTCAACAAACTCTGAGAAAATCTCTTTTTATACAATCTCTTGGATATGTCATTTGCCATTTATATTTGATGGCCTTAAGGAAAAAAAAAAGTTACAAAAAGGTATTAATGCAAGTAGATAATAAAGCTGCATTCTATAAATCTATAGCAGCTTACAGTAATCATTAAAGCATGCAAAACTCTTTCATCTATTCAAAAATATGCAGTGCGCAGAATGCCTGCTAAGGTGCATGACAAGTCAGAGTTAAATATATATTAATAAATGAATTAGCTTCATAAATAATAGCCATAATGACATTTTAGGAGACAATAAGTCTGAGGATTGTCAGAAAATGGTTGATGTATGAGCTTCACGTCTCAGTGATTCTTCAAAATGAATAGGCTTTGCGAGATAGTTCAGACCCACGACCAGCCTATTTCCTTGAATAATTTACTTGTTGTCAATTTGTACAGCCACATTACACATGCAAATTGTGCTGCCTGTGCAAACACCACTTGGAGATGATAAAAACAAATTTACGAAGGCTATAGAGGAAGGATTTATTTCACTTTCTCGCCCAGGTCAAGCAATACATGTATCTGACGATTGTGTGTACCCAATTTTGTTGTAATTATATCAGCAAATTATTCTTTATAATCTTATTATTTTTAGCAGTCTCCTTGTGCTTGGGATAATTAGCTTTCTTCACTCAGTGTAAAAACAATTCAACTTGCCAGCTAGGCAGGGCACAGCTCCATTATCTGTTTTGGGTTTAAATTTATTCCCTATATTCTTGGACACTTTGTGTAAATTAAAAATTTCATAGTCCCTAATACTGTACACGCTGTTCATTCAGTGATGAATTAAGGTCCCTAAACCTCTACGTTTGCTATTAGATATCTCACCCACTTTATATGTTAATCTGTGCTAATGAATTCCACAACCCCTAGCCACAGCGAGATGACTAAAATTATTACCACTTACAGAGATATGCCTTTTTCATTTAAAGTTCAATTCAAATTGCTCCCATAAACAGTCTGCCACACAAAGATACCTCCTTTAAAGAAGAGTTACTTACCTGTAAGTAGAGTTCTCTGAAGGTAGTATTATCTTTGGATACACATTCCTCAGGCACGTGACCTCTGGTTTGTGGCACGGGGGAGTGGATCCACCCCTTGATAGTTAAGACTTTTTCCTTAATGCACTTCATTAGCTTGATGGCTCCTGTGCCTCAAGGGTTATTTGTGCCATATCGTGGCAACACAACTGCCCACTGCCTTCCCAGGTAGGCCCTCAGCCAGCCCAAAGGGCAAAGATGCTCCTTAGAGAGGTGGCTGCCATGCTAATGGAGCATCTGCACTGGCAGCCTGCTACTCAACAAGTTTCAAGAAAGTGTTTTCCCTCACAAGACAGCTACCTCGAAGTCTGTCATTCAAGGTAAGTATTCCAAATCCCATGAAAACGAAGCATGCAGAAGGCAACAAAAAGCTTACCTGCGTAGCACAGTTCAGCTGCCAGCTCACCCACCGTACAGCTACCTGACCTTCAGAGAGTCTGGATACACAGCTGCTACTCTGAAAAGAAAACAATTTCAATATGACAGTTTCCCCAGTAAAGGAAAACAGCAATACCCTCTGCTGAGTAATTGTGTTTCAAACCAGTAGAGGGCATTGGTACACATAGAGCCTATATAGATTCATTTCAATAGCTTGAAAAGTCAGATGCTGTTTACATAAAGGAAACAATAGCATGTTTCAAGTACTGTACACAGTAGCAAAACTAACTCCTCCAAGTAAAATCCATACGAAATAACACACAAAAAAAGATAAAGATTCTCAAAAAGATTTCTAATTATATAGACCTTTATTGAAGTACAAATAGTAAGCTAATTGATTTGTAATCAATAGCCCTGAAAAGTAGTTAAAGTAGTGTTGTTTGCTTCACAAACTAGAATTAGAAAAGGTGAAGTGACTTGTTCTAATGCCACATCTGCGGGTCACAGAAAGGAACCCCTTGCTGTAATTCTCACTGTTGTGCTTCTTAATGCCATCTAAGCCAATACACAAAGAAAAACTCTGCAAAATGTTCAGAAAACTGCTTTGTGACTTCCTTTGGGTTGTAAATATTTCATTTATTGCTATGGCAGAAAGGTATTCTCTCCTTTTCTGGAGCAGAGCAAATTTCTCCAGGACCTCAGTACAGCATATGGAGTTTGCATCCATTACAACAAACCTGAACTGATACATCTGGATAATGAATAGAAGACCTTACAGCAAGGGTGATATCTTCATTGTGATGAAATGTATGACTGCAGGTTGCATAGAAACATATGCTATATTCAAGATAGCATGCAGCTGGTCCTCCATTTTCTGGTTATATGCTGCTCTCAAGCAAGCAAATTTAGAAATATCTGAGATTCAGAAATACCTGGCCTCATCCAAAACCAAATGAAGCCAAGGGAGATCTTTCCACTGACTTTAATGGGCTTCAGATCAGGACTCAGGAAAGGGTCTACCTGGATTACTGTCTTACTTTCGAGGACATAAAAAGAGCTCATGTTACAAAACATCATTACTACTTACAATATATACTGTAGAATATTTACTAATATACTTTAATGTACTGTCTTAGATAATGTTCTTTGGAGATTTCCATTAATTCTCTCTATGATGGTTCTTGTAATGTTTGTTTAGCAAGAATTAATTTGGTTCTTATATGGCACAGTGTGTGAAAAAAAAAAATAACTCTGTAATCCTTTTAACTGACTTTAAATGCTCATTTGAATATAATTATTTTAAAGGATTAATAAAAAGTATTTTTAAGTTAGCAATGAATTAAAAGTTTAGGGAAAAAAACAGGTTATTTTATTGTCTTTACATCTCACTTTAAAATCATATTAATTTTCCTTTCCAATACTATTTTACTGTATTAAAATGTAATCATGCTGGAAAAAATTCTCATTATGTTAGCAAAAATGAATACAAGGTAGATAGTATACTAACACAATGACTGTAATCTGCTAATACAATAAGGTCTTCCTATTATGATTAAACAAGAATTCAGTTCTTGATCATTTTGACATATTTCCAAAACTCTGTCTCAAAAGGATAAAATGCAGCATATTTCCACGCTTAAGGAAAAGGTCCTGATGTCCTCATTTCTTGCTAAAAACAAGAAACAGCTAATAGTGCATAATTTATGTTGTAGCAGATTCTATTTCCGTATTAGGAAACCATTTGCATATATTTTGTGGAAATAAGCATGTATATGATTACTTGTGATTAGTTAATCATGGCTTCAAGCATGCAGCTGAGGAAATAGTTTAGGCTTCCACTGTGTCCTGAAGTCCAACGATCTGAGCTCCAGCCAGTTTTATGGAGAGAATTCCAACCTGAGAACTTGCCCTCGGGGACTAGAAGGTACACGGGCATCAGCTATTTTGATGTTGGACAAATTTGATCACTGCTGTTAAAGTTAGTCATTACGGGAGTGTTTCCAAAAGAACCCAAGGAATACCCAGTTTTGTAGACCACAATCAATATTTATTTTTTTGCCCAGAAAGTAGCGAAACACTCCCCTTCACTGCTGCAACAGAGCATGTGAAAAATGCTCTCTTCCTATATTTATTTCCTAATGTTGAATATTTACGAGCACTACTTTGTGTCTTAAATTTTGTAGTCGAGGTTCCCCAGTTAAAGTTGGTTTCCAACATAGTCGGATGTATTACCTCGAGAAAACAGGAATATGAGGTTTCTGCTGCATTTCAAACAGTCAAATTACACTTGATGTTACACTTAATTGCAATAGGTCTTCCTTCAAGTAATTTTTAATAGTAGCATCAAAAAATACTAAACCTGGGAGTTAGACTAATTTGACGTTCCATAGGATTTTCAGAGGCATGACTTGTTTCATTCATAATAGTCATTATTGGCAGGTCTCCAGAGCAGGGATTCAAGTGAAAAAGGAAGTTGGATCAGTTAATCAAAAGGAAATAAATCAGATAACTTGAATATTTCTTAAAGGAGGAACAGAAAACTGGCTTGAGAAGAATTCAACACTGAAGCAAGTTTTGGATACAATCAGCTTTAGGGCAGTATCAGTGTTGGTTACAAGGCAGTGTTCCCCACCCATTTTTTCCTCATAGAAGGACTCTGCACACATTGTTTCAACAGCAGCAGCAACAACAGTAACAAAACCAAAACTGTAGTTTCAGCAGTCACAGACCCTTTGAATACATGCGCTTCTGGGACACTGAAAGGAAAGGAGAAACTCTAACAGTGTTTTTTTCTCTGTTTCTTCTGCCAGAAGCCAGAATCTGTTCAGCTGAATTATAGGAACAACTGCAGGTGAACACGCCTTGAAGGGTCCCTTCCAACTCTAAGGATTCTATGATTCTATGATTTTAGTACTTCATTTGTGTGATCCGAATGGTAAACAGACTGTGGATACTAAATCAAGTTCACAGCCTTTGGATACAAATAGTGACGTGAGATGAAACTTGCTCTTTGAAAATGAATCCCTTAAAATCAATGTACAAGAGCAATATATTTATCAGTTACCACTTATCTGTATACCAAATGCAACCAAGTATTAAATGTAAATAAAATAAATCTCTTAAAAATTGATTTCCCAGATGAGAGGAAAAACTAGTTAGCAAGCTGAGTGTGAAATTTACATGTAGTTCATGAAAAAGTGATTACTTACGGAATTAATTGATTTCAGAAATGAAACTGAGGATGTAATATCATAGCATAGAAAAGAAACGAATTGGAAGATCTGTTTTACATCTATGAGAAAGGTGTTTGTCTTTTCTTCCATGCACAGCCAGTCCCAGAAGGTGACCACACAGGATCCTACTCACCTCGGTGATCCAAGGTGATCCTACTCAAAGTTCTTGCTGTCTGCCTTTATCCCTCCTGGAATCCGTGCCCCTTTCCCACTCCCCTCACATCTGTACGTCTTCCCACAAGTAGGCTGTGTCTTGGTGCCAGCAATTTCTTTCTCAGAGGGCACAAGGCTGAGATCTACTTTGCAGCCGGTCAGCTGCAAGCCCTCCTCTCTTTCAGACACATTTCAGTGCCAGAGGTCTCTTCGTCTTCATGGTATCCTTTTCTTGTTATTTCTCTGTTCCACCTCTCCTGTCACCCCCTGCATGTGAGGTTTCATGCCAAACCACGTACAGGCCTCTACTAAGCGTTTGTTTCATGTCTCACCTACGTACACTGAAAGGACAAAGAGGAGAAACTTCCAAATGAGTTCTGTACTTTCCCGAATGCTCTCCAGAGAGTTACTGTTGGCCTCAGAGACACTTCACATGGTGTTAATCTGCTCACAGTGACTTTTTCACATCTTTTTCAGGCATTTCACATTTTTTTTGTCAGGCAGACAGGCACCTTTTTCACATTCTTGGTGCAGTTTAAGGGAAATTCAAGCTTTGCTGGAACAAGGTCGTTTGAGGCTTTACATTTACTGCATTAATATGAGACAATTTAGGGAATTTTAAAAAGATTTTCTCATCCATGAAGAGTAAGGTTGCAGGCCCTAGTCACTGTCCCATGCCAAACATTTGGGACTTGTACAAATTAGAAGGTTTAGCTTTGAATACCTTCCATGCTCCTCTACCACAACTATGAATACTGGAAAGCGACCTATCTTTCTCTTGAGAGCACGGCTGTTATTCTGAGAAGCACACCTAAATTGCATATCTGGGGACACGAGACCAATGTGGAGCTGTCGCGGCTGCAGCAAGGTTGCATTGCACTGCATCGCATGGCGCCGCGCTACTGCACGCCGTGCCCTATTGTCGTGGAGCTCATGGAGGCAGGGAGCAGGGCAGCAAAGCGCCGGCTGATTGGCTGCGGGGCAGCGCCCAATCAACGGGCGGGGTGTTCCAGAGGTGCCAATATGGCGGCCAGGTAAACACGAACTGTCGCTGCGGCTGGTGGTGGGTTAGTAGTGAGGGTGGTGCGGTTGTTTGGGTTCTGGCTGCGCTGCGAGGCGTCTGTTTTTCTTCCAGTCCTTTTGTCTCTCTGCTCTGGAGCAGCGCTGCGCCCCTCCTGGCTCCTTTCCGGAGCGGGCTCTTCTCCCCGTCCTCCGCTTTCGAGATTCGGCCCTGCCCGCTCGGCGGTGCCGTGGGAGGGCTGCGGGTGCTCCTCTGCTACCCTGGAGAGGCGTTGCTGCTGTGTCATACTTAAAGCTGAGAAGCAACTGTAAGCAAACCCGAAGTGGCTTTAAGGAATAAGGGGGGAAAAAAAAAGAAAAAGAAAAAAAGCATACTATCTTTAATCTGTGTACTTAAGTTCTCAACCCCCCTCTGAAGCTGTAAGTACTAACAGCTTTATAAAGGGTTTGTGTAAAGCACCTCAGAGGAGAAATATTCCTGTTATTACATTCTGATGCTTCTCTCTGGCTGACTGTGATTTTTGTCTTAGAACAGGTGTGCTCACATGACTCCCATGTCTGTGCAATGACTCCCAGTGCCTTGGCCTTGCGTGAAGAGGAAGATGTGGAGCGGTCTGTTACCTCCAGGACTGAGTGAAAGTGATGTTGACTTGAGCTCTGAGGATGAAGAGGAGTCATGTATGTCCTGTTTGAAGGAAGAAGACATAACAGAAGACACAGAAGGAGTTCAGCTTCCGGAATTGCAGGAGAATGGACCTGAAAATAATGCCACCACTAACTCAGTTTTGACATCTGTGGCGGATGGAGAAAACACATCTGAAACGTGCCCTGCTGGAATTCCTTTAAATATATGGAATGTGGGTATTGTAGCATGGCTTTAAATATCCAGAGCTTACTTGAACAGCTATTTTTTAAATTTAAACAGCTCAAATTTGGATATTTTAGATATACCAGTACAAAATGAAATGCAATCAAAGTGCTGTTGCAATAATATACCTTAGATTGCTTCATGTAGAGTGAACATGAATTTAAATGGGAGGAAAAACAGGAAAAACTTGCATTATTTATTTTGTGCAGCAGTGATTAAAAGCCCAGCAAGGAAATGTTTGGGTAACTACTCAATTGGACAGATACTTGTGTTTGTGGTAGTGTATGGGTTCTGAGCTTCCTCATAACTGATTTTTGTGTGAGTAAGGGTTTGTAGCTAAGAATGTTTGTTACTGTGCTGGTGACTTATACCTGTGAAATAGAGCTATACTTCTCTGCTTTGTATAGGGGTTAGGTGCAGGTATCCAGACTCAGAACTGCTTATAACCTCTCTTTATTTTTCTTGTTGCATGCACAAACTTGCCTGATGTGCAAGGAATATGCTGTCAGTAATCTTGGATTCTAAACCACTGTCTGTGCAGTAACAAACTGTTATATAGCCTAGGAGTGCACAGCCAACATAAGCATATTCAGCATTGTGCTCCTTGAGAAAACTATTTTGAATACCCCCTGGGACTTAGGGAGGGCAGAAAGTCAGTGATACTGGTGATAAAGTGTTAGAGCCAATGCCAGTTTAACACCATCTGGGTTGGATGCTCTCAGTGTGTAAGTTTGAATGTAACAGATACAGGAAGCTGCTATTGATAAGTGAGATATTGGGACATTTCTCAGCATTCTATGTAACTTTTTTCTTTTTTTAAAAAAAGAAAACTAAAAAATGTTGATCCTTGCTTTTCCTTAATCTTGTAGAAGTTTTTGGAGCTTCAGAAGAAAAACCGTGAAATGAAAATGGAAGCAAATCAGGAAAGCAAAGGCCGAAAAAGAAAGCGACGCAGAAAAGGTGTTTTGCATAATTCCAGACCTTATTTTTGCTAAATGGAATTAGTATTAAGTACATTGGAAGTACATTTTTAGCTTTCATCAATAACTGAATGTCTGAATAGATGTCTGATATCTAGGATTTTCTAGTTGTTACACATGCGTTCTAGACCTAGACTGTAAATTGCTCCTTAAAGTCCAAGTATGACTTTCCACTTCTTTTTAAAGAGGGGGCAGAATTTATTCAGTCAGTACTGACTTAAAATGGCTGGGCATGTTTTCAGTATATTATTTCATACGTTATTTTGTCTATTCTGATCAAGGCTTCTTGACAGATGTTGTAGGAGGTTCTTCAAATGAAAAGCCTCACAGCAGAGTAGTTTAAATCCCCCATGATCATTCAGTATAGATCCCTCTGTGACAGTCTTTCAATGGGAATGTACTCTGTTAGTGATCTGTTAACTTTATTGGTTGCAATCGGGCATCACTATTTAATGCTGGATTTTTTTTCTTTTCTAGAAAAACTGGAAAAGGACAAAAATGAAGGGACTAAGAGGTATATCCAGGTCAATGTGATTATGTGAGGTCTGTTTTTAATATCAAGCAAAACTTGTAGGAAGTGTAGCCAAACGCTGGCTTTGAACATTGTCATGCTAAGCATGTACTGAAGTTGTTTGGTGTCTGTCACACACACTGAACTGAATTCTAGTGATTTTGTGATAGCTTATTGCTTGATTTAAAATGATAGAATAGTATTATTTAATGCAAATTAAAATTAATTTATTGTTATTCTTAATGGTGTTTGTCATATAATTGTATGCTAGCTTGCTTTCAAGATTGTGGCATTGTGGTTACAGAGGAAAAGGAATAACTTGCATTAAAAAAATGACAGGTGAAAAGGATGCATCTGCCAAATAAGAGTTTGTTCTAGTTTTGAAAAGAACATTACATAAGCTGTGGGAAACAAATTGGTTATGTTAATGAGTTTTACTTCTTGGTTTTTAGTAGTCATCAGTTGGCCAATGAAGACGGCTGGAAAGAACTTACACAGTACTTTGGAATCAATGATAGATTTGAGTCACCTGTGGATAGCAGAGCTCCACGAAAGGTGATTGTTGTTACAAAAGCTGTGCCATCTTTTTTTTTTTGATAATAAAAGTAGGCAGTATTAACTGAGATAACAGTAAAATTCAGTCTATTCAGAAGTAAGCATATGACCAAGTCACTCTGAGGACGAATAATTTTGTGCACATTTTAAAATGAATTTCCTTCTAGGTGTCATGTGAGTTTTACTTGGATTGAAAGATTTCTAAACAATATCCATGCCTATTTCCTTTCTTGGTTTTGTATTCTACTGTGATGAGAGACAAAAGATTTGATGTGCATTGTTTGATTACAGTGACCTTTTATTGTGTTTTAACTTCAGTGTTCCAAGTCAGTCCATTAGTTGAAACCAGTAGCTCTTTGAAACAGAGAATTGAATCTACTGTAAAGTTTTACTGAATTTATATATATACATGCATAACTATTGCTGTATAACTAGCCATGTTTGATGTACCTGATAGAACACGATAGAAGTGTGAGAAACTCGAAATATGATGAGCTTGTTCTGTAGTTTTACAGTAGTGGACCCCTGTTACTTTTAAGACATCAAGTATTCAATTGGCATCCTTTATCGTGAACTTTCTGTTTTTCATTTGCTTAAAGTAAGCTTCTGCATTGACACTGATATTGATGAGTTCTGACTTTTGGTGGGCATTTGCTTGTCACTAAACTGCTCAGTATAGATCTGGAATGAGGCCCAAAGTGTTAACATGCAGCTGTTCTCCATTTAAGTTGTGATTTAATTTCTAGAGGAATGTCTCATTAATTTCAGAGAAGGCATCTAACAGTTGGCTTTTCAGTTGTGCATGCTATTAACTTTCATTTGAATAATTAAGTTTCTGTTTCTCAATAATTGTTTGCTTTTCTATTTTTTAAGAAAGTATTTATTATGAAACCAACAGAATTGTTTTCTTGAGCATCGCTAATGCTTAAATCCAGTGAGTCTGTAAACTGTCTCTTGTGATTAATGAATGAATTTTTTTTGAAATTCTGAAGTCATTGCCAACTGCTATGCTTCTGGATCCTTTCAGAAACTTCCAACTAAAATTCCAACTATAATTTCCATTAAACGTTTTATTGTTACTTTATTTGTAAATGTCATTAAGTGAGTTATGTTGATCATAAAGGTTGAATTTTTGAACTGTTTTCATTGTTTTCCACAGGATAACTAGAATTCTGAATTTATTGTTGTAGTGGAGTGGCTCCATGCCAGAACTCAGTTTTTGGGTAAAGATAAAATCTTAGAACTGTAACGATACAGTGGTAATTGCCATTCTTCGTGTTACCTGACACACATACTTCACATTTTGTTTAGAAAGCTCCAGGGATGGAAGAGATAAGCCAGATCTTCAGATGAATTTTATTGTGACAGGCATAAACTAGTCCGTGTAATTTTTTTTTAACCTCCAGTATTATCCTGCACGTAAGGTGGAACTAATGCAATGATTTGTGCTCCGGCAGTCTTTCAGTGAATTCTTAATTATACTGTCCATTACAATACATAGGCAAAGTGATTTGTGTTACACAGAAATTACAGGTTCGTGCAGTGTCTTCATTTTAAGACTTCTGTAAAAATTATTTCTTAAAAGGAGGTGCTCCCTTTATATGTATTATTTCTCTATTTATTTACTTAAAGATACTTGCTTTTTTCTTTCTAGTCTGGCCTTGAACTTAGCATAGAGAAGTCGGTGGCTGAAGGTGACATTGATAAAGCTGAGGAGCTGAGTGATAGATTAGCAACTCGTGAGGTAAGTGGTCTATTAAAAGCTTTTAGGAAAAAAAAATAGTTTTGGACATCTGGGTTGTTTTTATTTTAAAAAAGTTGCAAATAAAGTAGCATTGAAGATAGCTTGGGACATCCTTTCTGTTTCCTAATTAGATTTCTGTCTGTGATTGAAGGATTTAGCTGCTGATTCAGTACTGTTTGGACAAGTGTAGCCATGTGTAAGAATTGAAAATACAGCCATGAATGTTCCCGAGTAACCTTACCATGAAACCCTGATATTGACTCTCCAAGTCAGTTGTTAGTACTGAGGGGTTTTTTTAATATATTTTTGCCTGTTTTTAGAAATCATAAATCCTTTCAGACTTGTATTTAGTGCTGAGGAACTGCTAGGGGATCTATCACATACCTTTATTGTGTATGAAACTGCAATTCTTTATGAGTAATGGTTCAGTTGCTACCACATACCACGTATGCACCAGTGACAGTACTTCACTGAAATCCGCATAGGCTGTTGTGTCTATTGGAATGTGGGCATGGGGAGAAAGTGCAAAAGAAGATAAATTTAGGTGAAAATAGAATAATTTTGAAGCTAAGAAGAAAAACTTAACTACAGTGCTATTTCAGGTGAGCATAGGAACTAGCCTTTCAAAAACACATCTGATTCATATAATTTCAACAAGGGCTTTGCTTTCTTTCATCTGTCTGCGGTGCTCACCTATCTTCAGATGTAATGGGAATTTTCTGTTCACTGCATGTACTGTTAAATTCAAAGGTCTTCATAGATACAGAAGGCATTTAAATAACAAAGTATCCAGAACATTCTGGGTGCTTCTCATTCTCCTCCAAATATTTAGCGTTTCATAAGTACAGCATTTAAAGTGAAGCCTTAATGTCAAATTGCAGGTCTGAGTTTGTTTTGATGGTATATAATGTCATATTGCAAAGACTTAAAAATCTAGATGATTTTGGGACAGGAAATACAGTTCTTTGTGTTCTATAAATATGGTTAGGCAAAACTCACTTCTTCAGTCTGTGTTCTTATGCATTCAGTAGAAACTCCTACACTTAGTCACTCAGTGCACTTTCTAGTTACTAGACAGCCTTTTTCCACTTACGATCACAGAACCTCCCTGCACAAGGATAACAGGTTCTGATAGTGACAGAAATGTAGCCTAATGTTCCATTTAAGTCCAGCTAACTTCTCACTGTGTTCAAAATTAAAAACACTCTAAAGCTTCTCCTTCACAAATGTCATTATTCCATCTACTCTAAAGTGGTTAGAGTATCACAATCAATAAAACATACTAAGGTTCTACTGCAAGTTGTTTGACTATAAAAACAAATTAGTGTAAGAAGTTTTAAGGTTTTGTAATATTTATGATAAACTGTTATCTGATTTTTGGTAACCATGGGATTGTGCAACATCTAGCATATCGCAGGTGTTACAGCAATATAATATTTGTGGAACATTAGCTCCAAATTGTTGACTTTCAAATATTAGCATGTTGTAATTCTGAAAACAAAATGCTTGAAGTATGATTTATTAGTATTCACAGCCTTGATTTGGTTTTGGTTAAGTGAGTTTATCTGAATAAATAGCATGCTGAAAGAAGAACTCAAATGGCTCTGTCTTGATCTCGTGAGGAGTTCTGTGAGGGCAGAAATGCAGTGAGTTCACTGGGGTTCTCTAGTGTTTCAAGGATTTGCTGTAATAGTAACATACTGCAAAATTTTACTTTTTTTTTGTAATCTTAACAGCTTACATTTATTTATTTATTTTTCTTTCTGTCATTTAAAGTATTTCTTATTCCAAGAAATGTCCTAGCAGTGACTAATTCTGATTCAGTGAAGAGCTACAGCAAAGGATTTAGTTATGGGAGAGGCTGACTGAAAACAACGTTGCTTTGTGCAAAAGTACAATAAATAAAATACTGCTTTCATGTTGTGTAGTGGTGATTTAGTCACAACTTTCCTCCTGTCTTTGCAATTTGAAGCTCGTTTTTACGTAATACTTGTAAGAGCTGAGTTAATTTTTAGAGTGTGGGGTTATTTTTGTCTGAACTTCCAAATTCAGCACAACGTTGTGAGCAAGTCAGGCGTGCATTGAAGTGCAACACTTCTGAAGTGTAGAGAAATAAGTGGATGAATTATTGTTCTGTTATCTCAACCTCATCTTTTTATGTGTAGCTTTTATTTTTCTTGAGCAGTGTTGCAGGGCTGTGCGTGTGAGAAGCGGCTGCCTTCCATTTGGGGTGCAGGGGGTACAGCCCCCCTTGTAGCCATGTGAAAAATGTTCAATGGGTAGGTGTTCTTTTTGAAATCAGGTGTATGGGTTTTTAATCGGCACCATTTTCTTTTGCAAGAAGCAGTGACTGGAACCTGCTGATAAAGCTTTTGCTTTGAGGCACAGATCCCAGAGTTCTTAAAGCCGTTTTCTGCCTTAATAAGTGAAACTAATTTTTGATGTATAACATTTATAAGCCTGTGAAACTGATAGGGCAGCTTCAGTATTTAGAAAAATGAAGCCAAAAATAAGCAGATGACTGAGAATGGGCAGTAGAAATATGTCTTAAAAAGCGAAGGAATGCTAAAGTGATGCTGTCAATATGCTATCGTTGTGACACGGTGAGGTTTTTTAAAATCAGATTTCCTTAAAATCAGTGATGATTTGGCCAATATGCATAATCTAGCAGCTGTGAGCAAATCACTGAAATGCATATCCTTAACACCTAAATGATCCTGCTTCAAGGTTTTGGATGTTTTGGTTTCCATATGGTACTTGTTGCAGGCTCTTTAAGGAAAATGTTGCTGTAGTGCTATAAATGAGGCTTTGGGCTGTATGTTAGTTGTGGCTTTCTTCTGCTTGGTGAATACACTTGCTGATTTTGAGATAAACTGCCATAATCTAGTAGAGTTCTCGAGGTTTTTGACTGTCGTGGTTACAACTTGCATACCTTATGCATGAGGCTCTGCAATTGCTGGTGAATGTACAGGTGGATTTGCATGTAGCTTTTGGGACCGTGGCTAAAAGTGTATAAAAATATATTTCAAATAAGAATGGATTGTACACCTATGATGATAATCTCTTGGCTCTTTTCACTACAAGGTGTTACCCCTTGTCTCCTGTTGTCCCCACAGCATGTCTTATGGGGCATTCGGCTTCACCAGGGAGTTATGGTTATTTGGTATCCCAAAATAATTGTTTGCATAATGTGTGTGAAATTCTTCCCCAAACAATATGGGCATGTCTGGATTGTGCTGTGCAGAATAACGTGGTCCATCAGTAACTGCTTCTTCAGCTGTACTGCTTCTAGAACCCAGTCTAGCTTGAGCATCTCTATGCTGCAGTGCAGTTATAGCGTAGAAGATCAGCACGCCTTTTGTTTGGTGAATTTTTGTTGAATGTTTGCATAGTGCAGGTATGTCACGCTGCTTAATGGTTGTAATTCACTATGGATTTTCAATGTAGTACAAGAGTAGTTGTTGTTCTTGTAAAGCCTGTATCAGGTTACTATTAGTATTGAACAACTAGTAAGTCAGTATAGCATGGTGGTACAATGTAAGCAGTCAAGGTTTGCTATTGTAATCCAGTTGCTGTCTTTGTTATATTGTAAGTAGTTTGGGTTTTCAGCATTGGCAGCTCCCCATGTTTTAAAGTTCTGCATTCAAAATGTGGAATGGCATACCTAAAGCTGTAGTTCGAACACTGCATTTAATTATGAATTGTTTAATTTGATAGATGTCAAGATAAATGCTAATATTAATGTAGGAGTCCTGAACATTTTAGAATGAATTTTTTAGTGAGAATGAAGTTTTTGGATGTTTAACTGATTTACAATGATGATTTTCTTGGGGATGCTGTAGGGTGACTGAGATTGAATGGAAGCAGCTACTTGGGTCTTCATGTAGCAGGGGACTGATGCTTAGAATTGTGTCAACTTTTCTAGCAGTTTCAAAAAAACCTTTTTGGTGTAATACCTTGAAGTGTACTTCAGTTGTTGTTACTGTCTGTGGGGCTCTGTCTGGAATGTTGAGTAGTTGGAGCGCTGTGTCTGTGTGTTGTTGGAGGTGAGTATCCATTTGAGTAAGGACTGTGTGATGAAATGTCTGGAAACTTCACTTTGCTGAAAACTGATTTCAGTTTAGAGTGATACTTTAAAAGGTTCAATGAAATAACTCTAAAAGATTTTTCCCCACATCCTCAAATTGTCAACCTGAAAATATTTTCTGGGCTGCTTCTTTCCTTTCCCAGAGAGAATTTTTCTTAGTACTTTTTCTTCCTGAAATCACTTTGAATGCAGATTTCTTTTGGCTCAAATATTCTGAGAACTGATATGTTTAAACCTCAGACTTTGCATTTGCCTCGTAGTTTTCCTGCTACTGCCTGGTAAATAGGTGCCACGTTGTCTAAGAGCACATTAGCCTGGGGACTGTAACTTGAACGCTGTAAGACCATGTCAGATTTACCTGTCAAAATGGCAGTTCAGAAATATTTTGGGATTTAGTACACCAAATTAATGAAATAGTTGTCAATCTGTGAGTAGTGCAGGCTTTTTGACAGCACTGTTTCTGTGCTTCGTGGCTTCTGGCATTTTGGTGAGATTTTTTTGTTCTGAAGCTGCAATTTACACGAAAATGATGGTATTGCAATCACTCTTAAATGAAAGATCTACATCATAACGGACCAAATTAATTATCTACTGACTGGGATATCCTTTTCATTTCACAGAATTATCGGTCTTGCTGTCATCACCACAGTTTGTGTTGCATGTTTTGACCATTTTACAGTGTTCAAGTTAGTGTTTGGTGTGTGTAAGTAACTTCTAGCTGTATCATGGGGAAGGATGTGAGCAAGGTTTTATGTTTTAACAATTGAGAACCCTTCTCTTAGCTGTTTTTTGTCTTCTGAAGGTGGATAGGTCATACAACACAATTTCAGATAGGTTGTAGTGTCCTGAATTGATTGTTCTTCCATAGATGTAATAGAGCTTCATTTCTAAAATCTGTGCAAAATTCATAATTTATGATAGTGCCTTTAGCTACCTGAGGAGATTGATGCAATCTAACACTGAATGTAACTGAAGCACCAATTAACTTGGAAGTCTTGCCTGCTGAAGGACTCTTGGGGGGTGGGGGGAGAAAGAATTTATTTTCTTAATCTGTGAAGATTCTTTCTAACACTTACCAGAGATGCTTCCAAATATCACTCTTCATTGAGGTGGCTTTCTTTTAACCTTTGGAACATGGCAGGGTTATCACCTAGAATTACATTCTTATGCTCCCTTAATTATGTATATCTTTTCCTTAACAAACCTTAAAAAAAGATTTCAGATGTTACAAGTCTAATTAAAGAGACAGACAAAGCACAGTTTATACTGTAGATTTTTTCTGCAGTTCAATTAATCAGCATGTTTTCTCTTTTAATTAAAACCATTTTAGTAAATTAAAGCCCACAGCAAAACACATATATAATTTGTTTGTAATTAGCTCTTAATTGGTGGTAGTTGAAGCTTAGCACCCTTGGTTTCTTTCTTCATGATTGCCATTTTATTAGCAGCCAGTCATTAATTAATCTTTTTTTCTAATTAGCTTATAAAACTGTTGATGGCACATTATTGTAAATGTGATTTTAAGTTCAAAGCTTGTTAATAAGCTTTCTTACTTAGAAGAACAGAGATAAAGAAATTGCTGAAAACAGTACTACAGTTCTTTTTTTAAAACTGCCTTTCTTATAAGGGGGCTGTGTAAAGCATCTAACAGCTTATAGTTAATTTTTTAATGCTGTGTTTTCTCATGAATGGAAGAAGTTACTGGCATTTCAGTGTTTAAAGCGAGAGAAGAGCTTAATGTTACAACAGTTTTCTGTCCTTGCTCCATTACTGTGCCATCCAAATATAATTTGTTGTTGTAATACACAGCATAAAAATACAACAAAGGTATTACAAAGTATTTTACAGTGGAAGCTGAGCACATCATTGAAAGGGGACAATTTTCACTGCAAAATCCACTCGGTATTCTTGTTTGCTTTATATATTTTATATACGTCAGCAATGGATAACATTCCATAACATAAAAGGAGAAAATCATTGCTAAAGGCAAGCCTGAAATAACTAGATTCATATTTGATGAGAAACTGTAACACTGTATTAAAAGGCTGTTTGGCTTCACTCCTATGATCATAGGATATTTCAGGACCTGTTTGAATATAGATGTTTTGTTAGAGCCTCTGCGGGTTGAGCGCTTTGTCTATCATACCTAAATATTGCTGGAGCAATTCTTGAAGCTGTTGTCTCATGCCTGTACCATTCAGCACGTACATGGAGCAGTGGTATGGAATGAAACGTGCTCACTGTATGGTACCCAAGTGTTAAATGCCCTGGTTTCTTTTTTTAGGGAAGTTTTCTGGAAGTTGTAGCAGATGCTGGTGCGACTTAAGATGAATGTTTACTCTTCTGCCTGAACTATTTCAACTTCATCCATTTCCTTGCTTGTTTTAAAAGTGTTTTATGATGCTGTGCAAGAAACACTAGAAAGGGATAGCTGACAAGGAAAAAATTAAAAATTGGATAAAAAGTAAATGAATAATGTCATATTACTAAAAAGATGAGAGGCTAATTTGTGCCGACTTTTTGCTAATTTTGTTCAAGCCTCAAAATGAGGAGCTGTCACCCGTTCTGTGTAGCACTGATGACAGTGCCAATGATCCATGAAATAAGCTGCCGCTGGCTTTGTTCTGATAAGAATGAACAAATCTGCACAATGTACGGCTCCCAGAATCTCATTTTCATACTTGCATGCAGGCTAAAAGAAATAAGCTGTTTGCAGGCTTGATTAATCAGACATTTGAGGGTTTTTTGTCTCTTTGATCTCTTTCGTCTCCTAGGTAACTTGCTTGACATTAATGTTGAGCTTGAGTAAAGACAATCAGGAATTGTAGACCAAACTGATATAAAAATTAAAGACCTTAACACTTTAAGTACTCCAGTAATGGTTCCGCTTTACTTCAGAAAACATCTGTTTTCATTTAATTAAAGAACAAAAGAGAATGGCATAAATATTTTTTCACAGAGACCTGTTATTCCGTAAAAAGTGAAAGTTTGGTAATTGCTATTTTTGAAGGCTAATTTTGTTTAGGAAGAAGCGAAGCCTCAGAAATTTGTTGCAAGGTAACACTTTCTATTCTTTTTCACGAGAAGGAGTTTTTCACTTATGCTACGTTAAGCATCTGCAGGAAGGTGCTTGCCATGATTATTGGTAAACTTCCAAATGGGAAGGTCTCTGACCTGTTAGAAGCCAAGTTGTATTTAGTCTGTCTTAAATTACGTATATATGTTGTTGCGGGGGTGACCCACCATCTCGGCTTTACCATCCGTCGTGATTTCCAGACTTGAAACCTGTACAATGGAAAGGAATGTGAAAAAAAAATAAAGAATAAAAAAATGTCGCAGTGCGTTTGCTGGAGGTTATGCAGACGCTTTTACAAATCTTCCAAGTGGCTGTAAAGATGAATGCCTCAAGGGTCTAGCCAGGGCCCTGCTTTTCCAACCAGCTAAAGCCCTTATCTTAAATCCAAGCAAAGTACCATTAATCTTTTTGAAAGACCTTTTATGGCTTTTAATATATCCCAAATTAGAACATTTTACACCCTTGGTTCCTGAAATATGGTGATAAAAAGCCTTTAGAGCTTAATTTTCCTTACTGCGTGCTCTGACCAATTTGCAGTTCTTTGTGATAATGTTTAGACACCTTAATTAAAATGCAGCAAAATATTGGATGCTCTATATGGAAAATGCTGATACTTTGACTACACAAGAAATTGTTGTATATATTTTTATTCATGCTTTCTTACTACTTTTAACAATGTATTTTATTGAGTTATCTGATGACCTGAATTTTTTTTATGTAAAACCCATTGACCAAGCTTTCATGGATTTCTTTTGGGAGGGGCGGTGTAGATGTATGTGTGGGTGTGGGTAGGAGCAAAAGGCATTTAATCTGACTGCAGTGTTTATGTGTATTTATATGCGACACATTTGTTTTCATGTCTTGCAAATTTGTCTCTGTGTAGCCTAGAAATGATAACATTAACACTGCAAAACATTTCTGCTTTTACTTCCACATACGCTACAGAGGATCTTATTGTCCCATTTTTCTGTACTTTGCAAAGATGGAAGAACTCATTCTGTCTTCCAAGAAACACAGATCAGTGGGGTTTTTTTCTCATGCGCTTTTATAGACCTCGGTAGTGTATGTCTGCATGTATGTAAGTGTTCAGTAGATTCCTAGAACGTGTTTTTAGGGAGAAACCATTATTCCTCACACATCAGAGCTGATGTTTTTTTAGCTTGTTAGGATGTAAAATGCAACTCAAAAATATTGATGGCATCATTCTGGTGGATGTAAGGCATCAGAAGGTTAGCTCTGAATATACAGCAATAATTGATCCTTTCTTACTAATATTTTTAGTATTTGATGTGAATTTTCACGAGCATATTTATAATACAAGTATATGAATAACTGCTTAAATTAAATGCCGATATGAATAAGAATGTTATCCTTTAGTAGCCTTTCACATGAGATTTGGCTGCTCAGATACCGACAATGTGTTATGGTTTATATAAAATGTTGTTAATGCTCATTACTAAAATTATATACCTAATAGGAACGTTTGGAAATGCCACATCTTGTGCATCAAGGTGATTGCACAGGTGCATATTTATGACCCTGTAATAATCCTATGCATAGACTAGATTCAAAAATGGTTTAGTGTTAGTAATTTTGCACAGTTCCACGTGGGGGGAAAAGATCGTATGCTTACCTATTAGTAGCTTGTGTTGCCAGTGCTTAGAGCCTGTTATGGTGCACAAGCTGATGTTCAGTGCCTGATATGTGTGCAGATTGTCTTCTGCAGAAAGATTGTTTTTTTTGATTCGTGGATAGTGAAAGAACCTTAAGGTAAATAACTTGTAGTGATGAGTGAGAAGGCTTTTTCTTTTGCAAATCTGGGTATCAACCTGCCTTCAGGGGAGGTGTTAAACAGGAGAAAGGTAGAAGATATACCCATGCATCTACTATCTTAAGTTGAGCCTCTCATCTTATTTGGATAAAGTGTTTTTCAGTGTAAATAACTGGCTGTACAGATGAAGCAGGCTGTTCACAGTAGTACACTTCAATAATGGAGCCCTAACCAAAGTGTTAAGGAGTATTCTTTTTGGGTGGGCCTCCTGTGCTTCTTATTTATTTATTTTTAAGTGGTCCCATGACTTTTTGGGGAAATGCAGTATGTCATGTTGTGTCTTATTGGTAGGTTTTGGACTGGATAGAGGAAAAGCCTATTTGTCTACATCACAGCCTGTAGTAGTTCTGGCTAAATTAATTGCTTGTTTTTGTTGGGGAAAAGTGGTAACTTCTGACACCAAATTCTTTCATAGTTCAGTTGCAAATAATGTCAAGTCACGATAGCAATCACAAAATGCAACAACAGTGAACGAATTATGAATGTTTATTAAGCACAATCATGGTCATAGTTCATAGTACCTTTTTCCACCTTTTCTCCTTTTCTCTGTTCTTTTTCTCCCCTCTTGATATGCACCAGTGTGAACTTAAACTTATTCACCCAACGAGAATTGTGAAAGTAATATTCACCCACAGCCAGTAAGACCTTATTTGAAGGGCATGCATATGATTGCACCAAAAATTTGGAAGCTGGTAATGTGAAGACTGAATGCCAGGTGCACTCTAAGGATGTTGCTTCATTTTCTTTCTGAACAGACTGAGTGAGACATGACTACAGAAACTACTGGAGAAGCAGCTGTAGTAGCGGTTCATTCAAACAAAGAGCTTCATACAGGAAGTTCTTCCTATCAGTGGGACTTGTCAGTGTTTCAGTATAATTGAGGTTATAGGCTGACTGTAATAATTGAAAGAGAGAGGGAGGGAGTGTATGTCTGTCTGTCTATATTTATTAAAAAAAAAAAAAACAACTAAAAAAGAAGGGTGTAGTGGGACAGGCACAGCTATTGCCCTTTGCTTTTATCCTTCAAAATGAAGGAGTTGAGTGGAAAGAATTGCTTGCCGCAGGATCCCCCTACTTTGTGTGTTTCTCAAGATACGTTCTTTCCCATCCAATATCAGCCAAATATTGGAAATATATTTTAATATTTATTGACTTTTGAGAAACAATACTAGACCACGTAATTTGTGAGGCCTGCATTTCACATGAGCCGTTTTCTTCTATTCAGTTTTCCTTTGTTCCTTTTTATGTCTTAGCTTGGTGTGAAAATTGCCAAAGCTGTTGCTTGCCGCAACTTTGTAAAAGCCAAACAAGAAGCAGAGGCTGCTCAAGAAGCTCGAAAGAAAAAGAAGCTTGCTTGGGGGTAAGTCATTTGAGTATGGAATTAAACATCTGTCGTTTCAATGGCACTCAGTATATGCAATACAATATCAGCTAAATGTTTCCTTGGCTGAAATAAGCTTGCGTTGATCTTATTTGTTTAGTTTCACCTTCTCTTTTTGTTGTTGGTTTCTTTTTTCCTGAGCAGTTTATGAGACTGAGGACACTTTACCAGGATTAATGTATTTGTCATATTGTAAAAATTGCCTTCATTACGTTAGTAAAAATAAGTTTTGATTTTATTGTTACTGCTAAAAAATAATAGAGTTAAATACCTAGAGTATGTATGTTCATGAGTCCTCATGTGGTTTTGTACTCTTTTTCAGGTTTGAAGCTAAGAAAAGATGGGAAACAAAAAGCAACATGGGATACATGTAGTCCATCCTGCTTTCCTGAGGAGTCAAATGCCAGTTGTTACTTGTGAAGAATTTTTGTGGGTGACTAAACACACACACACACACATTGATTTTCCTCAACCAAAATAAACAGAAAAAGCAACACATCAAATCCCTTGTGTTTCCTCTTAATCCTGTGAGATTACGCTGGGTTGGTTTGTCTGGTTCTTACAGTGTAGCAAAAATGCTTTCTAAGGATCAATACTATGTTAAAAATAGTATGTTTCTCCAAAGTGTAAATATTAGGGTAATGCATTGCAGAATGCGTTTGGAGTCTGGTAGAGGGCTGTCTAAAGATGGAATAAAGTACTCATTCCAGATGTGTTCTCTGTGCTGTATTGTTGTATGCCCATTGTGTGGGTATGAGGAAAGAGATAAGTTTTCTGGTTTTTTTTCCTACTATCCTGTACTTAAAGAAGTACTTTATTTTTTGTATGTCAGCTTGAGAGTTTTGCGTGGTGTATGGGCTGAATAAAAGGGGAAAAAGAAGAAACAGAACCAAAAAACCTCTACTTGTTTAAAGCTATTATTATTTATACATTCATGGGCTTAGTAAATGTAAAGAGAAGTTGGCATGAAAAGTCCATTCTCCCTCTACTAGGGGAGTCTAACGCTATTCACCATGTCCAGGTGCCATGTTCTTCTGAATGTTTCAAGTTCCTTCCATCCTTTCCTTCTGAAGAACTCAAGTTTTTAAAGTCATTGTGTCTTTGAGTAGATCAAGAATAGAAATACTTATCTTGAAAAATATCTGGATTTGCTGTGTTATACAGTAAGCTGCACTCAAGAAACAAGGATTTTACTTTGAGTCAAATGTTTTCACAGATAAATTGGGGTCTGAATGCTTGTAAGAATTATAACAAGAATTGATGACTGTGTTTTCTCAAAGTTGTTCTCAGTGAGAAGGACCCATTTGAGACAAGCAAGTTCTCTCCCTGAAGCTTTTGCATGTATGTGCATTCACTGCAATGCCTGAATTGAATTGGTAAAAGTAAATGTCAGTTATTGTTAACCAAGATTAATATGTTTCAGGCCAAAGGTATGGTATCAGCATAATGGTGATTTACTGTGTAAGTACTTGAGGCTAAAACAACTTGCCAATAAATAGTAATTTGAAGTTTTATGGCACTGATTTGAAGAGTTTAGATTTGCAGTCCGACGTGGAGTAGTGCATTTTTGTTCGTTAGCCTTCAGGATGTTTGGTGGGTTTTTTTTTTTTAGGTTTAATTTTCTTTTTTAGGCAGAACACCATATTTCTTTCATGAAGATGTTTGCAATATGGTAATATGCAGTTAGCTGTAATTAGTTACGATGACGGAGTTGCATGC
The DNA here is from genome assembly GCF_016699485.2 of Gallus gallus. Lineage (NCBI taxonomy): Eukaryota > Metazoa > Chordata > Aves > Galliformes > Phasianidae > Gallus > Gallus gallus. The sequence goes on along the minus strand of NC_052537.1, from coordinate 30,422,272 downwards.
AGTCGTCAGGACTGTAAATCAGAGACTAAACAGGTTTCTGCAATATAACATCATAAATCTCACACCATGGTTTCCAAATGAAACAGCTGTAGAAACTCTTCTGTGGATAGAAGCAAATGATATCTCTTGGCATCTGCAAAGGTAGGTTGCATGGTTACTGTTACAACCCAACCGGATGACACCATGAATGTTCACATAGAATTTTTCAGTCACAGTGTAGCTTTGTGCAAAATGTTCTTGTCCCAAACTTACAGGGTGTAAGTTTCCATAGTTTATTACTATTTCTAAGCACCTGTAGACGAGTGTTAGATACAGTGGACCATTCTGCTGCTTATATGTTGAGAAGCAGAATGATGCTAATACTTCTGCATTGAAAACATCAGCATTTGGACATCCGTTACTTATAAAAGTAGCGTAGATGAAGCATGCTATGCGTCTGCTCATAATAAGAACTTTAATAGTAACACTTAACATTTATTGTTCAAATAAAGATGTTTATCTAATCGTGAGGATCAGCACTGTTGTTTCATTTGAAAACATTAAAGAACTCCAAATCCTCAGAAAACTCCCATTGTCTGGGAATTCAACACTTCATATTTGTCACAGCATTGCAAACCCTTATGTAATAATTTTCACTTTCACTTAGCTAATTAGTTTTGTGTTAGACTATTAATAATGTAATTATTAGGAAGTATGCAAAACATTTGCTTTGAGTTACTTAGGTGATTAATTGAGAATGATGGCATTCCAAGTAGTTTGGTATACCTAAACTACTCTCTTAGAATGTTAATTCCCAGAATTTTACTGCGTTCAAAAGAAAACTGATCGCTAGGGAAAACATAAAAGCCTAATGCAGCTGTATAGAGATAATCTAAGTGCATAATAAATGAACGCATAATTATAGCTTTTATAAATGCTCTAAATTACTCATCTAAGATGTTTTACATTCCTGACTTCTTTTTGTAGAGTACCCTTGCTGTGCACTGTGAATTTTGACCAAGTTAAACATCCCTCTGAGATCTAACTTCTCCTGGTTTTGGACTGTTACAACAGTCCAAATGCTTGTTTCAGTTAACTGAAACCCTTCTAATCAGCTTAACTATATAATGTACTGAACTAAATTCGAGATTGGTCAGTAAATGAAAAGCTTTGACGCTATCTTCCAGTCTGACTGAAATTACATATCCATAGGAATGGACTTAAATTATTAATTTCTGTGCAAGCATGTTGTGTTGACAAAGCCAAATATTGCTTAGATCAGTTGATGATGTCTTGGGGTGGGCAATAAATAAGCAGACTTCTCTGTGCTTCTTTCTATATCAGAAGTCTCAGGGAAGCCTAAATTCATGCACCGATTCTTTACCCACCAATTTTGTCTTTCTTCAAACTACAGTCTTGATATTCTAATGGATAGCCCAAGCTCGTAGCTTCACAAGTGCAATTTTACTGTGAGCTACCTGACCTGCTCAGAGCTGTGTTAGCTGTCCAACTTTGCCAGCAAGGCTTCTTAACTAACTTATTATTGCATATACCATAATACTGTGAGGTTGTTTGGGTTTTACAGATTTGGCCAATGCCAACTTAATGACTCCCCACACTTTCTCTAAGCAGTGTCAGATGCTCTTCATTGTAAGTTTCTTATTCCCATGGACATCATAGTTTTTCATTTGTCCACACTCATGTTCTTACAGCTCTATCACGTTCAAAGGCCTGAACAATTAAGAAATTGTTTATCAACTCCTGTGAGAAAATACAGTCTAAAGTTTGACAACAGCATGCTAATAAAATAATTAATATCTTTAAACACCACATTCCTGAGCTCCTAAACCAAAGAGTGGCTGCAGGGACAGTTTGACAGATAAAAACACATATATAGTTGTTAGTTTTAATAGTTTTTTTGCCTGCAACCATAATCTGTATCGTTATTTTTCAGTTTAATTCTGCTGGACAAGTTTCAAAGATAAATATGGTGTGTAATAAGCCTTTGCAACCTCTAATTTGTGAAGGAGTGTCTGTCCAGTTAATACTTGTTCATTGAAGCAAGGGGTTTTGAAATAGCTGAAGTACAAACTGTAATTACTGATGTCTGTTTCCTATATACCTATGGGTTCTGGCATTTGGTCAAAAAATGTAATTATTGCTTAATCTCGGAGCATTTCCCATTTTCAAAAAAAAAAAAAAAAAAAAAGCAGCCCTTGCTTTATGAGAATTGCACAGCGCTGAACAACCTCAGCGAGACCAGGGCAGGTTTTTATTTGGTATTGATCATATAGAGTTAATCCAACAAAGTCTTTTTCCCAGTTATTTCTGAACGTTGCTAGTTCAGATAGGCATCTGTTTTTAATGTACCTCCAGTGCAAGTTCAGAACATTAAAAAAAATAATTAAATATAGTAGTGGGTTTTTTTTACTTTACAAATGGGATTGCTATAAAGAGGAATAAAAATCTTAATTTATTCAAGGACAGACTGCAGCTGGCAGTAAAGGGGCATATGGATGCTTTCCATGTTTTGTCCTGAGTTTGTCTTAGCTGGAGATAACTTGAAAGAAGTCTTCGATAAATGAGGTGGGTGCCTACATCTCTTTGAAAGTCAATGGGAATTGGGTACCTCATTGCCATCTGAGCTACTGAGAGGGCAAGAAGCGAACATTGAATGTGAATGTTCCAACTGTCCCAAGAGTTAAAGGAAGCACCAATTTCTTTCAAGAAAACTTGTCATTCTTGTCTAAAAATGACTGTGTTGCTTTGTATTTGCCTACAGCTGTGTTTATTTCACCATCAAATCTTGTTTTTCCAGTTTCCTTAGAAATGGGTAACAGAGTTGAAAGATTTTTTCTATTTCCTTGCTTAGAATCAGATTTGGAATATAACACTTTCTTCTTAAAAAGGTAGGAACAGCCAATAGGAATTGACTGTTCACATTTATTAACATCTAACTTTATTTATGAAATGAGCTGTATGGATTCTGCACGTGATGGCTCTTACCAAGCCCATTCTTGGATTATAGTCAATAAATATGAACACTTTGAGTAAAAGAAAGCTATCTGTGGTGAAAAGACAGCCTCAAGCCAAGATGGTGGTTGAGTTCCAACTCACAGAGAAGTGTGTCAGTTACTGAGTAATCACCCTAGCTTAAATACAGTGTTCACTGCTCTTGGATTTTCCCACTTAAATTCGACTGCAGATTAAGTGACTTCAGATAAATATTAAGTGACTACAGAATGAATTGAGCAGCTGTATTTCTCTGTTTTATGTTTCAG